>NW_027256882.1:128103123-128448123 GCF_029215685.1 Pituophis catenifer annectens
AGAAGACAGTTTTATTAGCCAAGGCATTGCAGTCAGCACACTTACATGCAATTTTATTTACAAATGTTATCCAGTTTGTACAACACAGTATTTATATAGCAAGTGGTTTTAGCAGCCTTATTAAAAATAATGTGAAATGATGGGTTAACTGTAAATAAATTAGCCTTGAGTTTAGCAGTATTGCATCTTCTAAACATGATTGTGAATGTTTGTTTTCATTTTAATTATTCATAGCCTAATGCTATTGCCAAAATGGGGCAAACTGAGGTTTATTGAAACAAAGTCAACTTCAAGCTATGATTGAGGAAATCAACTTCTTCTAAAAAGTGATACATTGACTACCATTTAGAGATTGGCTATGATGCTGATCTGTGGTTGATTGAAAATATAAGTGGAAACTTAGATAAAGAGAATATACAAAGGAGGAATCTATAAGCCCAAGACTTAACTGGCTAACATTAAACTATAATTTTCATTACATCTGAACTCAATTTTGTTATCTGTATGGACCAATACATAAACATGTCAAGTATTTCTTACTGACTTTTACAATTGCTCAATCTAGTTATCTGGTCAAATCTTCCTGAATATAAATAATCAGAGGAGGACAGCAAAAGAACTGATCTGTTTTTCCTTGTGTGATGTTCTTCAGCATCTGCCTCATAACTTGGAATAAATTGGTCGTCTCTGTTCCATGGCTTCAAAAATGTTACTGGAGAATGATTCCTTTATAGCTCATCCATGCTAAGAACCGTGAAGGGCTATAACAGTTATATAGCTGTGACAGCTATGAAATCCTAAGAGAATTAAGGATTGACTCTCGTTACAACAATTTTTCTCTCTTAAAATACTTTATGGGAGTATGACAAATGAAGCTTCTCTCCATGTACTGAACAGGCTTGATCATGCTGGAGTGCTAGCTAACCAGGCTTTCAAGCTGCCAAGGCAGCTTTTAGAAAGAGTTGTGGTTACTAATAAGGATGTTAATAAAGCAAGAACAATCGTAACAACGCAAAAGACAAATGCCTTCCTGCTGGATGCGCATATCCTGTAAACATGATTGTCATCACACAGCAGTGGCCAGAATTCCTGAAGGTGTTTTCAAGTGAAGTGCAGCATTATTGCTGAGTTTATTGTGGACTGGAGAGTAATAACCATCTGTTTGCAATTGAAGACCTGTTTGCAAGAATACACAAGCAAGCTGTTAGATCTGTTGATCTTTATGGAAATAACTCCATTTTCTTTATACTGCTAGGCCAAATACTTAATTTGCAAAATTAGAGATACATTGAAATCATGTTCTATGGCCTAAAAGATTTTTTAAAAAAACTTCTGATTCTTACCATCTGCATGGCTTCAATGATGAAGGAAAAGCATTTTTACATGAATAGACTCTTTAGCATTCCCAAGTTCCCAAACTGAACCCTGGCCCTTAAAAGGAAGGAGCTTATATATATATGGATGTGCAAGCATGTAATGATAAAACATAGCCCATGCTTCCATTGTGTAATGCATGCTTACTGCCTCACATAAGAAGGTTACCTGGGATGTTATTATTATCTATGAATGGGAAAGATGCTTTTCAGGGTCAGATACCAAAATTACTTCACTATTCTAGGGTATTATGCAGTGCAGAAGATGTCCTTTGGCCTTTCACTTCAAGAAAAACAATGTTTTTCAGGTTTGGTCTTTCCTAAACAGTCTCAAGCACAACCCATGATGCCTTCAGTTAAAAGGCATCATGGATTGTACATGATTGTGTAAAGTCAGTATATTGACTTTAACATCAATATAAGTCAAAATGGGCAATGTAAGAGCCCTGGTGCCCAGGGGTTAAAATGCACTTTTGCAAGCTAACTCTGCCTTATGCCAGGATTTCGATTGTGACAGACCCAGATGTTTGGGGGCAACATGCTTACTCTGTAAACCACTCAGAGAGGGCTGTAAAGCACTGTGAAGCAGTATATAAGTCTAAGTGCTGTTGCTATTGCTATGGGCCAATAGACAGATATAAAATTGCTTCCTCTGGTCTTTTGCCACTCCTCACTTTCATTCCTGAATGAAAGTGTTGATTGTCATTGGTATAATTATGGGCTCCTAGGTCTGTTTTCTGGGCTTTTGATAGAAGTGATCAGTGATATCTGATAGAAATCTTATATTGGCACATTCTTACAACAAAGGATTATGTAATCTGTCCTTCTTTGCTCGCCTTCGTTGATGTTTTCTACGAAGTAATTCAGAATACGAAATTATGTCAACTG
Source organism: Pituophis catenifer annectens (assembly GCF_029215685.1). Classification (NCBI taxonomy): domain Eukaryota; kingdom Metazoa; phylum Chordata; class Lepidosauria; order Squamata; family Colubridae; genus Pituophis; species Pituophis catenifer. The sequence goes on from NW_027256882.1 coordinate 128,105,385, forward strand.
CGAAATGGTTTGGCTTGTACAGAGAGAAGCCAAAGTATGAGAAATACATAAAAATCATCGTTGTCACTGTCTATTGAATTTAAGCATACAACAATGTTACTCTTTATTTGCCTGCTGTTCCATTTTGTCCTGGCAGACCCTGATGTGAAATTTTGTTCCTGACCAGACAGTTTTTCTTCTTTAGCATTGCTTCTATAAATGGGTTACATTCTTTGTCCAATCTTAACAATTGCAAATCTAGCAAGCTGGGCCAAAATGAGAGTGGTATCAAATGTCAAAATACAATTAGTCTGACCGGCTGCTGGCACAGCATTAAAAATGGATTATATAATTAGGTTAAAAGAATTAATAAAACAAGACTTGAATATTAGATCATCATGATGGGGGAAGCCTAATGCAGTGTTTTCATGCAATATTGATGAAAATCAATAAAAAGATTTTTTTGGGGAAAAGGTCACATACGTCTCTTCTTTAAGCTATTTTGTGCAAAAAAGCTACAAAATAATATTTAATTTGCATAACTCATGTCCAATTCAATAAAAGTTATTTTGCATTGTTAAGGTTTTTGCTTCAATTAAACAAAAGGGAGATTATAGAACAATTGGATTTTTTTTGGCTTACCATTTCAGTTAAGCAGAAAAATTATCTTCAAGGATATGAAAAATGTTCTCCAATCTATTTTGCTATATTTTCATCAGTGCAGTTCAGACCAATTGATTTATGCAGCCAAATATTAGGTTAAGATATAGGTTTATGAAATTTTCTGCTGGAAGAGGAAATTGTTAGGGGTTTTTTTTGTTTGTTTGTTTTTTGTTTGTTTGTTTGTTTGTTTGCACTACTATGAAAGTTTCCAAAGGTTTCTTGTGTTGGCAAATTAGATACTCTGTTATTGCCAAGTTTCTCTTTTAAATGCTGGTACCTGATAGAGGCAGTCAAACAGAGCAACAATATTAAACTACTTTCTCATAATTTGTATTCCAGTTACTGCAATTAGACTATATTGTGAAAACATATAGTCATTATAAACATTATTTGTCTAATTTTTGGATTATTTGCATCATGCATTTTGCTTTCAAAATTATTGACCGATTTCAGAACATCAGCAAAGTTGAAGAAACAGATGGAGAGAAAGCTAGAAATTTCAAGCTGGTGGTATAATAAAAATAGCCAATATATTGAGACCAAATATGCTGTATATGAAACTATATGAATAGAGTATATTCACAGATACATACAACTGTTTTATATATGTGTGTGTTTTCAATTTCTTAGTATTTATTTATTTATTTATTTATTTATTTATTTATTTATTTATTGTAATCATAAGGTTGGAAATAAAATAGTGAAAAGTTGATTCTCAAAATGTCAAAATTTAAGCCATATATAGTATTATATATTCTATGCATAGAAAATTAGCAGATGTATTAGTTTTGGATATAATAGCTTATTGGAATGCTAGAACACACTAGAATTCTTGTTGCATAGGTCTAGCTAAATACAGGTAGCCCTCAACTTACAACAGTTCATTTAGTGACCATTTCAAGTTACAGCAGCTCTGGAAAAATGACTTATGATTGTTTTCACACTTATGACCGTTGCGGTATTCCCAGGTCACATGATCAAAATTCAGACACTTGTCAACTGGCTCATATTTATGACAGCTGCAGTGTCTCCATGTCATGTGATCCCCTTTTGCGACCTTCTGATAAGCAAAGTCAATGGAGAAGCCTAATTCCCTTAATAACTGTGTCACTAATTTAACAACTGCTATGATTCACTTAACAACTGTGGCAAGAAAGGTAAAATGGAGCAAAAAAAAATCACTTAACTTAGCAACAGAAAGTTTGGATTCCATTGTAGTCGTAAGTCAAAGACTGTATGTGTGAATTTTGATCAATTTTCTCACTCATCAATATTCAACATTTATCCATTTGTTCTTAGTGCTTTCAAACAACAAAACCTAGTGATTCCCTAATATCTGACTTCATTTATTTAGGAATCATTTAGTACTTGGCTTCTTTCCTTTATTTATTCAGTCCTTTATTAATCCATTGTTATTAGTGCTTTCAAATCACAAAACCCTCCTTGTCCTTGTTCCACAGTCTTTGGCTTCCTCTAGCATCTTTTTAGAATTTTACAGCTAAATTAGAAAGTACCAGCCAGATGCTAAAATATATGAAGTGTACAGTTTTGCTATGGACAGCTCCCTTATAGCAAAGTGAGCTGATCAGAGGTCCTTCTGGTTTTTTGACAATGTTCTGCAAGCCTAGAAAAGCTTGAATGTCCAAGACCGGTGTACTGAAGAGCATAATTCTGCACACAATCCAATTAACTTCTGAGTGTATTGTGTAATGAGACACTACCGAATTCCTTATGATTTGTCTTGACCTTTGAAATAAATGGATCGTTTTTTGAGTTTGTAGGGAAAGCAACATCTTTAGAGAGTAGAATAAGGCTGTCAGTTATTAATCCAAATGTCAGGTCAAATTGACTTCCTTGGATCTCTTAGTATAGTTTTAGGGTTAGGGTTTTAGAAGATATACTTTGAGAGGTTTTTTTTTAAATCTAACTGGCAAGCATCAGCTAAAGTAATTTCAGACCTTAATCAGCAGATATAATTATTGTAGGCCATTTTTCTGTTTTATTTTATTGGACCGTTACTCTTTGTTATTGTTAACTGACTTGAGCAAATTAACTGAAACACAAAAAGATTATAGATGTAAAAAGAGAAAAACGGAACTGAAGAATCACCTCAGAAAGTTAGAAATGAATACTGGGAGAACTCTATGGAACAGGCAGGGAAATAGTGGGGTAATAATGAGTTGACACTGAAATTTGTCTAAATGCCTTGATTTCATATATTCATCTTTCAAGCAAAATTGTAAATTGCTCTGGGATAACAAAATATGGCTCAATAATCTCAGTAAACATCTGTGAAAACTTTTTATAACTTAAGAAATAAAGTACAGTTCTATGAACAGTTGAGTTCTCAAAGTTGTACAGTTGTTAAAAATTATACAATAGATCTCTGGCGATGGTGAATATGCATGCACAGACCTGAATTAGCATTTGTTACTTGAAATAGAAGTGTCTATATAGATTCTCAATCATCCAGGTCATGGTTGTCCCAAAAGTGCTTTGCAAAAGGCAATTGGATTCTTTTGGTTTTTTCTTGAAAATGTTTCACTTCTCATCTCAACCAAGAAGCTTCTTCAGTTCAATTCTTCAGTTCTGAAGAAGCTTCTTGGATGAGAAGTAAAACATTTTCACTGAAGAAGCTTCTTGGATAAAAAGCAAAATGTTTTCACGGAAAAAAACAAGGAAGTCCAATTGCCTTTTGAAAAGTACCTTTGGGATGGTTGAAACAGAAGTGATTTTATTGCTTCTTTCTTCTTTCTTTCTTTCTTTCTTTCTTTCTTTCTTTCTTTCTTTCTTTCTTTCTTTCTTCCGTCCTTTCTTTCTTTCTTTCATTCCCTCCCTCCCTCCCTCCCTCCCTCCCTTCCTTCCTTCCTTCCTTCCTTCCTTCCTTCCTTCCTTCCTTCCTTCCTTCCACATCTTTTCTGCCTATAATTGTTGAGAAAAGTAATGATGAGGATGTGTGAGTTTTTAATTCTCTAGTCTAGGAAATCAACCTTCTGCTAAGTAATCTAGCTCCAATCCACTGGAATATGAGATGGGTACAAAGCTATCTGATTTTAGCAGAACAAAACAAATATTCTGGACTGTAATCTTCTGACCATATATAGACTTAACTAGCCGTTTGGAAGATATGGCTGATATCTGTGATCAGTACAAGGCAATTAGTTATGAAATAACTGTGCCGCCAAAGGGTGGTTTATAAGGTCATTCTTTAACCATGTTTCTGTGTGTGTACTTCAGCTCATCAGGGCCCTCATACTGACCTGACACTGAAGGCTGGCTCATAATAGCTTAGAAACAAATAGATTCGGAGAAGAGAGGCCAAATAAAGCGTCACTCAGATCTGAGACTGTTAGAAAAAAAAAAAAAAAACAACCACAGTGAGGACTGTCAACAGATGAGATGCTCAAAATGAAACAGCTGCAGCCAAAAGTCCCCTTTCCATTTTAAAATGAATGATTATGTTCTTAATAGGGCACTAGAACTTTTTTTTTTTCAAAAAGGTAAAATTCATATGAAGGTGAATTGAATGAATTGAACTTGCTAAAAAGGGAAAGCAAATCTTCTGCTTTCATTGATTGCTAGCATCAGTAAGAGGTAAGCCCTTTCTGATCATTGAGAATGGTTATCAAAGATGTGTAAACTAATAGAAAGCAATTACTGGAATAGGAGGATGTAAATTGGCTGTAGGCTAGACCGGGAAGTTGAAAAAATTCTTTGGAAGAAGGCAGTGGCAATCCATTAACATTCTGTTGCCAAAAAAAATATGTCCATGTAGTCATTAAAGGATGAGCTGAAATCCAAAGAAACTTAACCTTAAAGTGAAACCAGGCGGGCTCATGTACTACAGTAAACTCTGGATCTGGATCACAATCAGGGTGATTGTGCCATTCAGCACTCCCTCTTACTTTTTATGTGCCATGATCGGTTATTAAAAAGCATAGATCAAACATTATCTGGGAAACAGTTACTTGTATTCTTCCCCCCCCCCAAAATTAAACAGTTATTCTTTGAAATCCCTTCTGTAGGGTAATTGTAGCCTCATGGACCTTTGCTACACCAGTCTGTGAATAATTCAAAATTGTTTGTGTAGAATTGGAGTGCATCCCAGGAAAGTAGCCAACAGCAAATATCCAGCATTAGGGACATGTCCACTCTATAAGCCTATACTCTGACAGATTGTCTTATAGGCTAGAATGCCAGAAAAGGGGTGAGGTGGACAGTTTGCAAGTGGTTTGCCAGAAAATGACCTACGAGAGTAAATCATTTTCAAGTGGTTTAGTTTGCAGATAGAGAATTCAATTTACAGAACAGCAGGGAAGATCTCATTCAACCTGTCTGTCCCAGAGCTGATGTTTTGAGAATATAGCTTCCAGTATTGCAAACTAGCATGCTTTTGGAAGATGGCAGGTTGGCAACAATTGCTTCAAGTCCCTAAATAATTCTGTTTGTACTTCTGCATAACAGAAAACGTGAATCTAATCTGTTTGCATGTGAACAATAAAAATGAAGCTCAGGGAGAATTTAAGACAGAAATATATCTATATTTTATTTAATTTTGAAGAGTATAATTATGTTTCAAAGGCACTTTTTTCTCCTTCAGGATGCAAAGATGGGTGAAATTCTTTAAAAAAATAACAACTTACTCCTTACCTTTTCATGTGTTCTGACTTTAATTAAATAATGTAATGTGTGTGAGCTGGTATTTTAAACAAGTGAAAGGAATCAGAAAAGCAGCAGTTCATTCTATTCCAAGCCCTTTTCTTCTGCATATTTTTTCTTACCACTTACTGTAACTTCTTCTTTCTAGACTTCAGTATGCCCATCTGAAATAAATGTACATTTTTAATCCAACAGCCATAAAAATAAAATACAAAGCTTTCGGTGCAGAAAGGGCTTAAAACAACAACAAAAAAAAAAACACCAAACTGTGATGTCACAGATTTCTTTGGGAATATATTTACAAGATCTCCCAGAACAAACTTCATGGGGTAGACTGAGGAAGAATAGCGGCATTGAACAGAATCCACTAATATGATTTGTTGCCCATGTAAGAGAAAGCTACTTAAAAAGAAAAAAAAAATGCTAGTGAATATTTTCAAGGAATTTATGCTAACTTTGTACATCCAGGAATATAATGAATGAAAACAGATCCAAGTTTTTTTTTCCCCTTTCATTAAAAAGAATGTGGTAATCTGGTATACTTTCCTTGGCTTTTCTTGCACTTCAACATTCATCTTCTTGTTCTGCCTATGAACAGACTGGCTAGAAATGAAACCAGCTTAAGAAATTTGTCTTCTGTTCCAGCTCTTCTTTCCATTCTGGCTATAAGGCTGGCCTAACACTCTGCCTAGATTGCATGGACCCCTCACAATGGATGGGTTCCCCTGCTCCTTTTCCTTTCATCTGTGCCAAGAGAACTCCCTTCTCTGGATGTGTCTTTTGAAGAGTGCTGAAATAAACCAACAACCACAAGTTTTACAGTTATTTCTATCACTTGGATTAGAAGTGAACTTGACAGAGGTTTTGTCAGCTTCACCCAGTTAAATATATATATTTCTTTAATAAAGGAAAACCCAGCATTTCCTTCCTCTGCTGTATTTGTTAAAACAGTCACAAAGCAACAGCTAGCACCTCACCATTCTGGATATTTGTAGCCCATAGCTTTGGTTTGAAATGTGATGACATTTCCAATTTGGGGGGTGGGGTATGAAAGAGAGGAGAAAGGAAACTTTTATCTGTCTTCAGATAAATGCAGTTATTTTGTGTTTGGCATACACAATGTGGCAGCCATTTTAGGAGACTATTAGTTGGCCCCCAAAGGATACTTTCTTTTTTTAACTTTTACATGGGGTTTGTTTTATATTATAACTGCTATATTAGCTGTATTAACTGCTGAGAGTCTTTTATTGTGGCAGCGTACAAATAGGTTTCATAAATAAACAAACATACCATGCAACTGATATTCCTGTCTCCAATCCATCAGCATTTGTGAAACTTGTGGAACACGATCATAACAGTCAATCCTTATCCTCCAGGCATCCATCCACATAGGCATTCAAATTGCCACTTGTTCTGCAAGGGAAGGTACAAAATGTAACATCTACTATTTCCTAAGCACATGGCACCTGAATTTACCTAGAAAGGGAAAATTTAAGTTGCCAAGCAGTGAAAAACCGGGAGTAAAATATAGAGTGGTGGACATGTACAAACTGCAATAATTTGATAGTGCCCTACTTTGCCTTAGCAGATGTTGGTGGCAGATCATAAATTACATACATTCTGCCAGCTGGCCATAGAATTGTTCTGTCTGTGGCTTCTGCCAGCACTATAGCCTTCCAGTCAGTAAAGAATAGCACCATAACAGAATGGTCCATGTATGTGATTATTAGGGTTGAGCATATGGTATGTTTACAGCCCTTTTCATTCTAGAAGACAGTGGCCTAGAATCAGGTCTGTACACATTCTGGGCTCAATTTGTCCCAATGTTCTTAGGCATTTTTCAGAAATTTTAAAAGACTGAAGTTAGCAATAAAATGATAAGATCTGGCAAGCAAGTCTTTGGATGAAATTTACAGTACTGTTCTTTTCCTTTAAAGCAAGTTTAAAACAACATGTTTTCTCTGAAAGTGAAAGGAAAATAAAGGAACGTTTTGCAATCAACATTGTCTCAGTTATTTATTTATTTATTTGTTTGTTTGTTTGTTTGTTTGTTTGTAAAGTTAATTACTTTAGAGCCAAGGTGGCGCAGTGGTTAGAGTGCAGTACTGCAACTACTTTAGCTGACTGCTAGTTCAGCAGATCAGCAGATCAATCTCACCGGCTCAAGGTTGATTCAGACTTCCATCCTTCCAAGGTGGGTAATATGAGGACCCAGATTGTTGGGGGCAATATGCTATTTAGTATACTGTCTTTGGTGTAAGCCACCCAGAGTCCTCGGAGAGTGGTGGCATAGAAATATGAATAATAAAATAAATAATAAAATAAAGTTTCTTTTTTGCATCTGATGTTAGCATGGTAGACATTTACAGATATCGGTGAGCCATTTTGTATTTTATTGATGTTTTATTGATGATAGGGATTGATGGGGACTAGAGTAGGTTATACGTTCAACAGCCTCAAAATTGCCTCCAAGATATTCAAACTGCCAAATATACATTCAGAGACACCTGAGACAATAGAATTGTTGTTTTCATCAGTATTAACTGAGGTATTAGACAATAGATCTAATTATCTAATAATTAGATGTTCAATATTCATTTAAGTATTATATTGTGTTTGTTCATACACATACATGCAGATACATGTATATATGTGTATTAATAAGCAGGTATCAAATAAAGTATTGTTTAACTGTTGTGAGATAGCATTAGCCATGTCTGAATTTATTGTGCCATAAAAACTAAAACAATTTTTCCCCTAGAGCTAATTTGTTTGGTTTTGCATTTATGGGGATAGCAAAAAGTAGATTGACAATCCTCCATCTATTACAGAAAAAAATGTCTTTATCCATGTATAATATATGTTTAGTCATTATAATTCAGATATTTAGTCTAAGGATGCATGGAATTTAATAATCAATGGAAAGTCACACCTATGATTTACATTTCCATTGATTTGTAGCAGTCACAATAGTCTGAATAACATGATCATGTCCATATGTTCACTATATACTTAGTGTACACTGTAGAATGCATATTGCTTTGTAGGAAATGGAATGAGGCTCTTTTATTTGATATTCAGATAGACTGTCTTCGAATGAACAAATAAGCTCAGAAATTAGTCATCCTGCGCATATAAATAGTCCATATGACATGTTTGTTGGAAATCTCCTAAACAATTGGCTATGCCAGTGCAATACTGATGAGAATACTGATTGGTTGAAAAGCTTCTAATAGTTATTTGACAATGTAGTTGAAATGCTCAATGGGAGGCCTTGAATTAGGCTCTATGTCCTCTTTCTTCTTTCTTTGTGGAAGTATTGTTTTGGTTTTCTCCCTTGCCTCACATTTTATCCTTACAACAACTCTGTAGAAGAGATTATTCTGAGAGTTATAGTAATGACTGGCCTAAAATAACAAAAGAAACTTAATAGCTAAATGGAAATTTGAAGTTTGTTGTCTTCCATTTTATTTCAACCCATCAATATAGTAAGAATCCGTATCTTCTTACTGAGATAGAAATTTTGGCTCTGATGAAAGTTAAGCCATTTAGTGTTTTTAACATTCTTGACTGTGTGTCCTAGCAGATATTATTCATAGAAAAAAACTAGCCTTCTGTAACTCAAGTTCTGCAAAATTCATTATTCAACCAATTTTGTTCAAAAATGGAGTTCTCAAGAAAAGGGAACTTGGACATGGGATAAATTCTTCTGGTGGAAGAGTGTTTCAAACTCATCTGAATTATTTATATATAATAATTTCTCAGAAACATAATTTCTCAGATGGCATTATGTTATCTATTTAGACACATGCATTTTAAGGAAATATATCCCACAAACATGATCAGTGCCAGTGTGTGTCTATTACAGATTATTACGCGGCCTTTTAAAAGAAACAAATTAGCCCAATTCATAATAGGATTTCTTTAGAATGTGATGTTCCTTCTTCTTAGAAGGGTTCAGGATACTGCACAAGCAATAATAGTTAGGATTATAGGTGAACAGATATCTTTCTAATCATTATCTAAAATGTGATGGAGTTGTGGACAACTAGAGTTCACTCTTCCAGGACTGAATTTCATCACTACTAAGATAGCATTATTTTGGGTCACTTCATAAATTGACTCAGTTTGGGACCAAAATATGGGATCTTTGACCAGTTTCAGTATATGTATCAATGGGTCTTTTTGTGAGTCATTGTTTTAAGTTTTTGATCTCTTGATAAATCTAATTGATTTAGTGCTTTAAATGCTAGTATCAAAATCTTGAAAGTAAATCTATTTATTCACAGGTGGTCACTGGATCAGTTTCATATTTCCTCAGTGAACTATTCTATGTAACAATTTGGATTCCTGCACCAGCTACAGCTTCTGAACTAACTTTAAAGATAGTCCTATAACAAGGTTGTGAGGTTATTAAAACGTGGCTATTGGATAACTGTAGCTAGGCTTTCTTAGCCCAGGAAAAATGATTGCCATCCAAAGTGGAGAAAAGGCTCCCTTCACCACTAAAATCATATATGTCTTGGATGATAGCTTTGAATCAAGGGAGACCTCAGGCCACATATTTATAGTTTAGAGTTATTAAAAAGATGTCAAAAAATCTCATCCAGACAGATTGCCTGCCTATTTTTTTGAAACAGAGAATCACTTATCTGTCCTGAATTTTCTGAGGATTGAGAGTTGATGGATAAATTAATTTTTACGCTGCCAATATATGGTCATGCACATTATGTAGAGCCTTGGTGGCACAGCAGACTAAAAAGTGCTGTTAAATAGCACCAGCTGCCTGCAATTACTGCAAGTTCAAATCTCACTAGGCTCAAGGTTGACTCAGCCTTCTATCCTTTCGAGGTAGGTAAAATGAGGACCCGGATTGTGGGGGCAATAAGCTGACTTTGTATAAAAAAGAACACTGCTTGGGGGGCCCCGAAAGCCCTACTAAGCAGGTATATACAAAAGTATGGAGGCTATTGCTTAACGCATGGTAAGCCACCCTGAGTCTCCGGAGAAGGGCGGCATATAAATCAATCAAACAAACAAACAAACAAACAAACAAATAAATAAAATTATGTGCTTTTATCTTTTCCTTGTTGCATTTATACTCAAGTTTGCGCAGGAAGATTTGTTATTTTGGTGGGTGTCTTCCTTTCCCCAAGGATAAGATAAACTTCTATCCTGGAAGTGCCAAAGCTCTTGAATCTGATATCAGATCTCTAATCTAAAAAAAAAATATTGTATGTTGGGGCAAAAAGTTCCATAGTGCTCTCCTAGATCTGTGTTAATATTAAAGCCAGAATAGTGCAACTGCCTCCCATTGAGACATTGAAGCAAGGGGAAGTGCAGAATGTATAAAAGATGTATGTTTTATGTAGGTTCTTGCTTCAGCTGTCAGGTGCAAAGAATCACACCAAGTTCCAGTTAAGATAATTTATTGCTCACGCATATACACAAGAATCTAGTCAACTAATGGTCAGCACTAAATTGATGCTAGACAAGAGTTAATGGAATTCAAGAGGGCTTGGACTTAAGACTGCTTGTAGGAAGTCTAGTCTGATTCCTCTCTTGACTCTGGCCCAGGTTCTCTTTGTTCTTCTCCTACATCAGCATCCTTTTCATTTTACCAATATAAACAAGGTAAAGGGGTTGGATCCTTCAATATCAGACATCCACACCGCGGAAGGCATTTAATGGTTTTACAGTATTTGGTGGAGTCAGGAACACTAATAAAAAAATGGTTGAGAAATTAAATATTCAGAATTCTTAGCCAAAAAAGATTGATAATATGCCTATCAAATATAAAGGAGAAGTCCAGAAAGTTTTAAACTTTTTTAAAGGTTTATTTACTCATAAATTGCCTTGGGAATTTTGCAGGATTGAAATCATTCAAAATGTCCAGTCTGCATTATATACCCAAAAGACTGTAGAGATGAGTGGGAGAAGAGAGTAGTAACTTAAAACATCATAATGAAAACAATTGATCAGACTTCTACTTGTCAAATTCTCTCTGTGCTGTTTAATAACCATATTATTTCTCTCTGATGGTGATTCAATAAATATATGTGGCATTTATTTATCTGTTAGAATTTTATGAAGCACTGTATGGCTTCTTTTTCCTTAGAAATTACATTTAGTAAAAAATGGGAATAATGCTGTTTGCTGGCAATTCTTTGTTCTCAGAACTGAGAAAAGCCAGTTTTATAAAAATGGTTCATCAAATTTTAGTACTGCAAAGCTTTACATATTTGACATGATAAACTGAAATGGAGTTACAATTATTAGAATGATTTCAGGAGTTACACAAAAGCAGCAGGCCAATTTTCTCCTGTACATATCTCTATTCAGCCTTCAGTAATACTTTTGAGCTGAGAAGGAGAGAGGATAATTACAAAGAATTTCTAGAACAGATCTAATCACAACTCTTCCATCTTTCATTTCATTTTCACAATGGATAGACGAAGAAGTCACTTGTTTCTTCTTGGGGAGTTGGAAGGTTAAAAAAAGGGATCACATTTCCATTGAAAAATCAATCTCTAATTAAACGTGCCCTTCAATTCAACATGTTCAGAATCTGACTTCATTACCAGGAACTCATTCATTTTTGACCCAAGGAGTGAGAGAATAAATACAGAAAGAAGGATATTTTCAGGATCTTCTACTTATTTCTTTCCTCTGAGTACAGTTTTAAGAGGAGGTGCAGGAGATATGGACTATGGCCTTGCATAGTTAAGGTTCTAGCCCTTTCTATTTGCCATAAACCCATTCCACGTAAAGGAAAAATGACCCACCATCTTGCAAATGTCAGATGAAGCAACAACAGAGAAAAAGGTCATAATAACACCAGCAATGTCATGAATAGCAGCCATAAGTAGCGGCCAGAGACTTAATCCACTCTAGGACGAAAGCGATGAAGAGATAGAAATGCTGCTGGCTATGATTCCTTTTGTAGTATGTTCCAAGCAGCTGTCAACTGCTCAACTTTTGAACAACTGGGACCTCCCAAAGGAAAATAAAAACTTCAGAGTGGTCAGTTGCAAGAAAACAGTGGCTCTTTGAGGATACGCTGCTGAGAGAAATATGAACTAATGCAGAAGATAGTCAGGTTCTTTCTCCACAGAGTTAATGTCCTATAGAAAGAATAGATGTAAACATCTATTCTCTGGGGTTGATGAACTGAACTTAGCAGAATCCAGCTTCTTAGTTTAAACAAATGAAGAACTGCTAGTACAAAGATAATTAGATATATGGTATAACATATCGTTTAAGTTTACACAACTTTCAAAAGGACACATTCTTACAATGTGTTGGGCACGTTACTGATGTTGATAGCATTCGTCTTGATTTTCCTGAGATGGGTTATATGATAAGTACCCAGAGGTCAAGATTCTATAGCCATCTGTGATTTTATAAAAGCTTCCATGGACAGAGAATTCCACTGAACAATGTGGAGCACAGTATGGAAGGCTGTAGGGATAGGATGAAGAGGAAGGGGCACAGTTACTTTATTCTTGAGGCATAAGCTTAGTTTTGAGCAATTCTCAGGAGGTTTTCCAGCATAGAGAGAAAGGAAGATGACCTGGATGGAGACATGCGAGTTTTGTTGTCTAGGGAAAAGGGACTCAAGCTTTTTTAGGACCATAATGTCCCAATAATGTTCAGAAATAACTCAGATACCTGAACTATAAGAAGGAGGAAGGGATACAATACAACCAGACTAATAAGACTCTGTTATTATAGCCAATCTCAATAAAATTAGTTTTAGCCAACCAGTGAAGTTGATTTCATGTTCTGGTCTGCCTAGTGAGGCTGATGTCCAGAACCATCTTCTTCTGGGTTCAAGAAGATTAGAAGACACCCCCCCCCTTATTTTATTTTGGGCCACTGGGACGCTTCTTCAACATACACTGTGCATTTTGGTACCCAGGAATATAGCATCACAAACCTCCAGTTTTTATCCACTTTTCTCAGGCTGAGATCCTCCAAACAGGCAACATTGCATCTCATAGAATCCTCAATCAACAGGACTTATTATCCATACTTTTGAGGAATACTTGAAACTGCAGATCTAATGGAACTGGGAAGACTACCTGTTTCCCCAAAATAAAACATCCCCTGATAATAAGCCCAATTGGGCTTTTGAGCGTATGGCAATAAGGCCAAGCGCTTATTTCAGGGTTCAAAAAAATATAAGACAGGGTCTTTTTTTGGAGAAAACATGGTATTTTCATGAATTTCTTTAACTAATAACAGAAGTGTATTACATTTTGTACCCAATTTGTTAACCTTCTCATACCCAACTTCCCAAACTTGGTAACACATTTTTTCCAATAGAAAGGAGAATTCTTTATTCCTGGATTTCATCTTAGTTGTTAAGCATCTTTCAAGTGTGACAGAAACATGATTGTTCTGTTGCAATTCATAGTTTAATTACTTAATTTTTGTAACTTAGAAGTCAATATGTGATTGACTTCTAAGTCTAAGATTGACTTCTAAGTCTTCCCTATTGAACAGTGTAACTTCCCAATCAATGTTAATTTAACTTGTGCCTTCTGGCATGACAGACTGTTAGCTCCTGCTTGTCAGCAGTGGCTTATTTTTTTTAAAAAAAAAAACACCATGGAGCTGAACAAGGCTAAAGGCTTTCAAGCTTTCGGACTCATGCTGCAGTCCATTTTCATGAAGCTGGACTCCAGCATGAGTCCAAAAGCTCAGAAGAAAACCCCTCTGGTCCCAGTGACCAACTCAGATTGGATCCTGCAACATTAATCTGGGACATATGGGTTCACCTTCATTCATAAGGCTAAAGGCTGTTTAACAGGCTATATGTTATGCAGGTGTGGTTTAGATTATGAACATTAATTTGCCATTATTGGACTATGGCCACTACTACATAAGACAACAAAAGGGAAGATGTACATTTAGTTGGAGAAAGGAGCATGATCCCACCGTTAATTTAAAGTCTTTTAAACCATGACAGATTCATTTCTGTCTGAAATAATGCAGTTGTTTATACTTTTGTTTCACATGTGGCAGGATGAGTACAAGAAAAATTTATATTAAATAATATTTTAACACTTTCTGTTAAAATACCTTAAAAATAAACATATATTTCTCTATAAAGTTCTGTATAAAATAGTTTAATACTGCACGGATTACTGAACTTTGTAAGTCCTTTTCATATTTTATGATTCTGTAGAAAAGATTACTCATTCTTTAGCTGGATGATTGGAAGAGTTTAGCTTGGGCAGTTTACTACACTTTTTTTTTTGTAAAATACTAAAACAAAATTTTTCTTTCAGTTGAATTACAATTTGAATAAAATTGTGAAAGATCTTCAATATGACAGATCTGTAATTAGTCTTAAGGTCTAGTTTATCCCATAATATCAATTTAGCATGACAAAAGGAATCAGCATACAATTATCAGTAAGTAGTATAATAAAAATGTTCGAATGAATTCAATAATGATATAAGTTATTATATCTCTAGTCAGTTGAACCTACAAAAACCAACAACACAAATATATTGTTTTTTTTTAATGGAAATTTATGGAAAATTGTGTTTTTGAAAATGTATAAAGTAAAAATATAAAATAACATTTAATATTTTGAGAATATTATTGTACCCCAAAATGGTAAGGTTAGAGATATCCATCTATTAATAGCCAAAGAAATACAATTATATATTATTAATATTTCATGTAATAATTTGAAAACTAGGCATAGAATAAAAGTACCTGAGTGATTAAGAAATTTAATATATTTATGACAATTGTAAATGTATTGATAAGCAAATCACTACCTCATAGCATTAGTCTCAGCTTTGACCAACAACCAACTATAGTTAGTCAAGTGCATCAAGATTGGAATGGAAATACTAAGTTCAGAATATCAAGATATAATTGTGAGAAAAACCACACATATGAGATCTTTGATTTTATCCATAGAGACCTTGAAAGTGGTCATGTTCAGCCTGCTGGGATGTAATATTCCCCTGGCCCAGTCACTTATAACAACTTTTATGGGAATTGATAAAGTAGAGACAGCTGGATAGAAGAGCTTAAATATGCTAAACTTAAACATACAATTGGGGACATAAATATCTGCATTCCTGCTTTCATGTTTATTATACTTTTGCAACACAACCATATTTGGAATAACTATTCTAATATTTGAATGCAACATGATTGGACTTGAGTTATTAAGTTTTCAAAAAAAAAATAGACAAAATTGAAAGTTTCATATGGCCATTATCCATGTCTTATTCATCAATGACATAAATGTGTACTTTCAGAAGAAAATAGAAGTAAATGGTGTCCAACATATAGAAGCTGAGAATATTCATTCAAATATTCTTTTGGGTGGAACAAATTTTGATTTTGAGCAAGTCTCACCCTTCGTTTGCATTGTCTCCGTGGAAAGAACCAGAAGCAGCACCAAATTTCTAAACTGAGATATTTCCGAATAATTGGAACTGAATTGAAAACATAGGCAAAACGTATTAAATGCACAATTGTCCCGTGATTCTTCCTTCCATAGAATGTTGTGGAGGCTGGAACTTTTGCAATTAAAGCTTAAATGTATGGATAATAATTAACGAAGCCTTTTTAAAAATATATCATCCATTCAGTTTTGAACTACAAGGGGAACCCTGTTTTGTAAAGGTGCAGATGAATTTAAAAATCAAAATCAAGAACAAATATAGCCATCCTGGGTGTGCCATAAAATAGTATTGCATATATGGTCTGGTGTCTGTCTTGGATTTTATTTTGTTATCCTGTACTGTACAAGTGAAGTTGCTGAGTTTATAAAAAGCTTTATGGCTGCATTTCTATATACATTACCTACCTCTGGCTGGATATTATGCTAGTTAAACCATCAGGATTTTTATAGCTCTGTAGGTGAAAGACTATCAAGCCTAGCTCCTTTTCTTGATCAGAATTCCCTTTCTTTTCTTTGTCTCCTGAGTTTTCGACTTCCCTTCTTCTATGATTTCTTTGATAAGATGTTTCAATTTCCTCTTCCTGAATTCAGCAAAAGAATATTTCTGTGAGAGACACAGTCTGTGTCTTTGTAATATCCTTGCAATAAATGTATTTCAAACTTCCCTGTTGTAGATTGCCTTTAAATCAGTGGTGAAATCCAATTTTTTTTACTACTGGTTCTGTGGGCGTGGCTTGGTGGGTGTGGTGTGACTTGGTGGGCGTGGCTTGGTGGGCGTGGCAGGGGAAGGATACTGCAAAATCCCCATTCCCTCCCCACTCCAGGGGAAGGATATTGCAAAATCTCCATTCCCTCCCCACTCCAGGGGAAGGATATTGCAAAATCTCCATTCCCTCCCGATTCCAGGGGAAGGATATTGCAAAATCCCCATTCCCTCCCCACTCGGGGGCCAGCGAGAGGTGGTATTTGCCGGTTCTACGAACTGCTCAAAATTTCCACTACCGGTTTCCAGAACCTGTCAGAACCTGCTGGATTTCATCCCTGCTTTAAATTCTATAGGAAGCTAAGATATTTTTGTAATTTTGAATGTTGTGTTAATGTTAAAACTTTTACAGTGCGTTTAGTTGAACATCAGTCCTATGCCAAACTATGGGTTTGATGTAGATTACATTTTTTTTGTGTACTTTCACACATTAACAATTGTAATTTAGTTTAAACTGAAAAGCAATGACTTGCTGAAGCCAGTAATCCATGGCTCCATAGTCGAAGCAAATAGGAGAACAGAAATCTGTGCAAAATAAAAGCAGACTATTGGAACTGCCTATATTGAAAATAGGACATATACTCCTGAAAACCTGGAGCATGTGCTCTAAATGTCAGCAGGCTGGATTATAATGGTAATCTTCAGACGTATATGTTAATGTTATTATGTTATGAAGTAATATGACAAGCAAAAGTACATTTTGTGAAAAGTTACAAATAACCAATCCAGATGTGCTAAGATACGCTTGTTTAGGTTGAGGAATAGCAAAATATATAACGTGAGATGGGCCATAGATTTTTTTTTTTTTTAATAAAATGAGTCTTTTGCAAAATGTTACTGTCATTTATTTTATTTTATTTTATTTTATTTTGAATTTGTATACCGCCCTTCTCCCTGAGGACTCAGGGCGGTGAACAGCCAAGTAAAAACATCAAGTACAAATATTAAAATACAGTTAAAATATACATATATAAATTTGGCCCCATTAATTAAAAACAATAAACAAAACACTTAAAAACACTTAAAAAATTAGGCCAGCCCGGCTTGCTGAAAAAGGAAGGTTTTAAGGGCACGGCGGAAGGCACCGAGGTCTTGGATTCTCCTTATCTCTGGAGGCAATTGATTCCAGAGGGTAGGTGCCCCCACAGAGAAGGCCCTCCCCCTGGGGGTCACCAGCCTGCACTGTTTGGCTGATGGCACCCCGAGGAGGCCCTCTCTGTGGGAGCGCACGGGTCGATGGGAGATTGTCGGTGGCAGCAGGCGGTCTCGAAGATAGCTAGGCCCTATGCCATGGAGCGCTTTAAAGGTGATAACCAACACCTTGAAGCGCACCCGGAAGACCACCGGGAGCCAGTGCAGCTCGCGCAGGAGCGGTGTTACATGGGAGCGCCAGGCTGCTCCCGTCACTACCCGCGCTGCTGCATTCTGGACCAGTTGGAGCCTCCGGGTGCTCCTCAAGGGGAGCCCCATGTAGAGAGCGTTGCAGTAGTCAAGGCGAGAGGTGACGAGGGCATGAGTGACTGTGCACAGGGAATCCCGATCAAGAAAGGGCCGCAACTGGCGGATCAGGCGAACCTGACAAAAGGTCCCCCTGGTTACAGCCGTCAGATGTTCCTCCAAGGACAGCTGCCTATCCAGGAGGACTCCCAGATTGCGAGCCCTCTCTGTGGGGGCCAACGACTCGCCCCCAATAGTCAGTGATGGAGTCAACTGACTATATCGGGATGCCGGGAGCCACAGCCACTCAGTCTTGGAAGGGTTGAGCCTGAGCCTGTTCCTCCCCATCCAGATCCGCACAGCCTCCAGGCACTGGGACATCACTTCAAGGGCATCGTTGGGGTGGCCTGGGGTGGAGATGTACAGCTGGGTGTCATCAGCGTACTGGTGGTATCTCACCCCAAAGCCACGGATGATCTCGCCCAGCGGCTTCACATAAATGTTGAACAGGAGGGGCGAGAGGACCGACCCCTGAGGCACTCCACATATAAGAGGCCTTGAGGTCGACCTCTGCCCACCTGCCAACACGAACTGCGACCGGTCGGAGAGAAAGGAGGAGAACCACCGTAATACGGTGCCCCCCATCCCCAACTCTTCCAGCCGGTGCAGCATGATACCATGGTCGATGGTATCAAAAGCCGCTGAGAGGTCTAACAGGACCAGAACAGAGGAACAACCCCTGTCCCGAGCCCTCCAGAGATCATCAACCAACGCGACCAATGCCGTTTCCGTGCTGTGTCCAGGCCTGAAACCCGACTGGAACGGATCTAGATAGGATGTTTCCTCCAAGAATTGTGGAAACTGTCGCGCGACCACACTCTCAACAACCTTCGCCAGGAAGCGAAGGTTGGAGACAGGACGATAGTTGGCCAATATTGCCGGATCCAGGGACGGCTTCTTGAGGAGAGGCCTCACCACCGCTTCTTTCAAGGCGGCGGGGAAGTGACCCTCACTCAACGAAGCGTTGATAACACCCTGGAGCCAGCCTCGTGTAACCTCCCGGGAGGCCAGTACCAACCAGGAGGGACACGGGTCCAGTAAACATGTGGCCGCACTAAGTCTCCCCAAAATCCTGTCCACATCATCCGGAGTCACAGCATCAAACTCCTCCCAGGTAACATTCTCAAGACTATTCCTCGTCACCCTGCCCTGATCTACCCAGTCAGAGTCCAAATCCCCCCGGATCTGAGCGATTTTGTCATACAGGTATTGTCCGAAATCCTCCGCCCTGCCTTCCAAGGGATCCTCCCGCGCTCCCGGATGGAGCAGGGAGCGGGTTACCCTGAACAGGGCGGCCGGACGATTCCCTGATGACGCAATAGAGGCGGAAAAGTAGTTAAACTTTGCCGTCTTTATCGCCACTAGGTAGGTCTTAATATGCGACCTTACCAGTGTTCGGTCAGATTCAGCGAGACTGGCCCTCCAACCACTCTCTAGGCGTCTTTTCCGGCGTTTCATCTCCCTCAGCTCCTCGGTGAACCAAGGAGCCACGAGGGATCGACACCGGGTCAGAGGCCG
Source organism: Pituophis catenifer annectens (assembly GCF_029215685.1). Taxonomy (NCBI): domain Eukaryota; kingdom Metazoa; phylum Chordata; class Lepidosauria; order Squamata; family Colubridae; genus Pituophis; species Pituophis catenifer. The sequence goes on from NW_027256882.1 coordinate 128,124,902, forward strand.
CAAAGGCACGACTCGATCCAAGGCCCCACCAGCCGCCCGATCCCAGGCAGCTACCAGGTCCTCGGCCGAGTCGTGTGCCAGATCTTCAGGAATTGGCCCAAGCTCCGTCTGGAACCTATCAGGATCCATCAGGCGCCTGGGGCGGATCCATCTAATTGGGTCCGCCTCCCTGCGGCGGGGTGTAGCGGTTCGAAGGTCCAGACGAAGGAGTGAGTGATCTGACCATGACAAGGGTTTCATGTCTATATCCCCTATAATAAGACCACTCAACCACTGGCCAGAGACAAAAATCAGGTCCAGTGTGTGTCCCCCCCTGTGAGTGGGGCCATGAACTAACTGGGTCAGGTCCATGGCCGTCATGGAAGCCATGAACTCCCGAGCCATCTCTGACGTTTCACCAACGGACGGCAGATTGAAATCACCCATGACCATAAGCCTGGGTGTATCAACTGCCACCGTGGCTATCACGTCGAGTAGCTCGGGCAGGGCCGTTGCCACGCGGCAGGGAGCCAGGTACGTAAGCAACAAGCCCATCTGAACCCCATGACCCCATCTCACAAAGAGGGACTCACACCCGGCAATCTGTGGCACAGTGGTCTCCCTCGGACCCAGACCTTCGTTAATAATAACCGCCACCCCCCCCGCCCCTCCCCTGGGCCCTCGGCTGATGGAATGCTCTGAAGCCTGGTGGACACATCTCAACCAGAGGGACCCCTCCCTCCGGGCCCAACCAGGTCTCCGTAATACCCGCCAGGTCCGCTCCCTCCTCTTGAATAAGATCGTAAATGAGGGGGCCCTTATTTACCACGGACCTGGCGTTGCACAGCATCAGCCGGAGGCCCAGGTCCTGAGTATCTGAGCCACCTAGTATCCGAGGGGAGCCTTGAGGACCGGGGCGTGCAATCGCTCTCAAGTAGCGAGTGCGCACCCCCGGCACAGGATAAGGTCCTCTGCTCCCGCCATATCTGCCCCTCCCATTCACCGTGCTGATGACATCCCCAATCCCTCGTCCTGCGCCCTCCAGCCCGTTACCCTGTGCCAGGCTGGGCCCTGACCTAGGTGGATTACCCCCCCCCATCCCCTTTGGTCGCCCTCCCAGTTCCCCTTAAAAAATTATTAAAAACCCTAATTAAAAAACCCCTCAATCCCCGCTTTAAAACATGCCACCTCTCGGGGCTCCAAAGCCCGTCCTTAAGGTAGGCCTTCGATAGAGTGGAAGGCCATCGCCGCGAGAGGGGGGCATCTCGCAGCGCAAGCAAATCTGCCGAGGTATAAGCCATACAAGTATGATGAGATGGAAAAGGGGAACCTTGGATGTCAGCGAAATTTAAAGATAGTCATTGAGGTGAGAGATGGCAAGAGGCTGGCCAGGATGAAGCTGGGGCCCCCTCACTCTCTCACAGTGATGGGGCGACCAGATCAGATGGTTGCAGTGCAGGCGGATGGCCACAGCCGTTCTCTCACCGCGGCTGGATGTAAAAGGCCAACAATAGTCACTTTCTCCCTGCAGATGGAGCAGCAGTCCTTGACCTGGACTCTCAGCTTCTCCCTCCAGCCTGCAATCTCTCCTCCCCCGAGCCAAGGCCTAAAGGTGGAAATCGGGCGGCAGGAATAAACTAGCCAGCAGCAGAAGGAGATAGAGAACAAACATAAAAATCCAGGAGGGTGATAATAAAGTCCCAGAGTCAGTAGTGATGGAAAAATGGGCCGACCTAATAGAGAGTCCAGGTAGCAACGGGGGGGAGGCCATTTTCATAGGGGGGGGGCGAATCCAAGGGGGAAACCAGATGGTAATTGGAATCCCCCTCTATCACTCCCCAACTCCCTTCGATGTTCCGGGCCAAATCCCCCCAATAGTCCTGCCAATTTTCTCCGAGCAAATTCTGCCACGATCTTCCCAGGTCTCGGTCCATGTAGGGGGTTTTCAGGCGCAGCTGACCGCTGGGCCATACACCCCGGGCCTCAAATCTGGGCTAAATAACTGTTTGAAGCGGCCAACAGGCCTCCGAGCCTCCGGGTGCGGGTCCATCGCCTTCCCGCACCCCCCCTCCCCCGGCAGCCCAGCTTTTTTTTTTCGGCCGTCAAATCGAAGGGAGGCTTGGGTCGCTATAGATGATTCCCTCGGCTCCCTCAGTTCTCCATCCGGCTCAGTTAGACTCCCCAGACCACCTTAACTCCTTCACCTCCTACAGTCAGTCCGTAGGATGAAATGCCCGATCTCCGGGGCTCCGCAGCTGTGGAGTCATCGTGGAGGCCGCCGCCGCCGCCGCCCTCCTTACAGCGCTCCGATTACATCTCCTCGCTGTAGCTCTGCCATCCCAGGGCCAATCCCGATAAGGGATGGCACATCTGAACCGTCAGACCATCGGCATGCTGAACGTGGGGCTCAAGATCACTAAAACAGCCTCTGACGTTTCCAAAGTTCTCCTTTTCCCCATCAACCTCAACAGCGAGCCCCTTGGAGGTCCGCCATCTTACGCATGAGCATAAAAGGAGATATAATATACTCTTAAAGGGGAAAAAAAGAACACATGTGCCCAGGAATCCTGGGCAGAGATTCAGCAAGTCATAGGAAACAAAAATCATAGGTTATTTTGTCTTCCAATATCAAAAACTAAAATTAACATGGAGCCAGAAAATGATATTAATTCAATTTCTCCTGACATGTGTGAGAGGCATTTTCAAAGTGTATTTTCACGCACTGAGATTACATCTCAAATATTTGGGTATTACATGACCCTGTACAAGAGTGGCCACTGGGTTTCATCCAGGTGGAAATATAAAAACTAATTGTATAATAATAACAACAATAATAATAATAAAGCTCCTAGTTCAGAATTAATTCTTAAAATTTAGTCTATTGTGGTGGACTTGAGTGTTAGTCCCACTTTTCATCACTATACACTCTTCTAAAAATTCTTAAATCTTGCCTCAAAATTAGAGCTTCTCATTCCTAGCCAGTAATTGGGTGAGGCACTGAAAATTTAGACTGCTTCAAGTTTATCTCTTGTTGTTGTTGTTGTTGTTGTTGTTGTTGTTGTTGTTGTTGTTGTTGTTCAGTCTCTAAGTTATTTCTGGTGCCAGGCCCCCCTGTCTTCCACTGTCTCCTGGAGTCTGTCCAAATTCATGACCATTGTGTCAATGATCTAACCCTCTCATCCTGACCTAAGCATAGTACACAAAATTGTCTGCTACAACGTCCTACCTGTCAATGACTACTTCAGCTTCAACCGCAATAATACACGGGCAAACAATAGATACAAACTCAAGGTAAACCGCTCCAAACTCGATTGCAGGAAATACAACTTCAGCAATAGAGTGGTCAATGCCTGGAATGCTCTACCTGACTCTGTTGTTACTTCCTCAACCCCCCCATAGCTTCAACCTTAAACTGACTACCGTGGATCTCACCCCATTCCTAAGAGGTCTGTAAGGGAGCGTGCATAAGCGCACCAGCGTGCCTACCATCCCTGCCCTATTGTTTCCATTTATTTGTACTCATTTCATGTGCTCATGTCCATGTTTATACTTATACCTGTTATCTCATACATGTTTGACAAGCTAACTAACTAACTAACTAACTAAATCAATCAATCAATCAATCAATCAATCAATCAATCAATCAATCCCTTTCTCCTTTTGCTTTCAATCTTTTTCTGTCAACCTCAGCCTCTTCGGCATCAGTAGTTGGGGCATAGATTTGAATTATGATGTTGAATGATTTGCCTTGGATTCAAAATGATATCATTCTGAAGAGTCCTTGCTGCCCTCTGAGCTTGTTTTCTTGCAGACATTTCATTACCCTAACTTAATTACCCCTCATTTCAACCCTGAGCTAAAATATTCTCCTTTATTGATATCATTCTGTCATTTTTGGGATTGTACCCCAGTTTTGCTTTCCCCTCTTTTATTGACAACAAGGGGCTACTCCATTTATTGTAAGAGATTCTTGCACACAGTAATGGTCATCTGAATTAAATTTGCCCATTCCCATCTGCTATATTTCACTGATTCCCAAGATGTTGATCTTCAATCTTGCTATCTCATATTTTTGACCACATCCAGCTTACTTTGACTCATAGATCTCACATTCCAGGTTTCTATGCAATATTATTCTTTATAGCATTGGATTTTCCTTTCACCATTGGACCTTCCTTTCACCACCATCCACAGCTGAGCATCCTTTCGGCTTTAGCCCAGCTGCTTCACTTTTTCTAGAGATACTTGTAACTGTCCTCCACCCTTCTCCAATAACATATTGGACACCTTATAACCGGAGGGGCTTATCTTCCAATGTCATGTCTTTTAGTCTTTTGGTACTGTCCATGGGGTTTTCTGGGCAAGGATACTGGAGTGGGTTGCCATTTCCTTCTCCAGGAGACCACATTTTGTCAGCACTCTTCACTATGAACTGTCCATCTTGGCTTAGTTCATAGCTTCTTTGAGCTGCATAAATTCCTTTGCCATGACATGACAAGGCAGTGATCCATGAAGGGGGATTTACTTTTACATTTCACTAAATAGAGTAGGGTTACTTTAAGGAACATGTAAAGACAGGCATGTTCAACCCATGGCCCAAGGGCCAGCATACTGTCCTGGACAGCTAGTAATGAGGCCTCACAAGAGTGTAAATTTTAACATTATTATCTGATTTTTAGTGATATTTAGATACATTAATTATATATTTTATATGTGGCCCAAGTCAATTCTTCTTTACTCAATGCAGCCCATCAAGCCAAGAGAATGGACATGCCTGTGTTAAGACATTATGTTACTTGAAATATCTTTTTCTAGGCAAACAAAGGGATAAAAACTAACCTTTTTACTGACCCAGCCTCTGTTTTCTCATATTTTTCTTGTGTTCTGACTGTAGCCAAGATTTGGCAAAGGATATTCTTGCCATTAGCTTTTTAAAAGGCTATGTTCTGCAATTAATTTACCTCATTCTATTGTCTCAAAAATGTTGGTCAATTGAAAGAATAATTAACCTTCTGGACTCGATTTCCAGCACACGCTGCAGGGCTGAGCAGCATGCTAGGCTTAGACTGACAGTCGCCAGGCCTGGATTTCATTAGGAAGGAAATGGGACTTAATGGCATGTCAGTTGGAAAGATTTTCCTACATAAATACACACACATTTGCATTCACCTTTTTGATCCCATTCTTGTGTGTATAAATAAGATTTTGGAAACATATTTATAAAAATTAAATTACATTTGCATTGGCGTGTGCTAAGTGTGCAGATAGATGTGTTCCAGAGTGACACAAATTCCCATGTAAATTAATTCGTTGCACATATTCCAAAAGTCTTCTAGAAAGCTGATTATTAAAGTAAACCTTAATCATTGTTTTAAAATGAAACAATTACAGTAAAAGGGCTGCTAATCATGCAAGAAGAGTACAGTATTGATAAAATCAGTAGAACACCATGTGTCTCTATCATCAACAAATGAAACACAGCAGGGCTTCCTCAACAGTGCAGTTTTTGGATCCACTGAAAATACTAAATGAGTTTGTATTATTCTATGCCATAAAATAAATCTTTTCGTTGGTTTAGGGCTAGGCAAGACACCTATATGCATCTGTAATAATTACATTTTATAGCAATAACACTTAGACTTACATATACCGCTTCACAGTGCTTTATAGCCCACTTTAAGCAGTTTTACAGAGTCAGCATATTATCCTCAACAATCTGGGTCTTCATTTTACTGACCTCAGAAGGATGGAAGGCTGAGTCAACCTTGAGCCAGTGAGACTGCTGGCAGTTGGTATGTCAGCAGCATTAGCCTGCAACACTGCATTCTAACCAGTGGTGAAATCCATTTTTTTTTACTACCGGTTCTGTGGGCGTGTTGTGGCTTAGTGGGCATGGCTTGGTGGGCATGGCAGGGGAAGGATACTGCAAAATGTCCATTCCCACCCACTCTGGGGCCAGTTAGAGGTGGTATTTGCCGGTTCTCTGAACTACTCAAAATTTCCACTACCGGTTCTCCAGAACCTGTCAGAACCCGCTGGATTTCACCCCTGATTCTAACCACTGTGCCACCACGACTCTTAATCTGTTTAGCAAAGAAATCATGGTAGAACTTGTAAAAAAAAATTGAACTTCACAAACCAATGCACTTCAAAGAATGTGGATATACTGCTGGATATACCATCATGGCGGGTTATCTATGTGTGGTCACATAGTAGGTGTCAATTGTTGTGCACTGTAGAAAATAAGAGTTTGGGCCACTTTAATTGCAGTAAAAAAAAATCTCAAGACAAGAAATGCATTTTAATGTATTTGTGCCATGAATAGCATACTTCTTGATGACTCTTGTGATCTAACAGTGTAAAGTGAGAGGCAGAGTGTGTGTGTATGTGTGTGAGAGAAAGCTATTTCCAAGTTCTCAACAGATGCTTATATTTAAAAAAAAAAATTATTTTGGTAATTTGATTTGGTGGTAATCAGAAGTTCCCAAAGCATAGAGAATATATTCATTGTCTGGTGTTCCTATCAATGGGTATGTTGCTGTGTTCTGAACTAGTGGCCGCATCTTTGGAACAACCTCAATATCTGAAATACTCACATAAAGAGGAATCTCTGCGTTTCAGTGTAGTAGTAAAATATACAATAAATAAAGGAATACTCCTGTTATAATATTATCAGTGGTTATCAATTAATGTATTTTGAGATATCTCTCTCTAGGAAAGGCCAATTATAGACTACCTTTTTGATGCATAATCCATCTGTATCATATAGAAGGAATTGGTCACCTTTAAGAGTCCAATCCTGATCAATACCCCTAAATACCTAGTTACTAGACCTTGGAGTCTTTCCACCATAGAGCCAAAATGATGATGGTGGTGGTGGTGATGATGATGATCATTTAAATGTTTAAATATATATGCTGCCTGACTTCCAGTCACTGTTGGATGCTTACAATAGAACAAAAATAATAGAAAAAAAATACACAAAAACAATGCAAGACAGAAGAACAATGATAGCAAACAAAATAAAGGAAACAGAAGGAAAGAAAGGGGCACCAGTCATCCTTTCCAAGGTCCTAAATCCTGAGAGAAGAGCCCAGGCCTTTAAGGCCCTTTGAAATACAAGTAGAGTGAGATCTATTTGAATCTTAGGCAGAACTTCATTCCAGAGGGCAGATGCTTCCATAGAGAAGATGCACTTTGGCACCCAGATCTTTTGATCAATGCAAGCCAGAGCAAACTAACCCTGCCAGGTCAAACCAGTCAGGCAGATACAATGGAAGACAACCAATCCTCCAAGAACCAGCCCCTATGCCATTTAGGGCTTTATAGATTCAACCAGTACCTTGAATTGCATACGGAAACAGACTGGCAATCTATGCAAGTTGTGTAACAGTTTGACAGTTGGAATGTGTCAGTTGTTAAAAGATTCAAGTGAAGAGACACTATGTTGTTATGTGGTTGTAAACCTTTACATGAGCTGCAGAGCTTGGAAATAGAATCATCATGTAAGCCAGAAGGGGAAAAAAAAGAAAAGAAATGGTTGAGAGCAAGGAAAGGTGTTGTATTACATTTGTTCTAATTTGTGAATTTGCTTTGAGAACAAAACGATTTAGTCCTTACAGTGTTTGTGATTTTTTTTAAGGAAACCAAATATTTAAGATATTTACCCTATTTTAATTTGCTATATGAAAACAGATGATTTATTCTTTCTGTAAATAACTTCTTAAATTAACACTGGACTCTGAAAATACCATTTCAAATTGTGGCATTCCATCTGCACTTGTGGTATTGGTTCCATCCCCTTCACACTGAACTAGTTTATTCAGTTTATTCAGTTTAACTATGTTTATTTGGCCTTGTGCATTTCGATGGATCATTGTTTAGTTGATATCTGACAAAAATGCATTAGTAATGCTGTAGACAAGCCTCTAAGAAAGTGTTGGCAACTTTGTGTGGACTTGAACATCCAGAGCTCCCAGAATTCCCCAGCCAGAATGACTGACTGGGTGTTGTGGCCCGTACGTGGCTGTGTGGCTGGTGGCTGATTCGGACAGCGAGGAGGCTGGTTTGGTGCTGCGCCAGCATCCTGTGCAGCTGGCACTCGAGTCAGACAATGAGGCTGGAGAAGATGTGGTGCCAGAGGCGGGGATTCAGCCAGGGCCTTCAGAACCTCCAGAAGCTCCCTTAAGTGAAGAGGAGGAGCCTCTTCTCGATGCACGGGCGCGCAGAACTGCCAAAGGCAGGAGTGGCTCCTCAGGAGGAGGTCTCCTTGAGAGTAAGACTTGGGGCTAATTGGCCACTCCCTTAGCCTATTTAAGGAGGAACACCGACTGAAACAATTTGCAGGGAACAACTTTGTTCACTCTCCTTCGTGCCTTGATCTTAGTTCTCTGCAAATTGCTTCTGGGCTTTCTGCCAACCATAGTAAGATTAAGATTATTTATTCTTTGGATTCTTTGGTAGGCTGTTAAGAAAGTTAATTAACAGCCTTTGTTTGAAAAAAAAAACTGATTTAATTTAGTAAACTAAGGTTTGTACAGACTTTGTATATACTGCGTTCTTTGGGGTCCATAGCTGGGGCAGAACACTGGGGAATTCTTGGAGCTGAAGTGCCACATCTTAAAGTTCCCAAGGTTGACAAATGTTGCTGTAAGATAAAGAAAAGTACCAATTTTTGTTAGCAGTAGGATTAGTAAATGTCTACGGAGATGCTTGGATGAGCAGCTTGGATGAGAAGCAAAAAGAGTTCTGAAGAAGTTTTTTGGATGAGAAACAAAACATTAATTTATTTATTGATTGATTAGCCTTTGGGCCATATCAAAGTGCAGAGTTCCAGAAACAAATCATTACAAAAGTTTGGTAAAACAATTTAAATGAAATTGGAATAATGCACGATTAAAAATGCAATTAGAATAAAATACAATCTAAAATGAAATTGGAATAAAATACAATCATTTGAGATACAAATTAAATATGATTAAAATTATATTATAATGTCACCCCTGCATCTACCCAATCAGTCTTAAAACTACTATTAAAATTACATTATTAGATCAAATGATCTTTCTTACAATCTACCACATTCTGCTGCACCAACTTTGTCCTTTTTTCCATCAACTTTATGGCAAATTTGGCAATCCATTTCACCAACTGCAAGTTAGAACCTAACAGACAATGTTGCAAGAAGCAAAACATCTTCAAAGAAAAACCAGAAAGTCCTTTGCCTCTTGAAAAAATACCTTTGGAGCAGGATTAGTAGTCCCCACAACCAACTTGCTTGGACTGAAGAAGCTACTTGGATAAGCAGTGAAATGTTTCAAAGCAAAAGAAAGAAAAGAAGTCCAGTTGCCATGATTAAACTTCCAGACAACTCTATATGGATGACTGAGAATCTTCATAGACAAGATATGTCCACATCAATGCATTCATTCATTCCTGTCAGTCAATTAACAGAGATAATTTTATTTTTTTCTAATAAAAAAAATATGAATCACATTTTATGTGCACTGTCTTAAGAACAGTCACTGATTATACAGGTTTGCCCCAGACCCATCAAATGTCTTCTCATATTTTATAATCCTATCACTTAGCCAATATAAATGTCTACATCACTGCTGTCTCTATTAAATCCATCTTCCTTTAAAATGAACATATAAAATAATTTTACATTTGTTAAAGGTGAACAAAATGAGGAAGCAATAATTTTGGTTAATTGATTATTTGCTGTCCAGTTACTATTAGCTCTTAGCGACCATACAGCTATTTCTCAATTATGGTCTGTCTCCCAACTTGGCCCTTCATATTGTCCAGTATGCACTCAATTTGCCACTGTAATTGAATCCATTCACCTTGCTGCTGCTCATCCTTTTCCTTCCATATTTCCCAACATTATAAATTTCTTAAGATTTTGGGCACAATGTTGCCAGAATATAATAATTTGAGTCTGGTCATTTATGCATAGAGTAATAGCTTCAGCCATCCTCATGGATGACTTTCAGGAGTTTTCTGCAACATTGGTGCTCAAAAGTAACAATACTCTTTGTATCCTGGTTTTTCAAAGTTCAATTCGTTTTCATAAAGTGTTACAAAACAAAACAAAACAAAAAACACTGCCTGCACGAGTCTGATCTTTGTGAGTGTAAACATAACATGCCATTTGAATATCATTTTCAAGGTTTCACTGCTTCTGTACTAACTGCTAGTATTTCATAATTGCTGATCCCTGTTAAGAAGCAATGATTAAAGGCTGTGTATTTCTTGCAGCAAAGACTTTTCATGTGAGTGCACACAAACAAATGTCTTCTCTAGCAGCCTGACCAAGTTACAATAATGAAATAAAATCTTCCCTATTGACTAATGGTCAAATTAGCCAAAACATAAGCTTGCAACTTCTACAATTCTTCAAACAACTGAGATACTGAGATACACTAGAGTGGCTGAATCTGCAAATATTGTACTGTATGGTATAGGCCCGTGATGGCGAACCTAAGGCACGCATGCCCGAAGTGGCACATGTCACCTGGCATGCGCTGCATCACCCATTCCTCTTCCGGATTTCTGGCGCGCATGCACACGTGATGATCAGCTGGCCTTTTTGCGTGCGGCAGTGCCAGAAACTAGAAGAGCTAGTTTTCCTTTTCCGTTTTCCTGCATGAGCATGTGCGCTGGCCAGCTGATCTTCGCATATGCATGCACACCAGAAACCTAGAAGTGTAGCTGGCTGAAATTGAAAGTTCATTTTTGGGCACGCGCATGCGCCATGGGCAGCTCTTCTTCCAGGTTGCGGCCCAGACGCTCGCACGCTCCCTTTTCAGCACTCGGTGCCAAAAAGGTTCGCCATCACTGGTATAGGCAAAGCAATAGGAACAAGCACTTGAACTTTCCAGCCCTCTCTAAGTGGTTTACAGAGTCAGCATATTATCCCCAACAATCTGAGTCCTCATTTTAACAACATCGGAAGGATGGTAGTCTGAGTCAACCTTGAGGCTGGCCAGGATTGAACTCCTGGCAATGGGTCAGGCTCCAATACTGGAGGTACAGTACATTCTAACCACTGCGCCACTACAGCTCATAACTTATGAGTTAGAAGGAACTAGTCTCGGATAGACGGTTATAACTGTATGCAGGGTGTACAGGTTGTAAGTACTGTAAAAGAATGACCTTGAGTCATTCTGTAACAATAAAGAATAAGGGATTCAGAAGAGATTATTTATTTTCAATTTTCTTTTTAACAGACATGGTTTTTTTTAAAAATGTAGCACAGGTTTAAACCAGGAAATGATCGAACACCACCAATTAAACAGATCTAATGGAGAAAAATAAGGCTATTGGTTGTTTATACTAGTGAAGAAAACTACTGCTTCTGTATGAGAGACAGCATGCCTCTCATTATCACTAACTGAGGTATTTGAACATTCTTATCTCTTTCATGTGGTTTTGTATTACAGGATTGGAATGCTGAATTAAATCAGATCCAATAGGCATTTCTTGGATTCAGTCATTAGATTCCTTTTTGAAAGTTTCATTTTTGCCTTCTATGGGTTTTATTTATTCTATCTCCCTTTCTTCCAAGAAATTCAAATAACTTATTGGATTGTCTTTCTTCATCAGAAATCTATGAGCTAGCTCAGTCTAGCTTAAACAGTGAGGTTTGTTAGTGAGTGAGGATTTGAAGATGGGTCTCCGCAGTCCTTCTAGGATTTTCACATTGCTGGTATCACAGTGGACAGTAGGACTGCAAAACTAAGAGGGACTAGGAAGCAAACAGGGTGTAAGAGGAGGTATCTTATGCTGCCCGGTTCCTATTTTGCCCCCAGTACAATTTATAATATAGGACAGGAGTTGGTCAATTATGCCTGCGTGCACAAACCAGTTTTTGGTTCTCAACGCATAATGTCATTTCTGCTTTTGAATAACTAACTCAGAACAGCCAGCTGAATTTGTTGACACATCTCAGAAAGATTGCTCAGATAAATGTACTGAATCTAAAACAAAAGCTGAAAGCATGAAATCCCTAACAGGGGTTTAGATCAAAGATAATGTAATAGTACACAGAGCACTCAGAGATGTTGGGAACCTTTCCAAAACCACGTAACATTCATATTCGTCAGTGTTGCAGACAGCGTTCTGGGGGTTGAGGAGCTGACAAGATCTTGATTCCTGGATCTGTTCTGGTCTTCTGTACCGTAACCCTACATTGTTTCCAGTACCATGTCAGTGCCCTGCTTTGATATCATGCCCTCAGCTTGAGCATGGTTGCATGTATCTAAGAATGAAATCTAAAGAACATACACTTGTAAATAGGAGAGAAAGTTCTTGCACTCCCTGGTAATGATCTGTTATAATGGTGCTTGTTTGGATCTCCCGTATCTGCTGTGCTTCCTTGAAAAGTAAGATTGGTTATGGGGAACCAGAGAGAATGGTGTGGCTCAGAGAGAAGCAGGCATTTAACAAAACATCGACAATCATGGTATTCTTTATGAGTAATTTCAAGCTTGTTGCTGGAGCGCATAATGGTTGGCTATTATCTGAATAGCTGTGACAGAAATGTGTTCAGTAAAAAGAGTGCTTTAATATTGTGACAGCCCATTAGAACACAGAAAGATTTGTTTGTGGTCACTCTCACTTCTGTTCCAGAATTGCCTCTACTCCCGTTACAAAATATTTAGGGGGTGCCGTTTAAATTCAAAATATGACCATTAAAAATTCCAAAAGTTAAGAAAATTAGTATTTAAAATTCAAAAGAAAATTTGTTCTGCTTCTGGGACTTCGTTCATCAATTGTTTATTATTTGTTTGTTTGTTTGTTTGTTTTTGTTTATTTGTTTATTATTTATTTATTTATTTACTTATTTATTTGTCAAGCATATATAAGATAACAGGTAAAAGTATAAACATAATTTGAATACATGAAAAGAATAAGAGTAAAAAGGAATATTAGGATAGGGACAGTAGGCACACTAGTGCTCTTATGCATGCCCCTTACAGACTTCTTAGGAATGGGGTGAGGTCAACAGTAGACAGTTTAAGATTAACATTTTGGGGGTTTGGGAAGAAACCAGAGTCAGTTAGTGCATTCCAGGCATTGACCACTCTGTTACTGAAGTCATATTTTCTGCAATCAAGTTTGGAGCAGTTTACCTTGAGTTTATATCTATTATTTGCTTGTGTATTGTTGTGGTTGAAGCTGAAGTAGTCATTGACAGGTAGGACATTGTGGCAGATAATTTTATGTACTAGACTTAGGTCAGACCGAAGTCAGCGTAGTTCTAAGTTGTCTAAGCCCAAAATTTGAAGTCTGGTGGCATAAGGTATTTTATTACGGGTAGAGGAATGGAGGACTCTTCTCGTAAAATATCTCTGGACTCTTGTTGTGAGTTACTTGGAGGAAGTGAGAAAGTTTGAAGCATTATCATGCCTATGGTGCTGCAAGGAAGGACAGAAATGAAATGTTAATATATGGTGTTTAGTTGCCTTCAGTGGAGTTACAGAAGAATCTGGATGTTGCTCTTAATTGCTAGTGTACAGTTTGCTTTAAGAGTATCTGCTACTTCTACCCTCCGGCACATCAATTCCATTTTACTGCTTGATTGCTCTGTAAGACAATCAGACTTGTTTACCGAGACATGTAATAGAGGCCTTGTTTTGTGCCTGAACACAATGTGAACTACAATTCATTTAATTTATCTAGTATTGTATTTGACTTGATAGGGTTTCAGTATAATGGCCAAGTGTAAAGACTGACTCAATCTTTATGCCAGTCTTTGGATGCTTTGAAATAGGTGGTGTAATGGAAGCTGCAGCCATACTTTATAAAAATTCTTTAAATGTAGTGCTTGCTTTCATGAAGAATGTAGTACAGAAGATCTTTTTAAAAATTGAGAATGCTAATAAGGCTTCCCTAATTGGGAGTCTATTATACCTTGAAATCTTTAGTGTTTGGATGGTAGGCATTAATAGCTAAGACCATGCTTCTATTAGCCAATAGTTTTCATGTAGACTATCTGATGGAGAAAATATCATCAAGGCACCAAACACCTTGGCAATTATAGTTATTAGATACACAACTGGAATAGTAGATTGGACTCAAGCTGCCTACTGATTAGGAAGACCAGAAAAATGTTGACAATGAATAATGCCCTTCATCCTCACAGCAATGTTGACTGACTCTACTTACCAAGGAAAATAGATAGGTATGGAATGTTGCAAGTACACCAAACAGTTGAAGAAGAAAAAAGGACATTGGAAGAATATCTGAAGGATAGTAAAATAGGAGGCACATTAGCTCAGTGATTAAAGATGCTGAGTTTGTCAGCTGGAGAGCCTGGGTTTGAGAATCAAGCTCTGTGCAATGGGGCAAGTTCCCATTACTTGTTCCAGCTCCTGCCCACCTAGCAGCTTAAAAGCATGCAAATGCAAGTAAATCTTACCCACCAAAGGTACCACTTTGATGGATAAAAACTGGAGAAGAGAACAAAATTCAAAGACCTGCAAATAATAGAAAGACTATGGCAAAAGAAAATGAACAGTACAATAGTCATAGGCACCTTGAGTGTAATCCCAAAACAACTAGAGAATCACTTGAATACCATCAGCATTGACAAATTCATTTTCAGTCAACTGCAAATGAGAGCTTTACTTGGAACAACTTACATCAAGTGATGATACTTTTAACACAATCAAACAACAAATCTGCCTACCCTAGGTCCTTGGAAAGAACTCAAAAGGTGAACAAAAATGCCAAGTCCAATCTGAACATCTGGCTGACTGTGCAAAGAACCATAATAATAAAACAGCTTTCCCCACCAAGTTGTCTGGCTTTTGAAGATGCTGTACAGGAATTCTATGAGCTGCAGTCCCAGTTCATCTGGAAGATGTCATGTTGGCCAAAGGTAATTTATAATTGTCACTTTTGTCTTTTTAATTTCCTATGTCACTCAGGGCTAAACTGAAAGTTCTGTTGGAAAACATTGGAAAGCACAATTCTTTGCGAAAAATTGTTTTTATGAGAAAGACTTCCCTCTTTCTCCTTTTAGTGCTATTAGCTGGGGAAAAAAAAGATTGTTCTGCAATGATTTTCAGTAAATGGAGGACTAAATTTTGGTAATTGCTTAAATTTGAGAGGCTAATTTCTTCAAAAATTTCTTATCATACCCATTTTTTACTTGCTGAATACCTGAGCTATGATGTGGACAGAGGTGTATAAATAATTATACTGACTTCAGAATGTACCATTCAATACACCACATTCCAGAAGATCACAGAGACAGGTCTATTACAAAATCAGAATGGTTTGTTTGAGGGTTGAACCACTTTTGGAACACTACAGCTAATTTTGGGGCAGAATAATTTGTGACAGAACATTTTACATATCCTTATTGGATTTTTCCCCCTTGCCAAACATATACAAATATATGAAATAAAAACACAGTGTCACCATTAACATGTACAATATGTCTTAGTAAATATAGACAATTCACAAAAAGACAATATCAATTCACCCTTTTTCTGATATATCTATCTATCTATCTGCATAATTGGCCTAACTACCTGCATAATCTTTTTATCCATTATAGGATAAAAAGCATATGTATGTACATTAAGGACAACAGTTCCTCTTTGGTACGCTGTCTAGTTCTTTAAAAAATATTGTTTAGTCTTGACCACATTTATTAGCAAATTTTGTCAGATTTAATGTTCTCTGAACAACATCTTCTTTTATACAAATCCCTTTACTTTGCCTCCTCTTTCTCTGTAGTTCTAGTTATCACAAAAAAATGAGCTCTTTCTGAATTGCTGGGAATTGTATCACACCAACACTCTGAGTAAATATGACAGCCCAGCCAGATTCTCTAGTCATTTCAGCTTACCTCAAAGCAATAGAAACTATTAATCAAAATAGGGTAATACAAGAAGCCCTAATGTTTCTTCAGCTAAGGAGGAGACATTCCTGCAACATAATCTTCTTTTCTTCTGGAGATGTAAGAACTTTCCTGTAAACCTCATATAAGTTTAGTTGCTGGTCTTTCTTTCATCAGAGTACAATGACAGCTATATGAGTTCATCAGGAGCACGTAAACTCAAATGAAGCTTAGTCTCTTCCCCCCCACCTCCAAATTAACTTATTCTAAGGTAGAAGTCAGTATTGTTTTGATATTAAAAGAGCTGTTGAGATGTTTAATATTTCCTCAAATACGGCAATATGCGACTTTGAAATTCCCGCATTAAAGGTTTGCTGTCTTTTTGAACTGTGTGGAACTTTGAAAAAAAAAATCATGTAGTCATCACAATGTCTCTAGCGATTAACAGAATTAGCTTCACATAAAAATTATTTGGAAAGAAATACAATGTGCATTTAAATAACTGGAAATCTGTCCCATCCAGTGTGATACTGTGGATCCTTCTATTTTCAGAATATTATAGGTTCATCCGCATTTTTGTAACATAATTTGGTCCTTATGTACACTGAGAGCATATACACCAAAGACAAATTCCTTGTGTGTCCAATCACACTTGGCCAATAAAGAATTCTATTCTATTCTATAAAGAATACAGAATTCTATTCTATTATAATTTTTTTGAAATAAAGGAGTTAAGAGCAAAAAATTAAAAAAAACCCCAGCTTTTAAAACCTAAGCCAAAATTCAAACAATGAAGATATTTTTCATATTGTGGAATATAACTATGAAAGTTTTAGTATTTTGATAAAGGGAAAGCATATTGGGGCTTTCTGACAACCTACACAAGGTCTTGAGCAAAGATCAATGCAAAATCTCTGAATAAATGCATCAGAAATTATAAAACCTGGGAAGAAAGTTACAGTACATCATATATAAATAATGAAAGGAATCTGAAAAATTAGTAGCTTTATATCAAGAGTTGATATCTGCTCTCCTTACCCCTTCCCCGTTAGGGTGTGTCATTCACCTCGTTAAGGTGAAAAATTAATTTTTGCAATTTTTCAGTGAGGGGTTCTAAAAATATGTGTTTTTACACTAAGAATTCAAATCTTCTTTTTTTTTTCAATTGCATAACATTTAACTTGGTATGGTAAATCCACATCTGATCATATACCCCACAAAATTATACCTTGTGCTACAAAAATGAAAGTTTTTTTCTGCATGAATCTTATCTAGCTAAGCAAAAAATAATCCATACAATCATAAACTAACATCAGAAAGCAATTATCTGAGTTACCAAAATGTTTAAGCGCGTTTCATCAAGTCTTGTTTTGATTCGTTCTTCAACATTAGCTGCTGACTTGCTTTTTGGCCTCTGATATAAACCTCACATTTCTCATGTATATACACTCTGCTTGATGACTCTGTGACCTGTTTCACACATTTCTCTATTGATTGGACATGATAGGGCCACTGCAGTACTTGCATTGGTTTTTCAACTAACTTCTTTATTTCCACTGCAGACAGTTTGCATGTCAAAGGTGGCTCACCTTCAGACTAGTCAATCAGTTCCAGCAGAGTGGATGCTCTGGCTTGACCTCCATCCAGTGCATGGCACCACCTTCACAGCAGGGGTGGGTTCTAATTTTTTTTACTACTGGTTCTGTGGGTGTGGCTTATTTTGTGGGTGTGGCTTGGAGGTCATGTGACTAGGTGGGCGTGGCTAGCTGGTCAGAGTCATTTCTGGAAGGTCCTCGCATTTACGACCAGTCCTCGCACTTACGACCCAACTCATTTGTTTGCTTTTAACACTTATCAGCTGTAGGACGGCCCTTTGAAGCCCCGCGGCAAGAGTTTAAACAGCTTTTTTCCCTCTAGTCATCAGCTGGGACTCAGGAGGCAGCAATAGATTGGGGGTGGGACCAAATAAAAGGTAAGAATAACGTGGGGGGTGGGGGGTGGGAGGGCGGGGGGGAGAACCGGTTCAGTGACGTCATATCGTCACCGCTACCGGCTCGGCCGAACCGGACCAAACTGGGAGGAACCCACCACTGCTTCACAGCCAATATTAACACTTGTAGAATCTCCACCAGTGGCCTTCAAGCTTTTGTCAATGCCTTTCTTCTTCATGAAATACATCAGATTATCTGCAATCACTTGAGCAGGTTTTCCTGTTTTTGAGCCTTTCTCTGGAGTGAAATAATAAAGATATCTTCCACCCAGCTCACTGCATACAGAATAATAATGTTCTTCTTTGATGGTACTGGGGAATTGCCGGTCTGAAAAGTTTTGACATTTATGTAGGTATTTACCAAGCACCTCTAAATTCTATTAAAGTAACAAAAATATATTTACAATCGACCAAGCCACGTCACAACTTTTGAGCACCCCTAATGTTTGAAAGTTGAAAAATTTGACATGGCCTACTGCCCCATGGCTTCAAGTTGGCATTAAAATAAAGGAAGGCACACATTGTAATTTATGCTAGTCATGCGGCCTTGTAGCTTGTATAGCTTTCTGAAGCAGTAGCCACCAAAATCATTGGCCCTATAATTACATAGTTCCATAAGTAAAACTTACTTAGGAATTATCTGATTTGGCCTTATCTGAAAATACAACATTGCAGTATGCAGTGCTGTAAAACAGCTGTGATTAAATTCAAATCCAGCACACAGAAATAGTTTTAAAGTCTACTGTCATTTCTCTGCTCTATTATACTGTATGTTTTAAGCATAATACTAATTTTATGTTTGGAACTGGATACAACATGTAACAAAGTCTAAGTACTTTGTTTTGGTTATTGACCAGACATGCATAACATGAAACATTGAAGTAAAATAAGATAAAAGATAACATAAAATAAATAAAACAAAATGGAATTAAAACTAAGTTGACCATAGCCAGCACAAGTGAAACTTTTCTAGCTCAGAGAAATCACTTTTAATATTGAGTCTAATATTGACACTAAGGCTTCTGTGAAAATATGATTGTGACTGTAAATACAACTAGAAACAGATAAACAGGAAGATTAATAGTAATTATCGTGGTTGGTCGTACAATCAGCCAGATGTTTAGACTGGGTTTGGCATTTTTAGCCACATAGTGAGACCTTCCCAAGGACCTGGGATAGGCTGATGTTGTTGTTTGATGGTGTTAAAGATATCGTCCCAGGATGTAAACTGTTCCAACTAAAGCTGCCTTTTCCATTTGACTGATGGTGATTTTATCAATGCCAATGATGTTCAAGTAGTACTCCAGTTGTTTGGGGATTGCACCCAAGGGGCCTATTACTATTGGATCTACTGTATATTGGTTTTCTTTTGCCACAATTGTTCTACTTCTGTTTTTGGCTCCTTGTATTTTGGGATTTTATCCTGTTCTTTCTCTTCTGCTGTCTCCAGGTACTCCCAAGTCCACTGTCCAGACTTTTTGTCTTTCCTCTTGATGATTTTTAAATTTGGGGTGAGCTATGAGCTTTGCTGCAATTTTCATCCAGAAGTGCAGTTTGTAGGGCATTACAGTTTGGAATATAAGAGCTCTTTGAAATTTTGGTGTGATGATCAGATTAAGAAGTATCTCAGGTTTACGACTGATAACTTATTGTCCTAAGAACACTTCAGTAGATATCAGCCGGTTCTTAATTTAATCTTCCATATCAAATATTCATTGTCTGAGGTTCTTCCTGGCCATATCATATCCTATTGTCAATAGTGGACAAGGGGAAAGTGATAAATGTGCAGCTTCTTCTCCATCCCTGTTCTCCATTTGAAGTTAATGTGTCAGGTAACATATATGAAGTTAAGGCTACAGGAAAAATAACAAGCCTTAGCCAAAAAAAATTTAAAAATGCTAATCCATGTGCTGGTAGTAATTTGATATAGTCCTTCTTCCATACAAAAAATAAAAACAGTATTTGGCACAGCAACATACTTGAAGAATATTTCTTAGAAACCTGAGCAGACTCAAACTTTGAGAAGTTAGAATAAATATCAGATGCAATCAATGAAAAAAAAAAGCTGTTAATGAACCTGAAAAGAATTTTATTGTAACTCTTAAGGAATGGACTGAGCTTCCCAAGAATGGAGAAAAGACTGGATAGCTGATGCAGTTTTAGAGCATAAATGTTGTCTTCTTTAAATGTTGGAATTTCTTTGGTGAGTGCTGTTGGACATTGTAGCAGAAGGACAAAAGACATAAGCAGAAATAGGTGGCAATCAGTTGATGTTGATATCAATAGTACACCAGAGTTTGTCTCTTGCTATCATGTCAAATACACTGCTAAAATCAGCGAACATTGCTTATAAAGCTAGGCTTGGGGTGATACAATATAAAGTTGAATGTAAAATAGAATGGCCTGGTCAGAAACCAAATTGTTGTTCTGCCAGAATATTTTCAGAGTCCATGCAATCCACTGATTGTTCATACAGATCTCTGGCATATAACTATCCTTAAAAGACTGATAGGTCTATAATTTGAGAGCATACCTTTTGTATATTGGAATTACTATTTCCACACGTCCCTCAATCTTCAGAGACAAACTTGATGCAATCAATGACAGAGAAAAGAAAAGCTAGAATTGGGACCAGGGGTGAAATCCTACCGGTTCGGACCGGTTTGGGCGAACCGCTAGGGATTATGGGCATCAGTTCGCCAAACCAGTAGTAATTACCCCTCCTTGGCCCCACCCATGTCCGGCCGGTCGCTGCTCACCTCTTCCAGCCACTCGATATTCCACAGAATTCAATGTTAAATGCAGCAGAGAGAATGCTAACTTTTCTCCCTCCATTCAGAACGGAGCTGCTGCAGCTTGTCCCTTTAAGGTAGTCCCCAGGAGGGAGGGGGCCAGGAGGGAACTATAAAGGGAGCAGCAGCTCCATTCTGAATGGAGGGAGAAAAGTTAGCATCCTCTCTGCCACAGAATTCAATGTTAAATGCAGCAGAGAGAATGCTAACTTTTCTCCCTCCATTCACAACAGAGCTGCTGCAGCCTGTCCCTTTTAGGTAGTCCCCAGGAGGGAGGGGAATGGGGGGGGAGCATCTGGAATGGAGTAGTTTCTGTGAAAGGCAGGAAAATGGGGAAGGGGATTTTCCTGCCTGTCATCCATTCCTCAATCTCAGCACAGACTGAGGAAAGGATGGTAGGCAGGAATATTCCCCTCCCCATTTTCCTGCCATTTGCAACAAGGAGTGGCTGGGAGGGGAGGGGAGGGGCCAGTGAGGAGCCCCTTCGATGTGAGTGATGTCGAGTTGGCCACCCCCACCCAGTCACATGACCTCCCCCCAACAAGCCACGCCCACAGAACTGGTAGGGGAATTTTTTTAAATTTCACCTCTGATTGGGACTTATCTCTAATGTTATGTAGTTGTAACCTATAGGCTTTACCAGGCTTGACTAAGTTACTGATGACCAGTCTGCTCCATGTCCACCATATATACTGTTAGGAAGTAATCTATCCAATTCCCATGATTCAAAAGAATACTTACATCTCTGGGAGTCAGGACTGAACCTTTTCAATAGTTCTTATTCCAACTTTAATTAGAGTGGACCTCAATAAAATTACCATTCAAAAAGAAAAAAGAAAAGGAATCTTCCAAAATTCCCAGCTAACTGTCAGCCCTCTTCCTCTGATAAGATGACAGCTTTGACCCTTCCACAGAGTCATGCATCAGGACTTTAAAAAAAAAAGGGGGGAACCTAGAAAATCTTAGGAATCTTAGGAGAAAAAAAAAGGATCCACAGAAATCTTGCCCACCTTTGATTTACAATACTAAGACATAAGGAAACTTGAAGCTAGTTCAGAAACGTCAACCAGTACAATTTTGAATTTTGACCAGATAGCTTATCCAACTTTCCATTTCCAGAAGGTTTGATTAAGTTATATTAATTTTCAAGCATAGTTCAAAGTTCTGCTATTTATTTACTCAGTTCTGGCCCTTTAATAATAAAAGAATATCCATTTCTGCAACAATTTGCCTGTGCTTTAATTTACTTATTACTTTATATCCTGCCTTTATTATTAATATTTTATAAATAATTCAAGGCAGTGAACATGCTAATACTCCTCCTATTTTCCCCACAACAACCCTGTGAAGTAAGTTGGGTTGATACAGTGACTGGCCCAAAGTCACCTAGCCAGTTTTTCATGGCTATGGCACGACTAGAACGTGTGGTCTTTTGATTTCTAGCCTGGTACCTAAATAACTAGATCAAACTGGCTCTCAATTATTATCATTATCATTAATATCTATTACTGATATTCTTTTTTTCTTAACTTCTCAAGATATCAACCGAGTAGGCTTCCTCTAAAAGTTACATTTCAGATGTGATCGACTACAATTTCATCATTTCCAGTCAATATGACTAATGCTGGACACATCTGGTATGCACCAGACTGGAGAATGACTTTGTTGTTTGGCTTTGGCACATTTGTTGTAGAATACCTTATACAGAAAGATTCACCTGATGCCAACTGTGCTATCTGTCAGTTGCCAAATGAAATCATTTTTATTTATCCAGGCAATTCTCAATATTATATCTTGGCTTTTCATTTCTGCTGGGTTGTTGATTCATTTTCTAATTTGGCTTGTGTCTTAATTGCTACTTTGGAATCCAATTTGATGGTGGTATGTAAATATTTTAAGTAAACATTTCTTTTCTTTATTTCATCACTATTTGTGGAGGTAGGTTAAGTTGACTGGGCCAAGTTTACCCTGTGAGATTTATAGCAGAACTGAGATTTTAACTCAGGTTTGCCCCAGTCAAGACCATAATCTATATTTCCAACCTTATATCAATGGGGAAAGAAATGTCTACCTTACTTATCCAAAACATTGGATGAGCCCTTCCTGAAATGATTTGCATTGTAATTTGCTATGCAGTTTGGTCTGTCAGTGATCCTATATTGCAGTGTTCTGCGTGTTTTGGTTTCTCTGTTTGTAACAGAGGTGGGTTTCAGCAGGTTCTGACCAGTTCTGGAGAACCGGTAGTGGAAATTTTGTGTAGTTCGGAGAACCGGTAAATACCACCTCTGACTGGCCCTGCCCGCATCTATTCTCTGCCTCCCGAGTCCCAGCCGATCGGGAGGAAATGGGGATTTTGCAGTAACCTTCCCCTGGATTGGGGAGGGAATGGAGATTTTATAGTATCCTTCCCCTGGATTGGGGTGGGAATAGAGATTTTACAGTATCCTTCCCCTGCCACGCTCACCATGCCACACCCACCAAGCCATGCCACACTCACCAAGCCACACCCACAGAACCGGTAGTAAAAAAAATTGAAACCCACCACTGGTTTGTAACCATATGTTAGATGTCTAGAATCTCTCTTAGTGACTTGGGCAGCCATATATGTTATATAAATAAATCAAATCCATATGTGTGTGTCTGTATGTCTGTGTGTAGATCAGATATGTGAAAAGAACAATGAGTAGCCAAAGCTCTATAAATAATATTCATAAATCAACTGCTGAAATTTCATTTCACATCAGTCAAGCTGGAAACTGACAGAAATTTCTCAAATATAAAAATTATTGGGCGCTTTTCCTTGTAATATTCATGTCACTTGGAATATTTTCAAATTAAACAGGTCTGGTAGACTGCCCTATAGAATGTGCTACTTTAAAAAAAAAGGAAAGAAAAACATCTGATGTGGGCAGAAGTTAACATCTTATGATCCAAACAAAGTTAATCAGAAAATGATACTTAAGCTTTCATTCACCACCGTAATTTAACTGTGAAATGCCAAGCTGTCTCAAAGTGATGAAAAGGAAGACAATTGGAATTTGTTGAGACATCAGTACTTGATCATACTAAGGTATAATCATTTAGGCATTGATCAGGAGGAATATGTATTATTTTTAGATAAAGCTTCTATATATCTTGTCCATTAACCTTCCTCCAAATTTAACTTAATTACTGGTTATTCATCCACTTAGTTTTCTCAGCAGCAGCAGCACCAACAGAAGTGATTGGTCTCTGCATGTTTGGCCTAGGTGGCATTGGTATTCCTTGGAAATCTCCCTTCCAAATGCCCATCCAAACTCATATAAGGCTCTTTATGGCTGGTCCTTTAGCCTTGGGTTTCACATAAACCCATCTATCTATCTAAGAGCCGAGGTGGCGCAGTGGTTAGAGTGCAGTACTGCAGGCTACTTCAGCTGACTGATAGCTGCAGTTCAGCAGATTGAATCTCACCGGCTCAAGGTTGACTCAGCCTTCCATCCTTCCGAGGTGGGTAAAATGAGGACCCAAATTTTGGGGGCAATATGATAACTATGTAAAACGCTTAGAGAGGGCTGTGAAGCACTATGAAGCAGTATATAAGTCTAAGTGCTATTGCTATTGCTATTCTGCAGATGCCTGGTCATTATTCTAACTCTACCATTTCAAAATTCTATATGGATGTTGTTAACTTTAGTTTAAAGATTTGATACCATATGAAGTCAGGTCTACAGTACTTAAAGAATGCCATTTAATAAGTCACTTGCACTTGCACACATTTGCAGATGTAATTAATTTATCAAAAAAAGCATAATTTCCTACATACCGCTATTCTAATATCTATCCCATTGCAATTCTATGGCTCCATATTATGGTGATTTTATTATGGTTTTAACTTAATTTAACATTTTATGTCCTGTATTGTATTGTCCACATAGCTTCCCCCCTCTCTCCCTACCACTTCTATCTATCTATCTATCTATCTATCTATCTATCTATCTATCTATCATCTATCTATCAACATTCTATCTCTATCTATCTATCATCTATCATCTGTCTGTCTGTCATCTATCTGTCTGTCTGTTTATCTATCTATCTATCTATCTCATCTATCTGTGTCTGTCTGTCTATATCTATCTAGCTATCATCTATCTAGCTAGCTATCATCTATTTATCATCTATTTGCTGGTGCTTTATTTAAATTAAATTTGCACATCAGTGATTGCGTGATCTCTGTAGATGCTCTAATTAAAAGAAATACCATGAAAATATGAAAAAATGAAGTCGGCGAAAGAAAGATTTGTGTTGTCTACAGATTTTCATATCAATAAAAACGATGAACAAAATATTCAGCACGTACCACATGGTACTAAAGTTTTTATTAGTTTTAACATTCGCTCTGAATATATTTTTGTTTGCAGGGAGAAAAAAAATCCTCCGTTTCACTTAAATGCAAAAGTTCTGCAGTAATGTACCATTTTCCCAGCACCCCTTCTTTCTGCTTGGGTTGGCAAATAGGTTGAGAAACAGAGATGGCGAGGGGGGTAATTTTCCACATTACCCTTTTTCTGTGGCCCGAAACATTCTTTCCTGGTGTCTCTTTACTTCCTCCCGTAACAGATTTCTTCATTGCATTCTTTAGAAAGTACACACATACTACAGTTTTCTCAATTACATTCACCTTTTGGATATCCACAAGCTAAAAACAGACATCATAATAAGTAAAAGTATTCCTTCAAAAACAGAAACTCATTCTTGTCAAAATTCCCATCTATAAATATCTCTGAAAAGGACAAGAAAGTTTAGCTTGGCTAGGTTGTATGGGTGCCCTGCTAGAGTGCCAGCCTTCAGCGGTATAAAAAAGAGTCTGGTTTGCCTGGATGTATAACATCCTGTTGAGTGTTTAATAAAATCAACCTTTGCCAGTGAAAGCATCTTGTCCTACACAACAAGTCCTGGTGCCAAACAAAAGGGCATGGAATGCTGAGGAAGTGTCAAACCAATCTGATTGGATCAAATGCAGGGCGTTCATTCCAGAACCTCTCTGTACCAATAAAGGAGTAGAAACATAGAACAGTTTCCTAGATGAAGAATTGTTATATCATCAGCAAGAGGGTTTTCTACATGGAGAAAACTGAAGTGCGCAAAGCACTGCTATGATTATGAGGTTATAATGTGTAAAATATTATTGAGAATACTCAGAATGCAGCTTCAGACCTTTCATCTCTTGATTTAACTATTTAATATCTCAGGCACATTTTTTTTACAAGGGACTTTGTAGGGAACATGACTATATTCCTAAAGGATGAGGTTATCGAGTTTTAGATTGTTCTTCAGTTGATCAAAACTAAATAACTATTTGGAAAGGGAGTGGATAGCGTAATAGTCTCCTGACAGAACCACCCTTGAAGAAGTAGGCAGGGCCAGGACAGAGAACAAGCGAAGGCAGGAAAGAAAATTAAATTACATGTAATTTGAATTTAGTACAACACATTAAATGCAAATGGTGTGTTAATTTTAAGTACTTGACTTTATTCCCATTGATTTGTATTATAGAGTTGGAAGGAACTCTTGGACTACTCTCAAAACTTTCAAATCCAAAATAAGCCTTGATTACAATAGGCTGAATGGAAAGGATGGGGAACCACAAAGGGATCATATATAACCTGTGCAAATGCACATCTGGTTTTACCCAAGGGTAGATTTAATTATTATTTGGGAGTCTAGATTACTGATTTTGAAATAAAGCTACATATTAAATATAGAGTACTCTTGCTAGATCATGCTGAGATGATCCCATTCTCTAAGGTCCAGCCTAATTGGGCTGGTATGAAAGATCTAAACTACCTACCAATATATGAGATTATAGTTTTGTTGATAACCCAGCTATTCTTCATAACTGGTTGATACAGGTAGGTTGAGAATGCTAATATGATTTTTTCTAGATGTCCTATTTTGTTTTATAGAACCTAGTCATTTTTTTTGTTCTGAATCTGACCAAATTGATCAGATCCCATATAGGGTCTGTTTTCTGGCAGTGAGAACAGTGTGTGCTTGTGTGTGCACACTCCATCTTTCTCTATTTTCACTGCCTCACCATAATGTGGTGTTTGAAGGTTTATTACAATCTGACTCCCATGGCTGTGAGAAACAGTCTATCACAGGAGTGTCAAACTCGTGTCATAACGTTGTCATCATGTGATGTATCGCAACTTTTCCCCCTTCGGTAAAACGAGGGTGGGCATGGCCAGCGTGTGATGCATCCACCCCTGGCCTATCAAATTCCATTGTGACAAGTACAGTTGTGTATTAGTATTCTGATCTTATTTTAAATTGTATGATTTTACCCTCTTCTACCTTGGCTTAATGAACATTTTTATGTTCTGTTTGATGTCTTTAGTGTACAGGGGTTGGCCCATAATTGGCAAGGCATACAGTTCATAAAGCTAATAAATAAAGGCAAAGTTTTGAAATTCAGCTAGACCATTGGTCAAAAAAAGTTGGAACTTAAGATAACGCCATGTAGTTTGAGCATAGATTTCCCATGTTCAGGAACTTAGTAGCTCTGTATACTATAGTTCCCTTTCAACTGGTACTCACAGATATGAACAAAGTTATTAAAACTTTGTGTTTCAGTTCATACCTGGTTTAATTTATGAAATCAGCCCGATTAGCTTAACGTAATGGGAAATCATTATAACATGGCAGTTTGAATGCTATTGCATTTCTGGGTTAAGTTCAGGGGTAGTTTGAATGTTTCAAGCTCTTGAAGGGGCACAAGTGGCAAACCACAGTGATATAGCACTGGTGTCTCATGTATGGAATCTTCTCTTCAAAAAAGCTCACCTGATGATTATGTTGGAATGGAGTACTTTTTTTGTTCTTCCATGCATTTCAAGAACTATTTTGTTTTGCTGTGTCTAACTTTGATTTGATGTCCTGCAGTATTTATTCTTGCTGCTGGATTTCTGTGGTTTTACTGTGTGTTGTTTTCTTCATTGTTTATCATGAGGAGGGGTGTGTTTGTTTTGTGTTTAATTTGTATACATGCCACCCAGAGATCCCCAGTTATTGGGGGTTCTAAAAGTGCAACAAATAAACAGTGTTCAGTTGATTAAAAATGTGTGTTGCTGGAGTACCGATGGAGCCTGCCAAATGACTCCAATTGTGTTCCAGCTTTGTTGGCTATCAATTTATTTGTGTTAAGTTCAAACTGCCAGCTCTGACTCAGCAATGAAATTCCTTGTCTACCTCTTGTCTGAGGATTGGATTTTGTTTTGTTTTCTTTTGTTTTAAAGATATGGTTATTGACTTGGGTGGAATAGACTAGATCCACCTGCCAGATCATTACTTATTTTTCAGTTAACATGATGATCTCAGTGAATTTCTAAAGGGAAAGTAGACTGAATTTATTTGCTGATAGGCCAATTTGCTGTGTTCTGGTGTGTGTCCCTGCTTTCTAACCTTATTTTTTGTTTGTAAAATAGTTATTGTTATAAAAGCATTTGGTATTGGGAATATAGTTTCCTTGTTTGCTCAGGAATTCACAGTCATCTCACAGAGGTCTTTGCAAAGGAATTTGTCC
Organism: Pituophis catenifer annectens; assembly: GCF_029215685.1. NCBI lineage: Eukaryota > Metazoa > Chordata > Lepidosauria > Squamata > Colubridae > Pituophis > Pituophis catenifer. The sequence continues at coordinate 128,153,083 of NW_027256882.1, forward strand.
CTTGTTTTATATAGAGAAAATATTATCCCAGTTCTTCCCCCTATTTTCTATAGGGAAAAAGTTTAAATCTAGGACTGTAGAACTTGTGAAGGCTGGAAGAGCAATTGAGCATTTTTTTCAGCAGCTTCACAATTACTGCAGTATCTAGAAAATAGAAAGGCCAAGAAAAGTGAGGGAAAGGAATAGATGTCTCAGCTAGAATTATTTTTGAATAACTGAATTTTAAAATAGGTAACCAGCCTAATCAGGAATTTGTCCTAGCTCTTTTCTTCTTTTTCTGCATGTTGCTAATTTTTCTTTCTCTGTACAAATTAGGATATTATATTTTATATTACCAGTCTTTCAAAATGTACATCCATATATTCTCTCTCTTTCAAATCTCTTGTGATCTATAATATTAATTTGGATATCTCCATTTCACCTTTTTTATACAGAGGCTTTAGAACAGCAATTAGCACCATTTTGTGGTTTGGTAGGATTATTACATTTTATTTTGTACAAAAGGTGCTTTTTCAAAAGGCAACTGGACTTCCTTTGTTTTTCTTTAAAGATTTCTTGCTTTTCATCCAAGAAGCTTCTTTAATTCTGAATGAATGGTGGAGAATGAACGGATTTATATTTCTTGCAGTCATCTGGTCATTAGCGTTCTGCCCGAGATGCATTGAGGCTGCTTGGGGGCTTATCTGTCCCTCAGGGTCACCTAAATAGTGCAAATGAGTGTGATCCCATTGCAAACCAGTGGTTAAGGTAAGTAGGACCCATCCTTGGTTCAAATACATAGAGCAATAGAAACAATTTTAACGATTAATATTCAATTGAAACCAGAACTTTACTTGCTTGGACCTAATGGACAGACAACTAGAAAAGGAACTGCAGCAAGATTATTATTTGCACAAGATAGAAAGACTCTTACTACCCACAGGAGGAATGGTTGGTGAAGATGACATTTGTAGAGATGTCAGAATTGACTAGGAAAAGACAAGTACTATATTTGTTAGTGGTTGGAAATCTTTATAGGGTTTTTCTGAAAATGGAAAAAATAAATTTGTGATTTATGGGTTTGACCATTAGAAAGGTAGAGTCTGGAAAAAGAGGGAGCCCTGGTGTCACCCTAGAGAGAGGGGATAAAATATAAATGCATTTATAACTGCTGTAAAGAATATCAGAAGCTGCTTCTTTATAATGTTTTTTCTTCTCTACTTCTTTTAAATCTTTCCTATTTACATATTGTTGGTCTTTTCTTTTTCTTTTTTACATTTGTATTATTTTGTTATTGTAAAAAAATCATTCAATAAAAAGTAACTGTTGAATCTCCTAGTCATGTACCCCTAAACTACATAGCAAGGACTATGGACTAATTATTCTTTGTTAATTCCTTAAATGTTTCATCAGATAATATTTCAAATCAAAATATTAAGTATAAAGGCCCCAGGTAAAACAGTCCCAGAGGAAAAAGAAACATTTAAAAAGTTGGAATAAAAATGATTTTAGAATGGGATTAAGTTCAGCAAGGAAAAAAAAGATATCTTCCAGATTAAATATATTCACCCAGACAAGGAAGGGCCTGTGCTTGGTATTTGCCACTTTACAGGTCTAAACTTTCAGTCTGTACTTAGGCCTGCAGATAATCTTTCAAATAGCTTGGTCCCCACCATTTATAAGGTTTAAAGAATACTCTAAACTAGATTCAAGCCAGCACTTAGTGAAACTTGTACAAAATAAATTGATGCAATGAAAATACTTAGTCCTTACAAGAACTGCTATAATTTGTAGCAGTGAACATATTTTTAAAAGTCTCTAAAGGTTACCTGATCTAAGGCCTATCTTTTTTTGATAAGATTATAGTTAGAAAATTATATTAGACTGGTAAAACTACTTCAAGCATCTGAACATTGATAAAATAGGAATATTCTGAAATAACCTTTTTATTGGTTAAATGTAATCCTCTCCAATACTAATTTAAGAGATCAGCAGATTACCTGGGTCACAGCACTTACCTTATGCTCATCCATTCCAAAATAATTCCAGGTATATATTTAAAGTGTTCATTGCATCTTTGAGTTGATAAATCAGAAATGAGAGATTGAGCTATTTGCAATCTACATACTGATTATACCTTAGCCAGCCTTTCTTGATGAATCCACCCAGGAATGGAGATGTTAAAAATATAAGAGACAAAATAGAACTTGGGTCAACCCAACGGCCAGATGAGAAAGATATTCCCTAGCTCCAGTGTTATAATCCTAGGAATCAAAGTTCTAACCAGGAAAAATAATATGAAAAAAAAGTTATACTCAATAGCATTAGAAACTGCTATGCAGTTTAGAGAAACCATGATTGTCTCTTTCCTCCAATAGAAGACTGTGTGATGGAGTGGGTAAGGTATTGGAGTACAAACAGAAACATCTATGTTTAGTATACCTTCAGCCTCAGAAGCTCACTAGATCGGTGGTCTCCAACCTTGGCAATTCTTAGACTTGTAGACTTTAACTCCCAGGATTTCCCAGCCAGCCATTCCAGGAGTTGAAGCCCACAAATTTTAAAGTTGCCAAGGTTGGAGACCCCTGCACTAGATAACTTGGTTTAGTCATTCTTTCTTAGCTCAGATTCGTTCGTTCATTCGTTCGTTCATTCGTTCGTTCATTTTTAAATTTATATACCACCCTGCTCCTGAAGGACTCAGGGCGGTGAACAGGCACAGAATAAAATACATAAATACAAAAGTTATAAACAATTTAAAACCAAATTAAATAATTTAGCCCAAGACAATTAAAAAACCCCATAATTTAAAACAAATTAAAATTTCAGTTTAAAAAATTTAAAAAAGGGGAGAAAATTAGGCCAGGCCGGCTTGCTGGAATAGGAGGGTCTTAAGAGTACGGCGGAAAGTGCGCAGATCCGGGATCCTCCAGATCTCCGGGGGGAGCTCGTTCCAGATAGTGGGTGCCCCCACAGAGAAGGCCCTCCTCCTGGGGGCTGCCAGTCGACACTGCTTGGCTGACGGCACCCAGAGGAGCCCCTCTCTGTGAGAGCGTACCGGCCGGTGGGAGGCTGTTTGTGGTAGTAGGCGGTCCCATAAATAACTAGGTCCTAAGCCATGGAGTGCTCTAAAGGTGGTAACCAAAACCTTGAAGTGCACCCGGAAGACCACCGGGAGCCGGTACAGCTCGCGCAGGAGAGGTGTCACACGGGAGCGCCATGTTGCTCCCATAACCACCCGCACGGCCGCACTCTGCGCCAGTTGGAGCCTCTGGGTGCTCCTCAAGGGGAGGAGATTACCCCAGAGCATTGTTTTTGTGGGGGGAAATAAGAGGAGGAAGTGCTAATTTCACAGTGTTGAGCTCCTAAATGTAACACAAGCTATAAATCTAATAAATGGTTTCTTATCAAAGTAACTAAAACAACATCCATGTGAACCAAGATGGAAAGATTGAAACAACTAATAAGTGCCTTTCAAGAAAGCATGGAACAGATATGATAGCATGTGCTCCAAGGCTTTCTATAAAGTGATCCATGAGGAATAGCCAACTTTTTCAGCAGTATGAAATTTAAACTGGGTTTTTCAAAAATAGCTTTATCATTACTTTCTTCACTAAGAAGAAATGATAGCTTTATCATTACTTTCTAATGATAAAGCTATTATAGCTTTATCATTACTTTCTTCACTAAGATTACCGTATATTGTCCTTTAGCAAAACAATTCATTAGATCTAAAAACAGACAAGTCTTAGACATTTACAGAATCCAAGATCAACAAGTTCTAGAGACCACTCACCTTCTTGTTTATATAACCTGCTTATACTGAGGTAGTGTCTTCCTGTGTATATTGGAAATGTTCTTATTGACATTTTCTATTTTTAAAAATTCCTCAAGTGTCCTTATTTTCTAATGACAATTTAGTTACTATATTGTGAAGATAGCTTGCAACTTTAAAATTTTGCATAAATCACGAGGAACCTTTACAATAAATTATTTGGCCTCTTACTTTCTACCACAATAAAAGAAATATTATTTTCTTTATAATTTGCTCCCAGGTCCTCTTAGTTCATGTCATAATCAACCATGCTGTTCTGTGGACATTGCAGAGTGAAAAATACTTTGCATCCTGCTACTTTGATTTCTGATCGCTAAGTGGTGTGAAAGAGGGAATCTAAAGAAAACCTTGATGTAACTTTATCTAGAGATAAGAAGCACAATACTGTGTAGAGTATGAGTACTATAGGCTATGTTGCCTCCACAACTCAGAAGACATTTTCAGGGCTTCCATTACAGATAACAGTTTTTTTTTTTTTATCAGCCACAAATTTCTAGATGGGGAAAAAGAAAAATTACAGGGGAACAATACACTTGAGCCAAAAGTTGCAAAATTAATACCTACATTTGGGAGAGAGTTGTATTTGGCAAAAAAAAAAAAAAGATTTTTGACAATACTTTCCTTGTTTCTGTAACAATATGCAGTTTATAAACTGGTAATTTATCTTTTGTGATTTTGATGACATTTTGTGGAGTTTGTGCTACTAGACTGGACAAATAGATACTATTACTGATGTTCTAAAATTGCAGCAGATGTTGCTATAATTCTTTTATTGCAGACTTATGTACAAATTGTACATTACATTGTACAAACTATACATTATAACAGAATAAATTTTAGGAGAAAAATTAAGACTGCAAATCTTTAGCCAAAGGTTATGTTTTCATAAGAGGGAGACAATGAAAGAAGAATGAGGCAGTAAGAATGGCAAGAGATAATGATATTAGCAAGGACAGGGTAATTCTTAATGAAGCCTTGATATCTCAAATAATTTCTTGTTGGTGCATATGCATATGAATACACACACACACACACACACACACACACACACACACACACTTTTACTTTGTGTGGCTTTTGGCAAGAATAATGTTCAGTTAAGCTCCATGTTAACATCTACTGGCAACTCCATGCAAAGCTGACACCTGTCACAGATATCAATGGCAGCTTCCCAAACAAGCTTCTCCTTCAGGCCTTATGGCAAATGAAGTGAGGCCTCCCTCTCTTATCTGCTACTCTGAGCGGGAGGGAACTTGAGGTGTGGGAAGGTGGCTTTATCAAATCAAATGACAAACAGCCTTGGCAGACAAGCTACCGGGATGAAGACAATCTGGAGCATAATGTTACTGTTTGAAATATGGGATAAAAGTTGAACAGGGGTTAAATAGGGAAATCTCTATATTTCCGTCTTTCCACTCCCAATCTACAAAATGATTTCCTTTCATAGATTGGCTGGGTCCTTCTTCACCTCCCAGTCACATTTCAGATAAACCATCCCATTTTTTCTTTTTTCTTTTTCCTTCAACCCAAAGGATTGTTTCCCTTCTTGAATTGTGAGATACTAGTTTCACATTCTTCTGTAAGTCTCACTTTTCACATGCATCTTCTGCTCTCCATTTTGTCTTAGGCTTAGTAATAAGCCACTTCTTACATGAGAAATTCAGTATTGTTTTGCTCATTGTTCAAAATTACTAGCAAACCAGTCTAAAATTAATCCACACCAGATGGCAGCATTTGCTCCCAACACTGATTTTATCTGATCTCAAAGAACTAAGTAAACTTAACTCTGCTTCGGTCTTTGATGGGAGACCACCAAGAAATCCCAGGATTATAGGTTACACTGGGAATTAAAAAGAAATGAAGAGCCCATTTTAGAAGAAGGCAATTGCAAACTACTTCTGTGGTGTTGCCCAGAAAACTACAAAAATATATTCATGAAATTAACAGGAGTCAAACTTTCAGATTTTACTTTTATATTTCAAATTAAGTCTAACTCAAAGCCTCATTAAAGAATGATATGGAAGGGTCACTTGACTAGCAGATGTCTGTGGTCATTTCCCTACTACCAATTCACAGCATCTTCTAAAACCATCCAACTCTTACTGTGCTTTAATGCTTAAGGCTTAATGAGGACAGACTTTATATCACATTAAGTATGTGCTCTGAATATACTATGAGTCACTAGAAAGAAGGGATTTATCTCTAGACTGGGAAGTTGTATCTTGCATAACTACTGGACAGTGAAGAAGAATATACTCAGCACAAATAGAAAAAATGGGAGGCAAGTGGACAATAAAGCCTAGGTTGCTTGCTTTGATCCAATCCTAAAGCCACAATTTGCACACCATCTTTATTCCCAGTTGCAGGGGATCCCAGTTGCAGGGGATCACCATGATTCCTGGTTGCTGACCTCCAGGTCTTTCTACAGGAGAATATATTTGATACCTTTTCTGCTCTTGAGCCTAGAAACTGGGGTTGGGATGTGGGATGGTTGTGCTGTTGTTTGTAAAATCAGAGAAAGGCACACAATATGAAGTAAGGACGTATGGTAAATGGACCATGGTGGAAGCGATTATTTTAGTTCACTTTTGCATGAAGTGAAGGTTAGTGGATTTTTGTTACTACAGAACTTGTAGCAGTTCAGGGGGCACCACAGATTTTTGCTTCTGGTTCTCAGCGTTTTGAGACAGAGATTTGAAGGGGAACGCAGATTGTTTTCAAGTACTTTTAAGGAATGGGGTAAGTACAAAGAGTAGAATAGAGGAAATGTCCCCTGTGTGTCCCTTTGCTACAAGTGCCAGTGATGTTCTCACAGGGCGAATGTAAGATGTTCTGCAAGCAAGAGACAGGTTTCCTAAATCTCTTTTCTGACTTGGATTAAAAACTGTTCAAAGAAAAACCCACCTGGCTGTCCCTGGACATTCCATCTCCTGTAGCTTCTCCAACTCCTCAAAGACATTTCACAACTTTTTACACCTGTGAGGAAAGGAAATTGTGATGTCATCCCTCCTTTTTCACTTTTTTTTTTTTTTTGGTGAATGGTGTCAATGCACAAAGTCCAAAGATAATGGTCTTTCAAAGTATTTCTACAACTGATACAAGTGTACTTCCCTATAACAGCATTTGCAACTGAAAACAGGAGAGAAGGAAGGAAAAATTACCATCCACTTTTCCTCATGTTTCTGCTCCTTCTGTCTCATTGCTACTGGCCTTTGTGAGTATAGTGAAAGGCAGTTAGTTGGGAAGATGAATGCTGATAGGCTGGGATTCCCTTCTTCTGAGCCCTTGAATTAGATTGTGATTTATTTTCCAATTTCCATTTTTTTCCCCCTGAGAAATTTAGAAAAAGTTTAGTCCAGAGGAAAGCTTATCTATATTGTGGCTCAAGCTGCTGTAGAGTATAATATTCCCCTGGGGTTTTTTTCTTCTTGAAATTAAAGTTTCTTCTTCACAGAGATACATGCAGGAATGTATCTTGGTGGGAGAAAAGTTCCTCAAACAACTTTTTCTTTATAAGGGAAAAATTATTACCTGCCTCCAAGATAGCTTCTCAGAAACTGTTATTGACAGGGAGGGGAGAAGATCAGTTTGTCATTTATTGTCATGGAGCGCCTGTCATTGAAAGAAGTAAATTCCTTTTATTCTTTTTGGAAAATCTCAGAGGAGAATGGCTGAGATGAGTGTAGTCATAGGAATGGGAGGAGGGAGCAGGATCATTCAGCCTCATTAGACCCTGAATGAGTTCAGGCTAAACTAACAGTAAAAACGAGTGTTGTGTCTTTGTCAAAAAAAAAAGAAAAGAAAAAAGAAAGTTTCCAAGTGTCACTTCCAGTTCAGCCCATTTAGGCTTCTAAAAGAATTCCCACCAAATTTTACATCGTCTATTTTAAGGACTGGTTTAAAATTAAAAATCTTGTACTAAGTTTAAACCTTGATGTTCCCGAGAGACCTGCGATGTTTAAAAGCACTTTTGCCATTTCTCAAAGTTCAAAATAACATTCCAAAAGGGATCTTTTAAAAGACATCCCTGTGACGAGCTTGGCCTCTGGGATCTGGTAAGGCTGGATTGTGTTCAGCACAAAACATGTGTTTTTCATTGCGTTATAAAACAGGCATTAAAATTAAAATCTCATAATTAAAAGGGAATACAGCGAAGCTATTATGTAATTTCCAGCCTTTGGTAGCAAGATGGGAATACAGTAGTTTAACAGTTTTTGAACTAGAGACTGAACTCAACTGGAGGCCTAATTTTTCTAAAGGCCACTTCATGCCTGATTTTGTTTTTACATTGAGAGCTTCTCCAGAAGAAAACCACAGATGGTCAGTTGAGTTATAGACATTCAAGCTTTATGCTGATCTGTACCTTCCATCTACTTCAGTGCTGTTTCCTCTGCCTAGAAACCATATTCCAGTTTCATGTGAGAGGCCTTTTTTTCTACCTGCCTTCTCAAAACCTATTCATATACTGCAGACAAAAATCCATAATTATTAACAAAGTTGACTCCCACAGTGGAAGTGGCTGCTCATCCTGGAATTGGATGTTTAGCAAGATCTCAGCCGCCCTGGATTCTGTTCCTAGTGTTTTAGGAGTCTGTTAATTGGGAAAGTTGATGCTAATATTGCTCCTTCTGAATGTAATGGGTCCTAGATCTTCCCTTATGATATTTACTTTGCCAGCTGGATCAGGCAAATCCTCCACCCCTCTAAAAATAACCCCATCTAATGTCTGATTTTTCTTTAGAAGCAAAATGAAAAAGTTGGCTCCTTTGCGAGATGAACACTGCATCTCTTTATTTTTCTCTTGGGAAATTAAAATGCATTGATTTTATATCAATTCAAGTGTCATGGTTTTTTGTTTTTTTTTTCTTTTTCTGAATCAGCCTTTCCAACCAGGCATCATCCACATGTTTTGAACTGTTACTCCTATAAACTCCAAGTAACATGGACAATGTGATATCTGGAAAGCAGGAAAGTACAGTTTATAGAAGATGTGGAGAAGTCTTTATAAGGGTTTTTAACTTTTCTTACTGTGTTCTCTATGAATAACAAATCAATGCAGCCAGTTTAGTCTGCAAATCTGTTCACACTGAGAACACTTCCATAGCACATAACAAGCTTGAAGCTTATAACTGCTTTGAAGCCACCCTTTAACCATCTTCTGCTTGGCTTGCCTCAAAACACAGAACAAGCAAGAAACGGTATGAATTAATCAATTGATCAGCAGGAGTGTTCATAAAATTTCCCTCTGTTTATTTTATTATTTATTTATTTATTAATTCAACTTATATACCGCCCTTCTCCCCAGGGGGACTCAGGGCGGTGGACAGCCAAACCACCTGTTTGAACCTTCATAGTTCCTGATGTAACATAATTTCCTTCCTCCCTCCACTTTACACATGCAAAGAATTTTTTTTTTTGCTAGGGCATCACTCGAACATTTTTCATTTGTGCCATTTCAATGGCATTTTGGGGGGGGGGGGTTGAGAAGAAGAGGAAGAAGAAGAAGAGGAAGAGGAAGAGGAAGAAGAAGAAGAGGAAGAGGAAGAGGAAGAGGAAGAGGAAGAGGAAGAAGAAGAAGAAGAAGAAGAAGAAGAAGAAGAAGAAGAAGAAGAAGAAGAAGAAGAGGAGGAGGAGGAGGAGGAGGAGGAGGAGGAGGAGGAGGAGGAGGAGGAGGAGGAGGAGGAGGAGGAATTACTCTATGAAGCTTCCATTTCTTCAGAGTTTCTGTTAAGAAGCCTTCGCTAGTTGCAATTTTAGTTTATTTTATTAAGATTTACAAGGCTGTTTAACTCAACTAGTGATGCAGGGTTAGCATAGTACTATTTTACAACCAGGCACTTTTCATAACAGGTATAACTATGACTGCAGGTTGCAGTAAAGATCATCTGGTTAGATAGAGGTCCATGGAATAATGGCTTGCCTTATGCTCAGAGGCTGTGACATGGGATAAGGCAGGGGTCTGCAACCTTAAACACTCAAAGAGCCATTTGGACCCATTTCCCAAAGAAAAAAAAAAACACCAGGACCCACAAAACCCTTCCTGTGCTGACTATTTCATGAGCGGCCACAAACCTAGTATATGTTTAAGACTTAAGACTTTTCTATTTTATCAAGCTGGCCTGGCCTAAATCTTCCCCCTTTTTAAATGTGGAAATTTTAAATTTTTAAATTTTAAATTCGTCTTTTTATAGGGGTATGGGTAAGGCATTTTAAATTGGGGAGCCATTTTAGATTTAATTCTGTTTTAAACGTATTTTAATTGTTTATATTGTATGTTTTTAACTTTGGCTGTGCACCGCCCCGAGTCCTTCGGGAGAGGGGGCGGTATAAAAATCTAATAAATAAATAAATAAATAAATAAATATGTAGTTGAATTAAACGTTCTGTTTTCTTCTGAAACTTTTCTTTTCATGGATTTATCCACGGTTGGCCTACCAGGGGTTGAAAAGCTCAATAAATCGCGTACAGGCGGGTGTTGCACATTGGCGGTTGTGATGCATATTTTGAGTGACATGGAGCTGCAGCAGAGGGGTGAAAGAGCCACATGTGGCTCCAGAGCCACAGGTTGCTGACCACTGGGATAAGGTAACAATTTGGTATGCCTTGCTTATATAGCAATAGCACTTAGACTTATATACCACTTCACAATGCTTTACAGCCCTTTCTAACCAGTTTACAAAATCAGCATATTGCCCTCAGCAATCTGGGTCCTTATTGTATGAAGAAAGAAAATCAAGCTGGCAGTTTTGTTTTGTTTTTTAATAGGCACTACTATAAGAAACTAAGTAGGAATTGACAATGAGGATTAAGATTTGGTTGCCTGATAAATGCTTAGTATTTAAGCAGGGAAATTGAAGCCAGGCTCATTAGAGTGATCATGTAGCTAACTAGAGCCTGACTAGGGGGATTAAGATTGTATTCGTTGATAGGGCTCCTGGCATACTTTACCCATTTAGTTTTTAATGGAGTATGAGCAAGGGAATGATTGTGTCTAGGAACTAGGAGGCATGATGAAACAAAAACAAAACTAATATGAAATGTGACCATCATTTCCAAAAAAAAAAAAGACAGAACACTGACTCAGTCCTCCAAGGGAATAACAGGCAATTCTAAAGCCGATACAAACGCAGCACAAAATGTACGTCAAGTCATATGCGTGACTGTGTATAGCTATGAATAAATACCAGCAGGGTCATATTCTGTTTTGTGAGAAAGTACTTTATTTCAGTGGTGATTGTATAGTTCTGGAGCCTCTTCTCAAGGGACGTCTCTATAGTGCTATCTGGATTATCTTCTTAAAAATCCTACTCCGACTTTTAAAAAATCAGCTTTCTTTTTATTAACTGTGCTCTAAACAGGATTTATTTTATTTTCTAATGCATCATTTTCAGTGCTGCAATTGTTTCTATGCATATTTAACAATAAGTGTATTTTTTAAATGTGTTATCTAAATCACCTTAGAAAGATTCTATAATAAATAAGCAACCCTCTCTCTATGTAAGCAAAATAGCAGAATAACGGAACGGATCTTGGAGATCTTCTAGTCCAACCCTCTGCTCAGGGAGGAAACCCTATACCATTTCAGACACATGGTTGTCCAATCTCTTGTTAAAAACTTCCAGTCATTCATAACTTCCAGAGGCAAGTTGTTCCACTGATTAGTTGTTCTAACTGTCAGGAAATTTCTCCTTAGTTCTAGGTTGCTTCTCTCCTTGTTTAGCTTCCATCCATTGTGTCTTGTCCTGCCCTCAGGTGCTTTGGAGAATAGTTTGACCCCCTCTTCTTTGTGGCAGCAGCCCCTTAGATATTGGAATACTGGTATCATGTCACCCCTCGTCCTTCTTTTTATTGAACTAGATATACCCAATTCCAGCAACCATTCTTTATATGTTTTAGCCTCCAGTCCCCTAATCATCTTTGTTGCTCTTCTCTGCACTCTTTCTAGAGTCTCAGCATCTTTAAGCATTCATGTTATCCTCAAGTATGCATTTTGTCTCTGTTATGAACTTTATATATCCCTGTGACTAAGAAGCCTTTTCTTTTCCCTTTCTCCCCCCCCCTCCCCCCCCCCTCCCCCCCCCCCCCACCCGTTCCCCCCTGCTGCCTGAAGCCTTTCCCCTTTTAGTAGATATCACATACAATACCACATACCAGCATATAAAAAAGGATAGGATTTTGATTGGCCAGTTGTACCCACCACTTCAATGCTGCTGATAGAAAGTGGAGAGGATGGCCCTGATGGGCAGAGGGATGATCTGTTACCATGACAACAATCAGAAAAACATGACTTGAGTCCATACAAGAAAGAGTTACAAAAAGGCCTCAGACATCCTCCCTTTCCCCCCTCCCAGTTATTCATATGAAACGAGAGGAGAGGAAGCATGTTCAGACTTGCAAAATGTTGTTACTATCGCTGTTCCAATAAAAATAATTTTTAGTCCAATTTTTAGTATGGTCTCTGTTTCTTAGTCTGGTCTACTTTGTAGGGCTGACACTGATCCTAACTGTGGACACCCATGATAAAATGATGTCTTAACATTTTTGGAAATTAAAAACCCTGGAATGTGAGAATAGTGGGGAGCAGGGAAAATCCATTCCTCCAATGGAATTGCTCTTCCGACAATCAGTTCAGAAGCTATGATTTGCCTAATGAGGAAAATATACATGTTTGCTTCTATAATTTCTACATGGATTTTTCCCATCTCTCTCCTGCTTTCTCCTGTTAATAGTTATTATGGCTTTGATGGTCCATGACTTCACATGTCTCTGGTAGAGGAAAACACGTTTACATATCAAGGAGAAAAGCAACCTAGAACTAAGGAGAAATTTCCTGACAGTTGGAACAATTAATCAGTGGAATGACTTGCCTCCAGAAATTGTGGGTGCTCCAATAAAAACTGGAGGTTTTTAAGAAGAGATTGGACAACCCTTTGTCTGAAATGGTATAGGACAGGCATCAGCAACCTGCGGCTCTGGAACCGCATATGGCTCTTTCATCCCTCTGCTGTGGCTCCCTGTCATTCAAAATATGTGTCACAGCCACCAATGTGCGATACCCGCTGGCACACGATTTATTCAGCTTTTCAACCCCCGGTAGGCCAACCATGGATAAATCCAAGAAAAAGTTTCAGAAGAAAACAGAATGTTTAATTCAACTACATATGCTAGTTTTATGGCCGCTCAAGAAATAGTCAGATACGGGAAGGGTTTTGTGGCTCCTGGTGTTTGTTTTCTGTGGGAATTGGGTCCAAATGGCTCTTTGAGTGTTTAAGGTTTCAGACCCCTGGTATAGGGTTTCCTGCTTGAGCAGGGGGTTGGAGTAGAAGACCTCCAAGGCCCCTTCCAATTCTGTTACATAGATACAGGTGAAACTCGAAAAATTAGAATATCGTGCAAAAGTTCATTTATTTCAGTAATGCAACTTAAAAGGTGAAACTAATATATGAGATAGACTTATTACATGCAAAGCGAGATAGTTCAAGCCTTGATTTGTCATACTTTTGATGATTATGGCTTATCATGAAAGAGCCACTCCACACAGATGGATCCTGGACATGGGCTTCAAATGATGTATCCTCTTGTCAAGCCGCTCCTGAACAACAAACAACATCAGAAGTGTCTTACCTGGGCTAAAGAAAAAAAGAACTGGTCTGTTGCTCAATGGTCCAAAGTCCTCTTTTCTGATGAGAGCAACTTTTGCATCTCATTTGAAAACCCAGAGTCTGGAGGAAGAATGGAGAGGCATACACTGCAAGATGCTTGAAGTCCAGTGTGAAGTTTCCACAGTCTGTGTTGATTTGGGGAGCCATGTCATCTGCTGGTGTTGGTCCACTGTGCTTCATTAAGTCCAGGGTCAACGCATCCATCTAATTTTGGAGCACTTCATGCTTCCTTCCACAGACGAGCTTTATGAGGATGCTGACTTCATTTTCCAGCAGGACTTGGCACCTGCCTACACTGCCAAAAGTATCAAAACCTGGTTCAATGACCATGGGATTACTGTGCTTGATTGGCCAGCAAACTCTCCTGACCTGAACCCCATAGAGAATCTATGGGGCATTGCCAAAAGAAAGATGAGAGACATGAAACCGAACAGAAGACCGAACATGCAGAAGAGCTGAAGGCCGTTATTGAAGCATCCTGGTCTTCCATAATACCTCAGCAGTGCCACAGGCTGATAGCATCTATGCCAGGCTGCATTGAGGCAGTAATTGATGCAAAAGGGGCCCAAACCAAGTACTGAGTACATATGCATGCTTATACTTTTCAGAGGTCCAATATTGTTCTATGTACAATCCTTGTTTTATTGATTTCATGTAATATTCTAATTTTCTGAGATTGTGAATTTGGGGTTTTCATGAGCTGTAATCCATAATCATCAAAATTATGACAAATCAAGGCTTGAACTATCTCGCTTTGCATGCAATGAGTCTATCTCATATATTAGTTTCACCTTTTAAGTTGCATTACTGAAATAAATGAACTTTTTGCACGATATTCTAATTTTTTGAGTTTCACCTGTATTTCCTTTCTCTTCTGTCTCCTTGAAGGGAGAATCTGAAAAGATCTGAGACTAGGGCAGTTCTCAACAGGAGATCGGGTGCAGCATATTACATGTTGCTTTCTGTGCCTGCCTCTGGCTACTGCCTCCACTGTAAACACAATCTTCTGTAGCCTTGTTTGGCTTTCAACTCCACTTTCAGGTCAGAGCCAGGCTTCTTGATTTTCCCCAACAATATTGTGCCGGTGGACCACTCCCAAGAGGCAAACAGTTCCTTTCTTTTCCACCCATTGATTTCTTCATGGAAAACTTTTTATGATTTCTTTTTAAAAAGAAAATAAATATGCAATCAAAGATGGTTTTATTGAGAGACTTGCAAAAGACCTTTTAATAACACCACAGTTCATGATAATTAAATTATCTGTACTAATTCCACAAAAAAAGCCATCCAAATAGTTTATCTCCTCCCTCCCTCCCTCCCTCCCTCCCTCCCTCCCTCTCTCTCTCTCACACACACACACATATCCACTGAATAATATTTGTGTTTTCAGTTTAATTTTCCTCTTTGGTTTTTAATCTTGAATCCTGGAAAAAAAGAGACCAGTAGTTCTAATGGAAGTACTTATTCAATGAATTCTGTACCTGTAAAAATAGTTTTCATCCTTACCTATTTGCAATTATTGACATATGATGTCAAATACGATGTCACAGATCAAATAGGGCAAACTCAAGCAAGAGGTCGCAAGACTTTTACATTTTTCCTCGTGTACGCGTGTGAGAGTAAAAGAGCAATCTGGGACTCTGGAAAGTCAAATGCATATTCTAAGTAGGTGATGGCATGATTTCCTCCAGATTATTTTTCCTTTGGAGTGAGGTTAAACTGTTGCCATAGTATTCTAAGTTTTTTTTAGAATTTAACATATTCAAATTAAGCACCAAAATAGGTCTGCTCAGGTTGAATAAATTTTAGCAGAACATTGCCATAAGATGCCAAAGGCCTTGCATAGGTGATGAGGTGCACTGGCTGTCCAGTCCTTTTGTAGATGTTTGACAATCCAATGTTTTCTGAATATGTGTTTAACATTTAAATCTATATTAACTTCAGTTGCGCAACATTTCTTCATTCCTTGAAATAACTGTAACATTGCTCATGTTGGCCTCTCTGCTAATGTCCTCCCAAGCAGCTGTGCTTAGGTTTCTATTTTTCCTTTTGGTTCTCTGCTTTTTTTTCCATGATGTCACATACATATTGGGAATTCATTCGTTGGCATGGAGTCTTATCAGCTCTTTTTTGTTGGGTTCTGGAGGAAGGAAAGTGAACAAGCTCTATATGTACTACAACAATATATTAAATCACCCAATCTCATGTTGTATTTCCTACGATAATGAACCAGGTGACCCTTTTAAGGCTCACAAGTGGGACATAACAGAGAGGTTTTGCTTTCTTTGTTCTTTAAGACTAGCTCTAACTAGATGGGATTTAAAAAAAAAACTACATGTGCTTAAGGGAATCTTAGTTTCTATTCTTTTGAAACGTTCTTTCCAAATCTCTATTTCTTTACTTTCTTTGCTTGTTTTGGGCTCTTTTTTTTGCCATATCAAAAACTTAGTTTTGAAAGTCTTATTCATTTCAAAAATAATTTGCAGCAAAATATGATAATTCTGTTGAAGATGTCTAAGTCCAAATCACCCTACGGTTCTTTGGATCTTGGCCACGAACATAATCAAGACACATACTCCAAACCAAACTGGGGGGAAACGATATATGCTGAGAATATTTTGCAATGTTTGTTCCAAATAATTCTGAAAGACTCACAAAAGCAACGGGAAGCTTTATTTTTTGTATCAGATTTAAACTCTAATAGGTTTGGCCACTGTATGGAATTAAGTTCGACACGTACATCTATAAAATGCACGCACATGTTGGGATGATTGTGTGGGGATTAGGAGTAAAGAAAGGGTAAAGGCAGGGAGCTGTGGGGAAATCCTTTTGCACCTCTCTAATATTTGATAGAAGATATGAAATGTGTGAACTCAAAAACATTATGCATAATGATTACTGAGTAGCCCAGCAATATCAATTACACCTAAGTGAGAACACATGGGGATTTAAGACCTGCGGTTTATCTAACAAAAGCAGTACTTAAACCAAACCTTGAAATGAATTTGCCAACTTTGAAAACAGAATATTTTCAAATATTCAAGTATAGAATCTGAGATGCTTTATATATTTTCACCAGCGGGAATACTCTAAATTCTTCCATTTAATGGGAATGACGTCAGAACAAACCTTTGTCTTCTGGGAAACCCAGGCATTGTCAATTAATATGTACTTGAATTCCAGCCAAATGGGCTCCCATATGCTATATACAGGAAGACCCAAACTGAAGAAAGCCATAGACATTTGGCCTAGAATAGTCATTAGTGAATGCAAAGTAGAGCAGGAAGCTAAACCAACTAAAGTGCTCTTGACTGCTAGCCTGAATGACCAGGAATGCTGTGAATTAACTTCCCCTGGCTTATCTCAGGTTTCTGGTGTTGACAGTAGTAGTGATTTCTTGCTATCACAAGAAATGGTGCCCGGAGTCTCTTGGCAGCAGGAAGAGTGTTTGGTGCAAAGATCAATCCTGGTAACCTTTTTAATGTTGATGGGAAAAGGGCCAAATTCCTCTTTCATTTTGCTGCTGAAAGACCAAGAGATTTACCAACTTCACTGGCTAAATTGGGATCCAGAAAAAGCAAAAGGGGAGGGTGGACAGGCAACCATCATGTTCTCTGCTGGGAAAGCTGGAGCCTTGGAAGTCTTATCTTTTAAGCAATAAACATCAAAATCTGTGCAGTAGATGGGAAGCAGATATGGTGTGGGAAAGGAATTCTCCCAGAGACATGACTGAAGCAGTGTCCATTCAAGTAGGCAGCAAAGGGAAGGGAAGGAAACGGAGATGTTTCAACAAGCAGGACAGCAAGATTATAATAAACCACATTTTCAAGTTGACTGTTAGTGCTCTTCTATTCCAGGGAACTAATGAGCGTGGCATTTTGCAATGGAGAAGAATGGAAATGCTATGCTGAGGCTCACTTTGCAACCAGGGTTGCCTCATCATTCTGTTTGTGTAAGTAACTGTCTTAGGTATGTGTTGACTTTGGTTGTGGTCATGTTCATCTTGAGTTGCCAATGAAAAAAGAAAAACTGTAGTCCTAAAGATGAACTGTGTGCCTTTTTTCCTCCCCATAAGCATATTTAGCATTATGGTAGAAATGCAAACAGATCCAGTTACAAGTGCCAATAGCTTTCTATGTGTAACATCATCATCATCATCATCATCAGCATCATCAGCATCAGCATCATCAGCATCAGCATCAGCATCATCAGCATCATCAGCATTTTAGCCATTGTCTATTCACTGCAGGATGAAGTCCTCTTCCACATGTTTTCAATCAACACAATCCTGCGCTTTCTTTTGCCAATTGGGCCCACAATACTTGCGGGTGTCATCGATCCATATTATTTTAGATCTCTTTCGTGGATGCTTTTTATCAATTGGAATCTGTTCTATGATTGCCTTGGTCCACCTGCCATCAGTTCTTCTTGCTATGGGACCAGCCCATTTCCATTTCAATTCTTTTACTCTCTTGCTGATATTGTATTCTTTCATTTGTTCTCTAATCCATGTGCAGGTCTTTGTATCTTGTCTTGTAAGGCCAAGCATGTATTTTTCCATGGCTCTTTGTGCCACTTCTAGCTTTTGTACCAATTTTGAGGTTAGCGTCCATGTTTCACTGGCATATGTTAGAGCAGGTAGCACACACTGATCAAAAACTTTTCTCTTCACACATAGGGGGAGGTTGTTCTTGAAAATTATGCTTAGCTTGCCGAATGCCTGCCAACCACATTTAACACACTGTTCAACTATCTTTATTGTATCGCCTTCCATTGAGATCTGGGGCCAAGGTATATGTAGTGGTCTACTACGTCTAGTTCTTCTCCAGATATATATTTTTTCTTTCTTTAGTGAATTTATTAAACATGACCTGGCTCTTTTTTCAAGTTTATTGTTAAGCCAAATGATTATCCTGCCTTGTTCTGATGCAAACGGAAGACATTGTTTATTTATTTGTTTGTTTGCATAGATATAGACATCTCACATCCTTTGAGAAGGACTGACAGGTGAGGGGAAGTGGTATAAATTGGTGAGTGAAGCTATTTCTCCAAGCATACAATAATAATGACAATGTTTAAAAAGTGCCCAGGCTTTATTACCTCTAACTAGCATTTTTCTCATGTGTTTACATAACAAACCTTTGCAAAACAACTCTGGATAAAGAGCCATTGGCAGACTTTCCCACCAACTGTGTGGAATAGAAATAGAATCACTACTTTATTTATTTATATTTATTTATTTAATTTGGTGTAGTGCCAACTACCAAAAGATTTGTATGGGTGTACGATTTGTTGATTCGCTCAATGACATGACAAAAAGGCTGGGTACAGTGATATAAATGGGAATAAATACTGACAGAAATACAAGGACATCGGAAAATATTGCTAAATATCGAGAAGAGAAAGGTCTTCAGCTAGGCACTCTCCTCTTAAGGTTTTATCCAAGCATGCCTGCTAAAAGAAGAGTAGAATATATATAGTTATCAAAGAGAGTGGTGTTGGATTTCTTAATGTCAAAATATTTCTGTGAATATTTTTGGTCAACTTAATTTATTCACCTCATGAAAAACTTTGGTAGTTAATGAATTTCTCCCTTTCCCCAAAAGTGGCTTCTCCTAACTGAAGTTGGTAGCAACTAACCAGATTGACTGATTTCAAAAAATAAAAATAAAAATAAGTAGGGTTGAATCTGAGATGGGAGATCATCAGGAAGTTTCAGGGCCTTGGACTATCCTGAAAGTGGCAATGGTAAAACAGGTAATGGTATGAACTGGGAGCCCATCATTTGGATCCAAAGGCCAGGAGAAAGAGGTACATCTTAACTATCTTTCTAAAGGCATATAGATTAGTTACCCATCATTATATTTGGGTAATTTTTTCCCCAGAAGCAGGAAAAGTCATTGAAAAGCCCCTACTTGAAAAGTCATGCCTCTAAGGTTCCAAAAGATGGCACTGTTTCAGTTAAGAGATCTCCGGTGTATCCTCTATATTGGAGCAGATACACTAGGCTCCTTTGACTGTGGTTAAGCCCTTTCAGGCCCAAATCACCTTTGATTTGACTGTAAGTTCTATAGAAGTTTGTCCTTGATAAGGGTGTTGCAGTTATTGCCTGGTGAGAAAGCCAACGATTATTAGTCAGGGTCTGAGAAAAAAGGTAGGGATCTATAAGCATGAAAATCAAATTTCAAGGGAAAGGATTCCAGGGGGGAAAATGCTGTAAAAATGATTGCTAACAAGACAGTCCAAATCAATCTATAATATGGGAAATCAGAATATAATTACCAAGGAAAGGCACATTCTTCGTAATTATTCATTATGGGGCACAGGTAAGCATGGCATAGGTGCTCCTGAGACTTTCAACATAAAGTGAGGTATGTTTAGCAAGGAGAAAGTATTTGCGTTGTTCCAAGTATAAAAGGGAACTGTTTCTGCTAGAGAAATGGCATTATCTCTATATCAAAATTATTCCATTAAAGAAAGACAAATATAGCCATGTAGTGAGGGAAGAATAAAGGCTAATATCTTTAGCATTGTGATGCTGTTACTTTTTTCATTTCAGCTTAGAGACACAGTTTAGAACTGTAATATCCCTTCTGTGGTTCTTGTAGCAAAGTACCAAATTAGAACTATTAATTCTGATTTGTCTGATATTTAGAAATAAGATACAATCTTCATCATTTAAAATATAAAATATCTGGCAGCAGCTCCTATTCTGTAAGACTGTAAAACAAAAAAAAGCTGTAAGACAGCCAGTATTTTGGAGTCAAATACAGAAAGTTTAAGGCATTCATAGTATGATTGAATAATTGTGATAGATTTATCACTTATATGAAGTTTCTGTTGGATATCACAAAAAGTTTTCAAGCTGTAAGAGCAGTAACACACTAGAATCTTCCAGGAACAGTTTGGACAACAGCAAATCCTTCCTTCCTTCCTTCCTTCCTTCCTTCCTTCCTTCCTTCCTTCCTTCCTTCCTTCCTTCCTTCTTCCTTCCTTCCTTCCTTCCTTCCTTCCTTCCTTCCTTCCTTCCTTCCTTCCTCTGTGACACTTTTAGGAAATTAATTTTGGGATATTGAATCACTTGGTGACTCAGAACTCACCCAGCTAAAAAGAACATGATTGAGATACCAGACTCCAGCTTAAAAGACTTATTCCCTCTTTTCTCACATGACGAAGAGTGCTTATAAAAAAGGATGCCTTCACGTGGGAACATGGGATATTGCCTTATGCTGAGTCAGACTGTTACTCCATCAATGTTACTATTATCACTGATGACTAATTCCACATTTCCAGACAAAAGTTTTTCCAGCTCTATGTAAGGGCTGGACTGTAGACCATCTATGCAGAATACTACTATGGCTGGAATGCTTTCCAGTTAGAAAAGGGGAATCAAAATAACAACAATATAAATACAGTAGCATTTTAAAGCAAGTAAAACAAATTGTTCTTGCCTCTCACTTACTGGTTTTACTCCTCTGCAGACATTACATAGTTGACAACTTCTTATGGATGATCTGTTATGGAAGGTAGAGTAAATTATCAGGAAGATAGAGTTACAGTTTAGAACAGCAAGAGATAAAAATATTCATCATTCAGGGGATGTGAGAATGGGGCAAGCAAAGATATAGAAAAAATGGTGTCAGGAATTGGTGTCAAAAGGGCCTGTGATATGCCTATTAATTTTTTTCATTTTCCCCAAATGGATCTCTCTCTCTTTGGCTATCAATGAAAGATGTCATCTGCCAGCTGCATCTGGACATTGAACCATACAGAGTGTAAAATCTTTAATCTGTGTCCCCCCCCTCCTTCCTTCAGACACACCCCAGGAAACTTGCCAGACTATTATACCACAGCCCAGCAATGAGATAATGCATCTTATCTATCTGACCAACTTTTAATGTGGTCCTCTTGATTAGTGTTTAGAAACCAAGCAAACAATTGATTTAAAATAATTGGTAAATTATGATTAAATAAAGATGTTTATACAAAGGAGTTTGTCATTGATATGATAAAATAAATATTTGCAGAAGGAACTTATTCTTGGCCTGGAGCCTGGCCCATGAGCTCTATGAGATTGACCATGGTCTCATTTTAATAAATATCAGAAGGCTTTCCAAGAAAACAAAGTACCCCCTCCACCTCTTAGCCAGCACACAGGCACAAGACAAATATTGCAGGCCAATGTAGCTTCTCTTTGCATTATTCTGCCAATAGTGACCATTTGTAAAACTACAAATGAGTATTAGAAGATAATTTGGGGCTGGAATGGGGAAGAAAAATAATTGCATACAGGCAGTATTTCTATAATCAGAAATTTCTCTAGTAAAGCTAATACAATCTCAGTATGTTATTTTAGAAATATGCCAAGTTAATCATTGTCTGCTACCAAAGTCTGGAGTGTTAACATTTCAACAAACAGAGAATTCTGAGAATTCTCTTTTTAGTGGAGTACAGAGATGATTCTGAAGAAAATATATAACTGTTAACTCAAAAAATGAAGTTAGCCCAGGAAAATAGGAAAGCGTGAGAAAAAAACCCAAGATTGCTCTTAGTTCACTTTGATTTGGTATAAGAGGGAGAGAAGAAAATGCATGGTCATACTTTCAAAATTCTGTTACTATAGCCTACATCAATAAAATATTCTATTTTAGTGTAATGCTTATTTCCCTAATATGGCCTACCTTCAAGGGCTGACATCTTTATAGATACCTAATACTATCATAAAACTGCGGGTTCCTGATTAGATTCATCAGGGCTTTTTTTGAAAAATACATTTTGACATATTTTGTTTGTGGGCACTCACCTATCTACAACATCTATAATGCAAATTTTGTATCTATTTTTTAACATAATAGGTTCTTCAAACTACCTCAACAGTGTATATGTAACTCTCTTTCTTGTTCTGTTGCAAATGCATCTAGTCTGGTTCCTCAAACTTCAACAAAGGTCTGCTAGTGAGTTTTCTAAAGTCACCCTTTTCTTTTGGTCCTTATTTTTGCTCTAAGCATTCTCACCTGCAGTCATAAGCTTGCGGTTTGCTCTATCCAATGTACATGGAATTCTGGATAACTTAGCACCAAGTTAATAAGTTTTGGCTTGTCAAAGTCAAATAATTGGTTATTCCTAATTATCTGTAACTATGGCTCTATTGAAGATCCGATAGTACAGATTTCTGATAATACATATTAGGTGTCACCTGAGTAGTGGGGTGACATGGCTGGATTCACATATTATGTTAACTCATTGCTTGCTGAATTAACTACAGTGACAAGTTTTACTCATTATTTATTTTATTTTATTTTATTTTATATTGGATTTCTATACCGCCCTTCTCCCTGAGGACTCAGGGCGGTGTACAGCCAGATTAAAAAACATGCAGAACAAATATTAAAAACAATTAAAAGATATATAAATTTGGCCCAATTAAAACTCATTTACCAATTAAAAACGTTTAAAACATTTAAAAAACAGTTAAAAATTTCATCTTAAGCCAGCCCGGCTTGTTTAAATAAATGGGTTATTTAATTATATTCAGCCATGAGTCATAGTTTCTAACCACGTGTTTGAATTTATTCAACACACATTATGGCTTAGTGCAGTACATGAGTCCAGTCATTATCAACTTTCAAAAAGTGTGAAATGTGTTGTATCTTTTTTCCATAGCAAAGATAAGATTAAGGGTGCTGCTTCCTCAAGAACTAGAGTTAGTTCTTGAGTCAGAGTTAACACAGTAGAATTCATCTAGTTTAGTAGACTCTGAGCTTAGATAGCACTTAAAAAGCAGTCAAGCCTCTAATTCCTGTAGAGCAAGGGCTATAAAAGTCAATGGGCATGCATTATTTCTAAGTACGGTATTACCAGTTTTTAGGAGTTTTAGTCAAGAAATAAAATCATAGCTATAATGTATGCTAAGGGAAGCCATGCTCTAAATAGAATGTATTTATTTGTTTATTTAATAGGCCTCAAAAGGCTCTGGCTCAACACTATATAAGTCAGGACTACTTTTATTGTAACACCTATAGGAATAGAACCTTGCGAGTTTGAAAGTGCTTCCCCTCTCTTTTTTTTCAATCTTCATATGACTTAGGGAGGGTCTTGTCTGAGACATTTACTGATGTTATTTTCTTGGCCTAGGCCCTAGACTCAAGCCGGTTTATCTGACCATTGCCTTGGTAGTGGTCCTTCTTCAGAGGTGGTATTCAGCAGGTTCCGACCAGTTTTGGAGAACCAGTAGCAGAAATTTTGAGTAGTTCGGAGAACTGGTAAATACCACCTCTGACTGGCCCTGCCCCCATCTATTCTCTGCCTCCTGAGTCCCAGCTGCTCAGGAGGAAATGGGGATTTTGCAGTAACTTTCCCCTGGAGTGGGGAGAGAATGGAGATTTTACAGTATCCTTCCCCTGCCATGCCCATCAAGCCACACCCACAGAACCAGTAGTAAAAAAAAATTGAATCCCACCACTGCCCTTCTTCCTATCCTTCAATGCCATTCTCTATATAGAATGGCATATAGAGTCACACAAAACTCTGGTGGAGATCATTCCAGATAAGTGGAATTGCAGCAGGGTAGGCATACTGTTGGTGGTGGTTTTGTTCTCCAAGTTCGGAGAACAAACTACCATCAGCATCTACCACCCAAAGTAGGTGTACTTCCTGGTTCCCACAAGATGACATTCTTTAATTGATGGGAACCAGAGCGCACCAACCTTGCTAGGTTGTACCAGATGGGCAGAGATTACTGGAGATTAATTTTAAAAAAATTGTGAAATCTAAATTGTATTTACGGATGCACGAACATACATTTCGCGCTTGGGGAAGAGAGTCTTAGCTTCATTTTGAAGCCGTTTTTGGGTTCTCCATTTGATAAGTGATTTAATACTCAGAAAAAAAACATTTGAAAGATCTACAGTTTTAGAATAGCTGCCGATGAGTAATGGAAACCCAAGCAAAATAGCAGCAAAGGTTTGAATTCATGTTCTAACTCTTATTTATTTTCATGGGCCTACTTCCCTCCCCCCTCCAACTCCAGCCCTGTGTTGGAAAAAATGAACCCAAAATTACCATGACAATGCATATGAAAAATGAAAATAAACTCTATCAATAGCATACAAAGATTGCAGAAGGAGATAGTAATTGAAAGAACATGGATTATGTCAGTCCTGCAGAGTTGCCTGGGATAATCCCCATATTGCCAGTGGGGATGAGGGAATGCTTACAAAGAGACCATTAAGGAACAACCTTACAGCGTGTTCTACTTTTATTATCCAAGTGTCATTTATCCCATCCCGTAATGCATTCAAGTTGAAGAGAAATGCAGTGGAAAGGCTGCCTGTTATGTCAATTATCGTGGAGAGATTGTTCCTTTTGATATAAGCACCTAAATAGATACACGTGTCAAAGGCTTACGTTAGACTGCCTACAAAAACCAGGAAGAAAGGGAAGAAAAAGATATCATTGTTTCCATTTTGGGGATATAAACAGCCGAAAGAAATGCTCTCAAAGTGCCTGTCTCTTTTCAAATGAGTTAATTATAAATTTATTCAAACGTGGGGGGGGGGGGGTGTTGCTGTTGAGTCTCTTGATTCCTTCCCCCCTCCCCAATACATCTGAATTGTCTGAGGGATCAAAAGTGGCTTCCTACTAGTAGATTACTATCAAAGGTGACTTGTGATGCTCAGTGTAAGCTAAAGGATTCTCCTTTCTGTAGAATGTTCTACTCCAGTGTTTCTCAGCCTTGGCAACTTTAAGACATGTGGACTTCAACTCTGGGAGCTGAAGTCCACACGTCTTAAAGTTGCTTAAGGTTGAGAAACACTGTCCAAGTCTATTTATTGCATTGTAAGAATCCTGTCTCTGTTCAGTAGCTGAAGCTGGTGTCTTGTAGCCCCCTTTCTCTATTTTTCCAACATACTAACAATCCTTTGGTGTAAGTTATTTCTTTAGCTGAGAGTGGATTAGAATTTAGGTCTCCCCAATTCCTATCCAGGATTTTTGCCAGTAGGCCACAATTGCTCTCAGTACTCTTGACATCATTGCAATCCTTCATCCTTCATATAACCCATCATTACATCATCATAACTGAACACCCTTCACAAATACTACATTTCTGCAGATCAGTTTTTCAATAAGGGCCATTCCTGACACCTTTGCATTCCCCATCAAAGATGTGATTGGCAAGGTTGAAACCTGAAAAGTTGCCCGCATTATGCATCCTAATGCACCGTTCACATTATCTGACAGTTGGTATTTGCTTTTTCCTTGATATGCTTACAGCAAAATACAAAATACAAGTGTGTATAAACAGTTACAGGGTGTTCATTTAGTAGAACTCATCAGATAAACTGTACCATTATGGAAATATAATGGGACATATTGTACAAAATTAGCAATCACACTCACAGTGGTAGACTCTTTTCCAGTTGATTTCAGAAGAGCAATGTAACAAAAGACTCTGGGTGGAAAAGTAATGGAAATGTATTTTATACTAGTACCAAATACCTAGATTATTTTGGTCAAGTGTCCACCACATTAAGTATGGGGAGACATAGATTTGTTTTCACCTTCAGGAAAACTCATTGGATGCCTTTGGGCCAGTCATGCTCTCTCAGATCAGCTTATCCCAGGACTATTGTACTAGGAAAAATATTGGAGAAGATACCATTATCCATGATGCCTTGAGCTCTTGGACAAAAGGCAAGATATAAGCCCAATCAATATTCTTTCTCAGATGATTCATCTTATATGCTCTTTTATTTCTCTTGTATGCTTTTTGATCAAGCAGCTTTGCCTGCACCCAAATTGCTTGTTTACTCCCTATACCTGTTTTAAATGCCAGTTGCACATGGGACTCCATACATGACTTTTTGAGAGCATGTTTTGTGTAGTGGTTAAGGCATCAGGCTAGAAACCAAGAGATTCTAGTCCATCTCGGGCACAGAGCCAGCTGGGTGACCT
Organism: Pituophis catenifer annectens; assembly: GCF_029215685.1. Classification (NCBI taxonomy): domain Eukaryota; kingdom Metazoa; phylum Chordata; class Lepidosauria; order Squamata; family Colubridae; genus Pituophis; species Pituophis catenifer. The sequence continues at coordinate 128,179,513 of NW_027256882.1, forward strand.
TGGGCCTGTCACCAGCTGCCTCACTTTCAGCCTTAAGAAGGAGATGGTGGCAAGCTACTTCTGAAATCTTGTCAAGAAAACTGCAGGGACTTGTCAGGCAGTCACAAAGAGTTAACAGGCTACACAAGCACATATACAAAAAGAATATTTATGTACATGTAGGTCCATCCAAATATAAGAGTTTGACTACTGGATCAGCCTATCCTGATGCATTTATTTAAATATCCAGTAATTAACACTTAGGAGTCCTTGGTGCTCTCTGAGCTTGATTGTTTTCTTACACACATTTCATTACCCAACTAGGTAACATCATCAGTGCTAGCAAGAGAGTAACAAGGACCTCATAGTTCAACCCTTAGCTTCAGATATTCTTTTCTATTAGTGAACACCTTCTTATTTGTTAGTCAAGCAGGGTGACTTTTTCAGCAAAAACATTAAGACAAATGCTTCACTTCTGTGCAGAAAGATGGTAGGTGTACATCAGCTCCATCAGATCCCACTAAATTCTGATCTTATGTACTTTTAACATATCTCCCTTTCCTAGCTTGACTCTTCCTTCATATTTTCTTCCATTTTGCTGTTTTAATGAGGGAGGTTACCTTTCCTTCACAAAGAGCCTATGTTAATGACAAAGTAACAGTGCAGACAAGATTATCATTTATTAAATGCCCCACATACACATAGGTGACTTTGAGTGGCTTACATCATTTAATTAATTCCCATCCATCCTATAAGACCTAGAGAGACAAATTTGATGACCATCATTTTATCATTGCAACAGATGTTTAGGGTCAGAGACAGCTTTTCCAAATATCAGTTCATGCTCTTACCTGAGTCTGTACCAGGGGTGAAATCCAGCAGGTTCTGACAGGTTCTGGAGAACTGGTAGCAGAAATTTTGAGTAGTTCAGAGAACCAGCAAATGCCACCTCTGGCTGGTCCCAGAGTGGGATGGGAATGGAGATTTTGCAATATCCTTCCCCCAGGAGTGGGGAGGGAATGAGGATTTTGCAGTATTCTTCCCCTGCCACGCCCACCAAGCCACGCCCACAGAACTGGTAGTAAAAAAATTTGGACTTCACCACTGGTCCGTACTAAAGTGAAGATTGCATTGCCTTTGGAGAAGTTGCTTATTTTCTCAGTGCTGATTTAATTTCCTTTTTTTGCTTCAGAATTTCAAGGCCCATAGCTGGTTAACGAGACAACTTTTTAAAGATATATTTCACAGTTCTTTATGGGGTTTCATATCTTCACAGTGGTTACTTTACAGATGCACTTCAGCATTTGCTTTGCCTGTTTCACAGATTACATCACTGTTTCCTTGCACAATGCAAGGAAGCAACAACAATGAATGGTTTGCACTGTGTATTAGGCTAGCTTTCCAGTGAAATAAATGCTGGTTTCCCCCTCAATTGCTAATGCTACCTGAGTTTTGGATCTGCTGGCTCTCTAGGCATAGCTGCTTCTCTAACTATATTTCTGTACCTCAGCTGGCTTTTACAACAGAGCCAATTGTTTTTCAGATAATTGAGATTTCAAGGGTGATGTAATATTTTTAAAACAATGAAACTGAATTTGATGGGTGCTCATTCTAGAAATGATCTGGAAATTAACTTTGAAAGAAAAGAAGACTGGCAATGCCCATTTATAAGGTTTGGGCTTCTAGGTAGATAGGTAATTTGTTTGACTTGAATATTATCCTAGTAATGCTTTATAAAATATGTACTATGGAGGGGGAAAGGGCACCCTCTGATTGGTATTTTAACTGTTGCCCTTTCCTCCTATTAGCTTTTGGGTCTTCAATGTATATTTTAGAGAGTTCCCATGAGGACATTTCAAAAGAGCCCACCAAGACTACATTGGCCGGGAGATTAAGGAGCCCGCACAGTGATCTTCCAGAAGGACAGAATTTGTGGTAGCAAAGCCAGCCTACCCCACCCTGCACTTAGTTCGCATGTTGCATCCCTCCCTTAATAAACACAACAGATTGCCATTTTTTAAAATGATTAAATATTTATGCTAAGCAGAAAACATTTTGCATGGTTTTTTAAACAGCTATGTCATCTTGCTCTTTTCATTCTCTAATCTTGCAGTTCTGAATCAGAAGTGAAGATTTTTAGCCTATTTACCAAGAAGTAAATATTATGATGGAAACATCAGACAGCTTAGTAGTGACTTTTAAAAAAGGCAGAGAAAGCATTTTCTGGTAGTGTGTTGTCAATTGCAAACATCCCCTGGGCTACTAATGTGCCTAGAATGATTTTGTTCTAGTAGTCTAATCTTAGCGTGTTTCCAAATAATTGGTTCCTAATGCTATCAGTCCAAAAGTATTGTGTGACTCTTTCCATCTTTCCCTCTTAAAGGATTCTTGGGTGGCAAAAGACAATAAAGACCACAAAACATGAGATGGTTTGAAATATGTCATTCTTGAATTCTTTCCATCTTCCCCTGGTAAAATTCCATCCATGAGACAGGACAGAACCTCATCACTTGAATATCTTGAGGATAATTATGTCATTTCCATCCCCTGTTCTTCAAACCCACTTTAAAGATGATCTGTGACCATCATCTCTTTCTACAATAAGGAGAAGGGTGGTATATAAATCTAATAAAAGATAAAGATAAAGAAAGAAATATTGCAGTGCTGAATAAGAGCAAACCTAACAATCCTAACCACATAACATTGAACTGAACTGCTATGGATCCCACAAAAACACCTACTGGACACAAAAAAGATATATGAATTGGTCACACATCCCTTTTTATCATCCCTATTTAATGTTGTATGCATCTGACTGCGTGCAAAAAAAAATTCTGAACAGTTCCTATAAAGGGGAGCTGCAAAGCCAACAAAATGTCTATCCCTTTAAAAGACCTCTTAGGGGACCTGAAGCATAGGAGATGAGCAACTGGAGGAACAGTTTTGCATATAGGTCATATAAAGCCTCTACATTTCAATGAAAAGGGAAATTTTACAGCAGTTTTATATATAATCAAGTGAACCAGAATTCAGTCAGTTTAGCTCTTAGTCATTACAATTGTTATGGGATTGTATAGTTTCAGAGCAGGCTTTGTCCTGTCTTAGAGTGCTTGTGTTTATCTCGTTCTGCTTGCCTATAATCCAAATCTGATAGTAATTGAGCAGTGGGAGAGCTACTACAGTCGTGATCCTTTATCCGCAACTCCAGAAGCTTCGGACTTGCAGAGCTCAACATACAAATGAGAGTTTGCACATTTAGCAAACATCCGAAATCAAAATCAAGGTAATTATTTGTAATGATAATACAAATTATCATTAGATAAGCTATGTTTCAGATCTGATGCTGCAAAGGTGATTTGCAGTGGAAGTTGGTGTACACATTGTATCTGTCAGCACTTCCTTGAAGAAGCGGTGTCTTTTCTTTTGCTTGCCCAGCATCCATACAATTCCAGGAAAATATGACTTTGACTTAAAAAGTGCCAATAGGTGCAACAAGATGCTGCCAGGTCCACTTCAAAACATGTTTTCAGCTCCAGGGCATGTCCATAAGAATACTTTGAAAAGTATTGTGGACCAGCATTACTGATCCACAATAGAAAGCGTCCTCACTCATTGCATTACGGTGTGGTATGCCAGCTTGACAGCCACGGATAGAAAGACAGTACAGAGGGTGGTGAGCACAGCACAAAACATTGTGGGCTGTCCCCTGATACCACTAGACGACATCACTAGGGCTCACTGCCTTAGAAGAGTGAGGAAAATTCTCAGGGACGACTCTCATCCTGGTTACCACTTCTTCATTCTCCTGCCGACGGGAAGGAGATTTAGCAGCATAGGCAACTGCACAAACAGTTTTTATCTGTGGGCTGTCAGGCTTCTGAATGGAAAATAACTTTACAACAACATAGTACAATTGACTTGCGTGGCCGGCGCAATTTCCTTTTTTTCCTGTCTTTCACTGTGATTTGTATTGGGTTGGGCGGGTGCACAAAGGGAGGCTCAATGTGCCAATCACATTGTACACATACAATAAAGGTTTAAATTGGTATGGAATACACAGCCATTTTCTTTCTGCATCTCCATGCAGCACGAAGGTCTATATTTGAAGGATACTTTTAAAAGCTCATTTGCAGGGGCTGAGAAGAGCCATTGGGAAACTATCAGAAGAGAACTGAGGAAGATTTTGGCAGAGGAGACAGATCAAAATAACTGTTTAACTGTGAATTCCCCATTCATAGAGTTAAAACATCAACATTGGGTGGGTACAAAATTAACTATCCCTGGTCTTGGCTCTCATTTTTTCTCCAGCTATTGCTAGAAAGAGACATTGGTCAGGTGGGGAGGGCAATTAATGTAGTAGTCTTGGATCATTCTTGTGAGATGCCATTGCCCTAAGGGTTGAAGACTATGGTAGAGTTCTTTGTGCCCTCACCCCTTGCAGTACATGTCCCTGGTACATGAAATAACTGTGACTGAATCTTTATACAGATAAAAGTACATAAATTGTACTGCAGGAATTCAGCTGAAAGATTGTGTACATGGAAATACCAAGCAAATTTGAGGAAAAAAATACTGCAGACATTTAAAAATAGACATGGGTTAAAAACAAACAAGGAGTAAAGCTGCATGAACATCCTGCCCTAGTTTGAGAGAATAATAAAAAGACTAATTGAACTTCAGGATATGTTATCCTCTTGGATGGATGGATGGATGGATGGATGGATGGATGGATGGATGGATGGATGGATGCAGGGATGCAGGGATGCAGGGATGCATGCATGGATAGATGATAGATAGATAGATAGATAGATAGATAGATAGATAGATAGATAGATAATAAATAGATAAATAGATGATAGATAGATAGATAATAAATAGATAAATAGATAGATGATAGATAGATAGATAGATAATAAATAGATAAATAGATGATAGATAGATAGATAGATAGATGATAGATAGATAGATAGATAGATAGATAGATAATAGATAGATAGATAGATAGATAGATAGATAGATAGATAGATAGATAGATGACAGACAGACAGACAGACAGACAGACAGACAGACAGACATAGACCTTTAGATTTAAGTCTTTTTCAGCTGGCTAGACAATAATTTAAACATGTTTTTTGAACTGGGTAGAGTAGGGAGAACTTTGCAACTACTGGACTTACCCAGAACCTGTGTTTTCAATATAAATATTATAAAACCATATCTGCACATAAAACCTGGCTTTGGTGAGTTTTTGACCATTATTTCTGTGACATCTGTGAATTTATTAATACCTTTTATGTGTAGTACTAGAATAACAGACATAGTAAAGAAGAGGGAGTCTTACACAGAGCCTCACTGCCAATTACAAATCTCTGCCATTCCAAGTTCTTGGAATGTAGTTATTAAGCTCCCTGGTAGAAGCCTTGTCCCTATGCCGCTCTTCTTTTTTGAATTCTTGGTTGCAACAGCTCAGCAAGAGTTAAGCAGGAGTCTTGTTGATATTTCAGAGTTGCTTTGAACCCCTGCAGTCAGAGGGAGGGAGCGCCTTGATTGGCCAAGTTCCTGTTGGTAGTAATAGCGGATCAGATATCAAACTTCTGTCTTTCCTAAGGACCCTTTAGGGATAGTCTGCTCCCTGCTAGACTATGACATCAGTCAGGACACCCGGTGATGTTGCTGATAGTAAACTTTGAGAAAGGAGGGGAGGGGGTGGATAGGAAGGAGGGGTCTGCTTGCTGAAGTTAACTAGCCCAACACAGTGCAAAGGCATGCAGTATGTTTCCGTGGCGGGTTAGTGCTGGATGAGACCAAACTTCCCAAACTCTTCTCCTGCTTTTTGCAGTCATCTATACTCCAAGGAGAGCTAGATGAATTGTGATCCTTTGGTTGTGGTCAGCTGCTCTTTTTGGTGCCGGTTTATGATTTGAACCGAGGGGCTTTCTGACCCTGGGAATTTTCACAAGGCTTCACCATGACACTTCTGGGGTCTGAGCACTCTATGCTGATTCGGAGCAAATTCAGATCAGGTAGGGCTAACACAGCAAGAATTTCTCCTAAAACTTTCCTTTTCAGTGAACCTCAGCTAGAGGCTGTTTCTCATTAAGCAGCATGCAAGTAAAATAACCAAGGAGTTGTAAAGCTGTCATAGGCTTGCTATCACAGAGGCTGTTCAGTAGACGAGGAATGCGTTTCTATCTGTCTTTTTTATCTGCTCCCTCTCTTTCTGTTCTTTCACTGTTTACAATTTATGTCAATAGTCTAGCTTACTAAAAAAAAAAAAAGAATTCAGCTATCATTCTGAAGTCTCCTAATCTAGGAGAAATTATATATATATATATATTGTGTGTGTGTGTGTGTGTGTGTGAGAGAGAGAGAGAGAGAGAGAGAGAGAGAGGGAGGGAGGGAGGGAGAGAGAGAGAGAGAGAGAGAGAGAACTGGATCAGAAATCCATAAGGCTGGTTGTTAAATAAGAGTATCTCCTCCCATCTGTTCAAGTCAGGTGCTGTCCTGTGTATGCCGGCCCTAATGCTTTATTCCAACGTCTAGGCAGCCAGCTTTCTTTCCTTTAGAGTTGTGACTAATTGGACAAACATGAATTGCAGAAAGGCATCATTTTTTTTAGAAGTACAAATAACAAATGGAACATGCAAAATATTTAAAATGACATCACCAGAGAAATAAAGCTAGAGCCAAGCGACCGATTGCCATTTTCTGAAGCTTTGCTACAAAAAACATGTACCAGATCTCCACAGAGCGTTGAAGCCCCATTCAGGGCTTCTTCTTTGCGGACCTACAACAGGAACAAAGGTGAGTGATGGTGAACAAGGACCAGAGACCGTCATTTGACTAAGTAGTAGCATCTGTAAAATAGCATCATGGTGATTTTGAGGGAGCGCATTATCATAGCATACAGGGGAAAGGAAGATTCTTCTGCACACACTTGTCTTGATATTTTGTTTTTATTGGCTGTGACAAAAACTATTACCACTTTTGAAAGCATTCCGTTCTTGCCACCCAAGGATGTCTCTTATGTGTGACCAGTGAATGCACAGCACACTCACATTCTGCATTTGTACGGTGCAATTCATTCCAGAATGTCACCCACTCGATATGGGAAAGGGAGATGGTGGCAGCTGGGTTTGATCTCTGCTACATCAGAGATAACGAGGAGATCAGAAGATTCCTGATGCTAATGCACTCGGGTACTATCAGGACGTGTGAGACAGCTGGGTGGTCAGTTGCAATGTTTGCTTAGAAAATAGAAAATTGGCAGCAGCTTAAAAACTCCAGAGAACTGTGTACAAAAGTAAGAGGCTTTGCCTGGCTCGGTTCTCCATGATTTGGGATCAGTGCTTTGCTGTGGTTTCTCTATCAATGTGATCTTACATTTCATGAGAATAACTCATTCCTCACAATCCATTAGTAGACTGTCTTATGCTAATGGTACAGAGCCATTCACTGAAAAGGAGAAGGCTTGATCTGTAACCCAGGAATCCCAGAGCAACACTGCCATCTTCCTGAAGCAAGCAGGAGAGATGGGGATAAGTCTCTGAGCCACCGCATTCCTCTAGAATGAGCCACTATTGTTTTTAAGAGTCATTTATGTGTTATTTTTAAAAGCGGGGGTGTTGGGGGTATAGAGATTACAGAGCTGATGATAGGATCACAGAACATAGTTTTCAAATGATTCCAGGCTAAAAGTAAACTTTATGACTCTTTGAGACCCATACATTTTGTTCCTTTTAGCTTTTCTAATGGAGTCAGTTTATGGGGCATGGTTCCAATCCAGATTCTCTTTCCAAAAATGTAATTACCCTGTACTTGTTTTAGGACAATGGCATATGCAATGTTGGGGTAACTGTGCCCATCTTATTTTCTGGAGAACTCTTTCTATGAGCTGTACAGACAACACCAATGAGCGTTTCTCCCTAAAGCTAATATTTTAGAAAACTAATGTCACTTAAACATGATGTTGCTGGGTCAGAAATGCTGTAAATGCATTTAGTAGTTTTTGTCATCTAACGTATTGAGGGGAACAATACGTATCTTTTCTTTTATATAAAGCCGAGAGTCAACCACTAGTTGAATCACAGTGCTTAAGAACTTAGCTATGAGGAGTGATTCTCCTCAAACTGAAGGAAAAGTGCTACCGACAGATTGTGGCTTGCTTGTGACATCCAGTTCCTGCCACAGGAAATGTAGTGAAGACACAAAGGTGAATGATGGTTCTTCTTTTACTTTTTTAAAGTGAGCTATAGAACTAAACAACTAGAGAAATTGTTTTCCCTCATCTCGGCTTTCTAAATTTAACAATTATTTGCATTCTTTGTGCCTGATACTGTTTTTATAGAATGATTGCATATCCACATAAATGAAAGAAGTTGTCAATAAGGCAGTTACTTGCTAAGAAAGTGTTTCATTTCTTGAAACCCCAAGTTGCTTATAGCGGCAAACAGCTTTGTCATTAAAACAGATCAACAAGATGGCATCTGTTTGAATGGCCCAGTTCTCCCTGGGGTAGAAGAGGTGTGTCAATGCTATTCAAGGAGGGAAGTTAGTAAAAATCAAATATCTACATCTAGAAATTTCTTTTTTCCTGATATCTAATTTCTAGGCAGACAACATATTACTCTAGGAGAATGCAGGCCAGGCATTGTGCAGAAAAGACATTGTGCTACCATCTCAGTGGTACTAGACTAATGTGAAGCACATAAGGTACACAAAATTAATTCAGTGTTCAGTGCTTGGATTCTTGGGAATCCTGTGATCGTCAGTGAAACTTACAAATCCTTAACTTATTGTAGTAGATATGTAGATGTCTATTATCTTGAGGAAAAAAACCCCACCCTAACCTATATCTGGTTGATTCAAATGAACATTGGATGGTTTTCCATCTGGATAGAAGAATTGTTGAAACATATGTTCCAACTTTACAATTTATATTTTTAATTTGTATATCTCTCTGAAAACTTAGTTTATTGGCTAGATTTAAAATGGCGATAATAAAAACACTCATAATTTATATTCATTACTTACCACATTGTGCTTATAACTGAGCATTTACAAATTCCTGTTTTCTTACCGCTGTCACTTCTCTATTACAGCTAATTAAGACTTCTGAGTTTCATTCATAGTGCTAACAGCTTGCTGGACTGTGCAATATGTTTTCTTATGAGGGAAAAGTAATAAAAATATATTGTAACATCGTACATTTTACAAAACAGTAACGTGTCCTGCTGTCTTATAAAATTTAAAAACAAATTTGTCATTGTTTTAGAGTACATCCTGAGGACATATTGGATTCTTATGATGATTAATTGAAATAATTACAGAATACAGACTTAAGTGTCAATTTTAGGTGGCAACCTCTCATTTTTGTAATTCCCTGTGAGTTCATTAAATTATTTATGCATTCCTTATTTATTTATTTAATAAATAATAGCCTATAATGGCATTCTCCTTTTACATGTGTGGGCAAGTCAGAAGAAGGGACAAATGGTTTTTATTTGACATGCAAGAAGGATATGTCGCCTGTATTTGACTAATTGTACACTTGGTTTTTAGAAAAGCATTCACATAGCAAAAGAAAAATGGCATTTCCATTACTCTAGTTGTTACCATTGTTTAAAAAGGAGTGATATCAAAATAAAAGTCTTGGACTTTTTCTGTCAATAATGTTTTGGCGATGGTCATTTTATCTACTTATGCGACCCCCACTCTGGTACCCTATTTGCTTATGCATTGAAGAATGCATTGGGATAATTATTTATGGGATAGTTCCTTGACACTGTCAATTATTTATGGGATAGTCAGGTTCCTTGACACTGTCTTGGATGTTTTGGTAATCTTTCAGGTGAATCTCTGTAATTATATATGTTATAGGTTGGATACCTCTAGTAGTTGAGAAGCTTCCCCAGCACAGAATGCATCAGTTTGAATTTGGTTGTCCATTCTAAGTAACCTTCCCTGTTTCCAGATCAAATTCAAGGGGTTGATCTTTCTTTTTAAAATCCTAAATAATAGGCAGGCATAACTAAAGAATAATTTTGTTCATAGATTCCCCCGCCTTGTTTTAGAGTCAAATGTAGAAACGCTGATTTAAAAGCCATCCCATACTCAGCTGAAATCATTTTCCCCTAATTGTAGGACTTCCTCTGGAGTAACACCTTATTATAGAATGTTCTCCTGTGACAAGTTCACCTGTCTTGGAAATTGACAGGAATAAATCATATTTTGACAGGCCTGTTGAGCTTTCCTTTGTTTCGCTCTTTGGTTTTTCTAGGACTTCATTCATAATAAGTTTAATTTTAATTGCTTCCTACTTTGATAATATTAACATGAACATTATAAAGCCAAAAATCTCATTACAAATAAATAAATAAAACGATAACGGTAGGTGGAGTTCTGCCAAGCTCATGTCAAGGAAAAAGCAAGCAAGTTTCGCTTACAGTGAGAAGTGCATCAAATGCCATTGGGACAGACTATCCACTGCTCTGAGTGGGGTATCAATCTGAAATGGACTCAGCAGTCTTGCAGGCATGGAGATTTTTTTTCCTGTCCTTCCATTTCCATAAAGTGAAGAAACTACGGTGCATGCTATTTTGTCTATTTTGCCAAAGATAAATAAATAAATTAAAAAACTCTGAGGTCATCCTGACAAATTTCACAGAAACAATGATTCTTTTGGCCTGGCTGCCAGGTTCCAAGTATCAATGTAATTGTATTAAATCAAATGGGACAAACATTAAGTGGTTGGCCCAAGAACCCTCCCCCTAACTGTTTAACTTTTCCTGGAGGTGGAGGGAATCATTCCAGAGAATTGTTGCTCCCAAAAATACATGTTCAGATAGTATCGGACTGCTGCAACTAGACGATGCAACTTGGGAGACTACTTAAGAGTTCATCTCTGATCTGCTAGCTATCACTGAGGGTTCAGGTTGGTGACTGGTGCTTGACTACATGGGAAGTTATGATATTTAGGCTTGCGGGTTCAGCCTTACTGGCTAAAGAATCTTAAGCAGTTGTACTGAAAATGGGTTGATTTGTCAGTGTAGGAAAGGAACATGCGTGTTCCTTTGAATATTGTATTGAGTATTATACTGTATTGAATTGAGCGGGTTTTGAGTACAGAGATAACTTAGTGTGGCACACAATGAAACACTGAAACCTAGATTCATTCAGACTATTTATCTTGTCTCTGCTTTGTTTGGATTCGGTGCTGTCTGAATGTATTTTATGTTCTCTTATGAATGGAGAGCAAACTTTTATCTGTTTTCCTGTCAATAGGTATGAAGCTGGAATCTGCTTTGTATGGAAGTTCAGGTGCTACTTAGAATGAGAGACAAATGAAAGAACTGGACATACTAGATTTATATTTTAACAATGCAGATTTTTGGCAACATGTTAGAAAATCCACCTAATGTGGTAACAAAGAATTGATAAGCTCCTGATGAAAAAAATGTTCAAATTCCAAAGCAAATGTTCTTTTGATTATCCCTCAAAAATTCCCAGAGTTGTGACTGTAGATTGAAATCAACATTGTCTGCTTTATATGCACATTAAATTTCATTAATTACACTTTTCACTGGGACTATTATTATGCCTTCATCAGAAAACAGACGTTTCTCCTGATTTAAATCTCAGATTTATCCTGCCTGCATTTGTTATAGTCTGTGGCATGGTCGTAATTGATCTAAAGAAAAAGGCAAAGAAGAGCAAACTTACAAATATCTGAAACTGTTTATTAATGCAGAAAATGAGCAGGTGTATTTAGTCTCATTGCTTGAATGGTGGTGAGAAAGATGCTTCCGCATTATGGGGAAATATTTAAAACAGACATAATGGAAATATTCATAAGCCGCCCAGAGTTACCCTGGGCGGCCAATAAATTGGATAAAGATATATTGAATTTCGTTATTATTTTTGATAGATTTGATAGATTACATATTTTACCCAGCTTTACCACCAAGTCTACATATGAATAACTACCTGACCAGTTTAGAAAACACCTGAAGAATTATAGTAACTTGTCATTTTAATGATATAGTCATTCAGTAAATCTCTAATCCGGTAAAAGGTTCTTTGTGATAGACTCCGGACATATCAGTTTTTTCACTAGTGAACATGTATTGGGATGGGGGGGTTATAAGAACACTATGCCAAAATTGGACTTCAGGCAGTGCTTTTTTTCCCCTCTGCAAAGATAGTTTCAGCTTTTCTATCTCTAGTGTAACCCAACGCTCTTATCTCAAAAGAAGGGAAGCTCAAGAATTCGGGACCTCGCTCAACAAACTGAATGGGGGGAAAAAAAGAGGAATATGCAGAATAAATTTGCAGCATGTTCATAATGTATAGAAAAAGTATCTTGGAAGGCACAAGAAAGTTTTCCAGATTGGTACAATTTCTGGTATCACCCTCAGAATATCACCCTCTGAAAATGCACAAAGGAGTGTTCACTTTCTAAGTTTAGGTCTTATTGCTAATTTCTGAAACTGAGTTCCATTTCCCTGACAGACAGTATTGGAAGATCTTAGATGGGTGAAATTCATTGGGTAAACAAGATTAATCGGTGCCTTTTTAATGAACTGTGAATAATTAAATACCTGTCCTGCAGTTTTGTTACACTGGAATAAATGTCACCTGTGAATGAACTTCCAAACAGTGCTACCGTTAGTCCCATAATGGGACTGCTATGTTGATTAATATACCATCGGGAGTATGGAACAATTTTCTGAGACTGGGAATTGAAAGTGTATGTGTGTGTGTGTGTGTGTGTGTGTGTGTGTGTGTGTGTGTGTGTGTTGTATGACTTAGATTATGCTTCCCTGGCTGCTCTGCTGCCCTTAAGTACAGGGAGGAGATTCCAAGGTACAACTGCCAGTCTAGCCAATTTTTGAATGTGCTTAAAGGAGGAAGTGCCATCTTCTGTCTTACTGAGACAGAAGGATGTCTTAGGCTATATAGGCTTTTTGGAAAACTGCCTCTATCTGTGTATTTGTAGAGTTATGTTAACTTCCATGGAGAGCTTACGTCTTGTAAACATAGGATAGATTGATGGCCTATCTTGTTCATTGTTCTAGCTAAATAGTTTTTCCTATTTCATGTTTCATCTACTGGTTCTGTAACTAACCAACGATGATGGCAAATTAGCTCAGCCTTTATTCAAACCATCGTTTGAAAGGTAGAGATAAAGTATCTCTAAAACTAAATGAAATGACTGCACAGTTTCTCAGTAGATTTATTTGTTAGTAGAATAGCACATGGTTCGTAAATGAATAGAAATAATAAGTCCATTTTTTTCGCAGATGAGTGATTCACTGTAAATTCTATCTCACAGTCACAGACACTTTTATTTAAAAAAAGAACAAAATATTCATAATACCAGTTGTATTATTCTGATATACACAAGACAAAAGTGGCTTCAATTTGGACTTGTTTATGAACATTTTGGTGTTGATTTTCATAATATATGAGTATTTAAACATTCTATTAGCTAATAATTAGTTGAAACATCATTGTCATTGTTTATGCAGTAATTGAAAGGCAAACAATAAAGAAATATTTCAAAAAAAAATCCCATTGTTATCACAAGAACATCATATCATGTCTTGTGTTTTTAAATTGGCTGTACACCGCCCTGAGTCCTTCGGGAGAAGGGCGGTATAGAAATAAAATAATAATAATAATAATAATAATAATAATAATAATAATAATAATAATAATAATAATAATAATTAAATACTACTATATGCCCAATTAGGAAATAATTAATATTCTGCCTTGACCATTAGTAATTGTATATGGCTATATAGCAACTCTTTTTATTAAAAAAGAGGGGGAAAATGTGTTAGACTTTTTGAATATCCATGGTTGTGATTTTCTGGTCTCCTGTGGGGAAGACTCCCTTTCTCTCCCATACATATGTGCTGAAGATGCAGATCAAGCATTCATACCATTCAAATTAAATAATGTAGATGCATTATAGGACTGCAGAAACTCATCTAATATTTTTTCCAGGATTGGCGCTTTTGAGCTTTGCTGTAAATGGGAAGTATTTTGGCATATCTGCAGTTAAGTTTTCGTGGTGTCAAAGCTTTGCATCTGGTTTCTAAGACCAGATGAAACAGGCCACACTTTCTGAATGTCCAGGTTTTTGGCGGCTGCCTCCCCCAGCTCTCTATCTCTTTCCTCCCATGTTCTCCTGCTGAAATGACTTCTCTGAAGTGGGCAAGTTCCTTGTCTAGTTCTGATTAAAGCAGCATGCAAACAGATGTTTTAATCCCTCTGCAGTGGTAAACCTGAGCAGGCATAAACAAATCATGAGAGCTTTTCAAGAGGGTGCTGGTGCCCCAAGGAAGCCATTTGTCTCCAGATCTCATTTCTTGGAGATTATTTGTGGAAATGGCAAGAGTTTTTTCCCCAGTTCCATCCAAATAAGAACTAGTCCCTGTCAAGAAGACAAAGCTCCATTCCCTTAACAGTTCTGCCATGATTTAAAAATTGAGACTGTTCCCCCCCCCCCAATAGCATTAATGAATTTCTTCACCAAAATAATGGATGTTGATTTTCTGAAGTATTTGAGAAGCCCTGTATGTAATTACAGCAAAAATACTTAACAGAGTTTTGTCTACTTGTTGATATAGCAGTCGTTTTCTTAAAGGTTAAAGGAAAAAAAGTAGATTTTGCAAAAGTGAAAGAGCAACATAATGAATGAATATTACTTGGAAAAAGAGAAGCTTATATATTATACAAGTTTCTAAGAAAATTGTTTCAAAAATTATTATAGGGAGACCTTAATAAAGTGCATGTACATTTGTCTTCAGATGAGTATAAGCTGAGATGAATATAAGAGGTGAAATGAAATTATTCACCATGGCAACCCTTATCTACTCACTTTGGTTTAGTAACTTTTCTGTTATCAATACTGATACAGTATCAATACTGTAATCTCAGATTTCTTGCTAGAATAAAAGGAAAGAAAGAAATTGAGATTTGAAAAAAAAATCTAATGTAAAAGAAAGTGAAGTGGCAAAGGCTTTGAATATTTTACTTTTACTTGACTAAATTGTATTTGGTCAAAACAAATTGGCAAGATTTTATTCTACTGAGTTTTGGATAAGAACTTTCCAAAAACGGCTGATTTCTTCATCAACAGGATGGAAAGAATATAAGATGTTTGAAAGTCTTCATATAGATTCATTTCCTAGTCTTGATTGTTGGTTCATCTTCTCTTGAAGTTTTGTGGATGTTCTCCTACTGCCGTTTGCCAGGCTTACTCACCTGGCAACTCTGTTTTGGATTGAAAATCAGTACAGACCCATCAGTATGTTGAGCAATTTTGAAAGATTTCTGCATAATATTTGTAATATGTAAATTGATTCTTGACTTGCTTCTTTGACAAACGGCTGAAGGTATCACATCTTCCTGTAGCAGAAAAAATATGATTTCTTCACTTAACATTCTCTCTGGTCTGCAGCATTCATTTCTCCTAATTCTTAAAATGTCATAAGTCCAAAATGCCATTGAACTTGATTTTCAATTTGGAAACAAATCTAGTGACTTGGAATTTGAACCTTGATCATTATTAAATGGTTGTTGGAAAGACAATGTAAGCTAAAGTGATGGTGTTCACCTTTTGACCTTCAAGATAAGATTATGTTATGTCAGATGTACCTTGTTATCCATCATGAGTGGAAGAGGAAGGAAGGAAGGAAGGAAGGAAGGAAGGAAGGAAGGAAGGAAGGAAGGAAGGAAGGAGGGAGGGAGGGAGGGAGGGAGGGAGGGAGGGAAGGAAGGTGTTTGCAGGTTTTATAAGTGGACTTTACTCACAAATGAAAGGAAGAACAAGTTGGACTTAATAAATGTCAGAAGTTTCAAGATTATTCAATTATTTATAGTCAAAGGCAGGCCTTCTCTGTAAGATTGCCCATACCTTCCTAGACTCCCTCTCAGTTTTAGCTACATCCATTTATTCAAAAGCCCCAAAAAACAAAACAATGCAAAGAAGAAGAAGAAGACTCCTTTTCATAACATCCTTCAGTAGTAGTTTAAGGCTGCAATCTCACTTACCAGGGAATGAAACTTACTGATTTCTAAATAAGATACATGCACAACACATTAATTTATCTCTCAATTTAATTTGATCTAGTTAGAATTTCAGTCTAGTAAATCCCATTCACGCTCTGTCAGAGAAAGAATAGCTATTGCTTGCATTCTCTTGTCATTCTTCATGTTCTTATCTTACAGATCAAAGTGATCCCATTCCTTTTCTGTATTTTCTGCTTCTTCTTGTAGGCCAACAGAACACCAAGTATCTGTTTGGCCACATATTCCATATGTGAAATAATTTAATTTTGCAGCTGTCATACTTTTCTTTTGTAAACTCGTGAAAATATTTTGTTGTTTTCATCCCTACCTAACATGAAAGGGAGCTCTATGAATCAAAACGGAAGCATTATAAATTTATTAAAATGGCATAATAACAAAAGCTCAATATTTTTGTCTGCCTAGCCAAATTTGTTGCTGTGTTATAAAATTGTCAACCTTTGCATATGGGAGTGAAAGCGGTAGAAGGTGGAGAAAGGATCCTTTGACCAAACCTCAGGTTAATTGGCTTAGTTTTAGAGAATATGAAAAAAAAAACCCGCATTTCAGTAATAGGATGAAGCTGTTGGAATGAGGGAGATTCTTTCTTGCGTGTGATCAAGTCCAGAACTCTTCCTTTGTAGTTGTAGAGTGGAAAATCTGAACAAATGAAAGGTTTGTGGTTATTTGGGCAGAACTTTGAGTTCACTTCTGAAAGGTGCACTCTCTCCTAGTTTTACAGTTGCGGTTACAGCAGCGAAGAAGCCGAGAGCAGCTTGCCAACCAAGGCATCATGCCACGTAAGTACTTTGTTTTGTTCTCCCTACCTATACTGTATCTAGGCAGACTTGGTTGAGGTCTGCCCTGTCCCCTCCACTGTTCCCCTGCTCTCCCAGCCCGGTCCCTGGAGTATTTCATTAGGATAATTACTGATTCAGAGCAGGGAAAGGCCTCTACAGGTGAATTGCTTTAGCATCTCCAGTCTAGAGCTATGCAGTTCCCTTGGAGGAATCAAATTTTTCACAGGGGAGGGTTCAAAAAGGAGTACTGTATAGAAAGATGTTTCCCATAGAAGGTGAATATACCAGTAGTGGGTTTCAATTTAGTTTGCTACCGGTTCGCTCATGAGTGTGCGACGCTTCTGCACATGCGCAGAAGTGTCTGGGCAGGTGGGTGGAGCCTCCTGCCACCACTACCAGTTCACCCGATTCAGGGCGAACCGGTAGCAACCCACCACTGGAAGATACGTGTCCCAGAATAATGTTGCAGGATTCAATCTGAATCAGTCACTGGGACCAGAGGTTTTGCCTTCCAAATGCTGGATCCCATCCTCAGGGAACATCTCTGTTTGGCTTTGGGCTGTTCTATGTGTAGTATTTGAATAGTGGCTGCTGTGTAGCTTCTTAGATGTATATTGGGGGGTTGATGGCTGGCTATCAACAACCCAATAGTCAGGCATCAATGCACAGAAAGACCCAGAGCACACAAAGAAACTCCCTGAGGATGGGCTCCAGATGATTCCAAAAGCTCAGAAGATAAAACCTCTGATCCCAGTGACCGATCGATATTGGATCTTGCAGAAATATCTTTTTTTCTCTACTCCTCATCCTGAGAGGAGTGGTACTCCTATTTTCTGCTGAAGTGATAAGCAGGTAGAAGGAGTTTCCCTGGAAATTATATTTGGGATTATTTTTTTTTAATTGCCAAGAGCAATTGGCAACCAGTTATTGCTGCCATAATAATTAAAATAAGGTATAAAACTTTAACTTGTACTTTTCTACGAATTCTAAAGAGCACTGGGTCCATGGGGGGGTTATATGTGCGGTAGACTAGATTGTATTAATTTGTTGCCAGGTTTGGGATGCCTTGCAAAACAACCCCTCTAAGGTAGGTCATTAGGTCATGATTATTCCAATTTTTTGCAGATGGGGAAACTGAGACTGAGAGAAATAACACCTTGCCCAAGGCCACCCAGTGAGTCCATGGTCAAACTAGGATCTGAATCCAGGTCTCCCAGCCCAAACACTCTATCTGCTGGATCACCCTAACTCTTAGCCACACACACCATTTCTGCAAAATCCGTTGGGTTTAGCATGTGGTTGTTAGCTCTGCTACTGCTTTCTTCTTGAGTCACAACTTGCCAACGGTTCTATGTATTTGGCATGGATCATCTGTCACTTCCCTGCAAATGGCGCATGCAGCAGCTTGGCAGTTTCATAGGGCATTTCAGCCTCTGTAGGACAGGTACAGCATGTAATCACTTCTGAGTGGATCCTCACGGACTGTTTATGCAATGCGTGGCCCAAAGTTCTTGACAGTTTTATTCCTATCCCGCTATCAGGCCAAGCTGGCGTGTTCTACAAAAATGAGGTGTCATTGGTGTTTGCCAACTGTCAAAGGATGCTTTGACACCCCATAAAAGTTCCAGTTTACCTCCCGAAAGGCATTTTCGGTCACAAAGAGAAGAAGGAAGAAAGTGACGGGGAACTAGAAGCAAGAATAATAGTTGTAGGTTATGCTCTCAGGCAAAGAGATCTGTACCACCTCCCAAATGTTCACCATACTGAGGGATAAACCTTGATCTCCCTGTCCTTCATAATCCAAAATGTATCTTCTTCTAGAAGACAGAGCTTGACAGTATCCTTCACATCCACTGAAGAGCAATAGACTTATTCACCCAGTTTTTATAAAAGCAGATAGGAGTGCAGCCATGAACTAAGGCATGGGTTTTGTTAGATTCAGCTAGCCAGATACAAGATAAATGGATTTATGCCACATGTCTTTGGCCAGTTTGTTTTTTCTACCAAAAAAAAAAAAAGTGGATCGGGAAAAATCTGAAACAGCCTTTACAGTAGTCCATTTTAAATAGTAGTCATTTATTATGGCAAGTGATGTCAATTGCCTTTTAATCTGATTATTCGCTTCTTCATTCAGTGATGATTTCTATAGAATAGGCAGGGAAATGGTGACCAAAAATGGTTGGAAATAGCTGCTGAGGCAATAAGATGGATGCTAAGTATATGAATTTGGACAGGAGATTCCTGGAAAACCCACATAGAGGAAGAGCAGAAGTATAAGCCATAATATTCAGCCTTCTTCCTCATTTTCTGTCAGTATTTACTTTATATAAACACTCTGTTTTTTCTCTGTGACTTTTCTTTCTATATTCCTTGCAACATGTTACACAGGCAAAACCCATAACTGAAGACAATGATTTAATTAGTGTTGTTATTTGATTCATTGGTAGAGTATATTTTCAAAAATGTATTTGCCTAAATTCTATTCTTCAAAGCATTTTCATCACCTCCTTAGTTCAGATCACATGTCTGGATAGGCATATTCCTTCTAAAACATCTCAAAGGAGGAAGGTGGTTTTAGATCAGTGAAGTTGGCACGGATCATTTTTACAACTTATTCTGCCTTTTCTCACACATCTTTCTTCAACTGCTGTGGCATTAGAAGATGTTCTATGCTACCTTTTATTTCACTCTTTTTCTTCTTTGTTTAGTTTTTGTGGAGTTGCTGTTTGTGTTTTGAGTGTATATTGGATGCATATATTTCCTGGGTCCTCTTAAATCTAGGGGATAAATAATAAATTAGCTTTTCCAATACATCGATGCAGAACGACTCACTTCTCTGACAACAAATTTCATTTGAAGCAGAGAAGCCATAACTGGCACGTGAAGATTGGATAAATCATTAATTAAGAGAAGTTTTTAACTCTCTTAATTTATTTTTTATAGTGAACGAAAGTAAGAAAAAAAAGGCTTGTGAAATTAAAAAAGCATCGTCTTTGATTTTTCTCATTGCACAGCTTGACTGAACACCTTATCAAATTGTACAAAGAAAGCAAACAATAATTTGACACTTACTAAAACAGGGACCTGAATTTTGCCTGCAAACTTTCTTTTTGGATTCTGGGCCGCACTTCAATTAATGAAATAAACCTCTAGGGGCTTTTGTATAGCTTTGGACTGTAGGAAGTTTTACTCTTTAACCCTTCTCTTCAACCTATAATAAACAGAAATGAAAAGCAAGGCTTAGAAATGGCCCGAAGAATTAGATTGAAGTCAGTCAAGACTTATGTGCCAATGGACCTTCTCTAACCCTCTTAAAATACAGGGGCAGCCTCCCACTTGATGAAAAACAGTTCCAAAAACAAGTTTATGGGGAAGAAATATTTCCTTATGAAAAATTCACTGATGTTTCAAAGAGCCAGATTGGACCACTTGATCAGTATTTATTTAGCTTTTAATCAGCACAGTTTGTCAGGTTTAAGATTTTGCAAAAGAAGATCCCTGCCTTCTATTTTTTCATTTTTAAAAAAAAAAAATGAAAATGGGGAAATATTTCTATCTCCATCTCTCTCTCTCTCTCTCTCTCTCTCTTCTTTCTCATTTTCTCTATCTCCAGTGAGATTACTAGATTAAGGATAAGTGTCAGATCCAGCATAAAATGAGCTCCCTACTGATTAAACCTTATATTCAAGCACTTGCAGTTGCACAAGGCCTCTCTCTCTATCTCACTGTTTGTGTGAACGTCCATTTCAGTAGAGGTCCTTTCCCAGCACAAACAAGGACCAAGGGGGGTAAAAAATACAATGAACCGAAACTCTTACATGCTGGCTTGTCTGCCTGGTTAAGTGAAATGGGATCTTAATTGTCCCAGAGCTCTCTGCAAATAAAAAAAAAAGATAAACTATGAAGAAAACACACACACAAACCCCAAAACACAAGGGAACTTTTTGTTTTTACTGTAGCCTGTTTGGAAGCAAACAGACAATTAGAGCTGGCCTGTTGCCTGTTAACTCTGGTCAATTTCACCCCTGCTCATTTTTCCTAGGCTACAGGACATGCAAGAAGAGTTTCAAGAAAGAGTAGAGGGGGGAAAAATCAGAAGCAAGCATTTTATGTTATGAAAAATCAGAAGAGATGGGAGATGGAAAAACAGATATTTCTGAAGTGCCCCTTGCCAGCAATTAATTTATTTTCAAAATATATTCTTGAATTTATACTCCACTTTTCTGTTTATTCCAGCATTTCAAGTGACTTACAGTAGCTTTAGTATTTTTTCATACTATAGCAGTGTTTTTCAACCTCGGCAACTTAAGATGTGTGGACTTCAATGCCCAGAATTTCCTAGTCAACAGGGGGAATTGAAATCCATACATTTTAAAGTTGCCAGAGTTGAAAAAACCTGCATTATAGCATAATCGGAATTGGATTCCATGTGAAGGACCTGCAGAGAAAACGAAATGATTGGATACACAATACTGGGAAAATTGAGGAAGCAGTTTCTGCCTCACACACTACAATTTCCCTGTCTGTTCTCCTGAATAAATATGTAGTTGCTGTTCACTGCTGGCACACAAAATGTTTTCAAAAGAACATTGCCCAAATCTGCCTTTTTCCATTGATTCTGGCTGGGCAACTTGATGGTCCCAAGAGGCTATGCAAGATACAACCCCCCCTCCATTATAATAATTTGGCATTTTTTTCCGATATATTTTGTTGTTGGCTTCTTAAAATGGTTTTTAAGCTGCCTGCTAAAATAAGCATTCTAAAATGGTTCGTAAAAGAAACACAACTGGGAAAATTGGAATTTAATGGATAACTAGCAGCCCTCTAAATTGAAAAAAGATAAAATAAAATGGGGGGGGGGGAGAACACATTTTTCCTTTTATTGATTTCTTAAGTGCTGATGCCAGGTGATGAAATATAGCTCAAGTGTTGCTAAAGGGAGACATTCATTAGCAGTCCAGTTTACAGCTAGATCTTCTCTGACTGATCATGCGGAATTCTCCACCGCAATCTGAGAAGCATGACCTCATGTAACAGTATTTAGAATTAATGTGCAAGATTATGAATGCATCTTTTAGACTGTTTCAGAGAAAATGCCCAGATCCTGGATAAGCTGTGCTTTTGTGTTAGCCTCCCTCACACCAAAATATCCACCACAAGAGGATCTCCTGCTTAGATGACATCTGTCTCTTTGCTCAGCTCCACCCTCCACCATTTTTCATGCCACCACCCGATCTATGATAAAGACGAGTGATTTCTATAAAATTGCAGATGTTAGTGCTACTGTTGTGATTATTATTGTTATTATTATGAAGAATGTGGAGCTGAATGTATGCTCTATGCATATTGGATTCACTGGGCTTCTGTCTGTTTCTGTTTGCAGCACTGAAAAGCCCTTCTCCCTTCCATGAGCAAAAGAAGAGCTTGGAGAGAACCAAGGTAACATTGGGGAGGCATTTGAGTGGGTAGATGGTGATGGCATCATTCTGGATAACAATCTTTTTAGGACTTAGAAAATCCCTCTGCGAAGCTGTGGCTGAAAAAAAAAAGCTTAATGACATATCTCAATGAAGGCAACTGTGCTGAACACATTGATGGAATGTTCAGCTTAGGCATTGGCACATAGCCATAGGAAAATGAATATTTGAACTCTGTAAGATGGAAAAGGTATTCAAGTTAGCTACACTTGATCATGCGAACCAAAGGGGTTGTGGGGAAATCCCAGAAGGAAAGCTTGAAAGCTTTTACTTGCCATGTACCACATTGTTCTTCAATTCTTATAACAATGTAAGGTTCCGTTGAGCTGGTGACCACCGGTGCTCTGTGTCTTGTTGTCAACAGCCCTTGAAGTGAGATTAGGCATTGTAAATCAAAGCTGGTGGAAAAGCCAAGATGGAAGAGCCAATGCCAAAAAAATTGCAATATATTCTCATATTTATCTTACTACAGATAGGCTCATTGGTTAAGCCAGATTCCTATTATGAAAACAGATTGACTTGTTTGGTAGCTGTTCACAGGCTTGGATAATAGAAACACCAATACTGCAGCAGGGTTGGAATTTTAATAATTTTGCTCACTGCCCACTTGCAAATAAATTATTTTGGGGAAAAAGTTTATCTTATGTACATTGGATTAAGGATTTCTTGTGTTTACTGGCAATTCAACTTGTCCTCCCACTCCCAACTGGGGTAGGTTCTCCTATTTTCAAAGACCAAAGTATCACCTGTCCTGCAACAATATCAACAGAACGATGTTCACTCCATACTGTTTGCGAAATACCTGATAGAAACAATTCTTTTGTTCAGACAAGATTCCATTTCTCTGTGCAGATATAATATGATAATATGGAGGTCTTTGTCTGCATGGAACAGGCTGTTTTTAAGAGATCTAGACCAACTAAGCCTTTTTTAAAAAAAAATAAATAAATGCATAAGAAGAACTATAATCCCACTGGAAAAAAAGATTTGTTTGTTTGTGACTGTAGGTTCAATGTCCTATATTTCTAATTTATAGAACATGACAGAATGGCTGGAAAGTCCTTGACCACCATAAATAATGCTAGGTTGTGGCCAATAGCATAGAAACGTTTTGTAAGATCCTAGAAATGTCCAGTGGTTTGAAATGCTTAGGAATTAGCAATAGGAATAGTAATATATACTGCCCCAGAGTGTTTTACAGCACTCTCTGGGTGGTTTACAATGTCAGCATGTTGCCCCCAACAATCTGGGTCTTCATTTTACCTCAGAAGATTGGAAGGCCAGTCAGATCAATCTCCAGAGTTAGCCTGCCATACTACATTCTGAGCACTAGAGCTCTTTGTACTTATAGCCACCATAACACAATATATGTGTTATTTCTCTGTTCATGGAACAGTAGGATACTGGGTCTCATGCAGACAGGAGAACCAAATGATTGGCTCCATTCTAGTAGTTCTGGAGAAATATACCCACTAGTTTCAAAATGATGCCAAGAAGATGATGGGGGAGATTACATTATTTTACATGTGTCTTGCAAAAAGTCATGGCTAATGTAAAGAAGGATCTGTAGCCCATTGTGAAAAATTAATGTGCTTGGGAGACTTCAAGCAGTCTGAAGTATCTTTGAAGTGTTGTGTACTTTCAGACATAGGTTAATATCTCACTGTCTCTTCAAAAGCTTCTACTGGCTGATTGCCTAGAAGGAAAAAAGGATTATATGAGTCAAAGGACCTAAACTGGATCCATTTGGAAAGCCAAAATAGACTCACAAATACCGTACATTCTCAACCTTTATTGAAAGTACTGGGTTCTTAATTGAAAGTACTGAGTGAGAAATTTACAGTAGTATATTTCTTAGGTAGCTAGAGAATGGTTGTTTGCTGGGAGGTCTGTATGAACTTTTTTTCACACATGACCTGAAACAACATTAGTTTGGATGACTGAGAATTTCCAGAGACAACATTAGTTTAATTATATTAATTTAAACAAATGCAGCAGTGGTTACATGGACAAAAAACAACACATGAAATTTATTTAAATGAAGTCAGTGAATTTGCTTTAGTCCAAGTATATGTTGTAGGCAGTTGTAGTCTTTGTTACAAAAACTGAACTGTTTTGAATTTAATAGCCTGGTGGCGCAGCAGACTAAAGCACTGTTATTAACATCAAGCTGTCTGCAATTACTGTAAGTTCAAATCTCACCAGGCTCAAGGTTGACTCAGCCTTCCATCCTTTCTAAGGTAGGTAAAATGAGGACCCAGATTGTGGGGGCAATAAGCTGACTTTGTATAAATATACAAAAGTATGAAGGCTATTGCTTAACGCATTGTAAGCTGCCCTGAGTCTCTGGAGAAGGGCGGCATATAAATCAATTTTTTTAAAAAAAATACATGTTCTAAATTGCTGTTTCATGTCACCAGTCCATTGTGTCAGCTATCAGTAATTTGTGTTCTAAGAGATATTAATGGAGATTTTAACACATCGAAATCTAACTAAAAATTTGGTATCCAGATTAGAAATTGTTGTAAGCAGATCATGTTTTAAGTCTAGAGCAAAATAGAGAGTGTCTACTCAAATAGTACAGTTTCCTCATTATAATGAAATACCTAATATCTTAAGTTAATAGCAATAGCACTTAGACTTATATACCGCTTCACAGTGCTTTACAGCCCTCTCTAAGTGGTTTACAAAGTCAGCATATTGCCCCCAACATTCTCGGTCCTCATTTTACTGACCTCAGAAGGATGGAAGGCTTAATCAAACTTGAGCCTGGTGAGATTCAAGCTGCCGAACTGCAGTCAGCTAGCAGTCAGCAGAAGTAACCTGCAGTACTGCATTCTAAACACTGCGCCACCGTGGGTCTTAAATTAAGCTAGTGAGGTAACAATCTCTGCTCTTATGTTCTACAGACTGAAGATTATTTTAAGCACAAGATCCGAAACAGACCTGAGCATTCTGAACTGCTTGATATGCACCTTGTTCAAGGTAAGACTGGCTGAGTTGTTCTCTATTGTAAAAAAAAAAAATCCATTTAATAAGTAAATTAAGTCTTAATACTCCCTCCAACTATGTGCCATTCCATCTATGGATAGTACCATTTATCCACTAGTCCAAAAGTTTTGCATTTCTCTTTTAGCTTAAGAGATGTGGTTTTTTAAAAAATGGGAGCATATAAATGATTTTATCCAGATATGATTTACATAATTCTACATAAGAATTTACATAACTCTAGTCTATTTACACTAAGAACTCACTCGTAACAATTCCTAGTCTACTGAGATAGAGGCAGTGTTGTGGGAAATGCTCATATGAATGGAAAAGAATATTAGTTGAAAACCAAATACACTACAGGTAATACTTTTTGTACATTAAACCAACCCTGTAAGAAAGTCCTTTCCAACTGTTATGTTCTGTGATTCTGTGATGTTAGATACCTATCTAACGTCAATCTAATTATTTTTACTGCATATGACTAGTTGGCTATGCTTTCTTGTCATGCTTGCTAGAGTTTATTTTAGTATGCTTTGCTGAACAAGCCAGTAATAAAGCAAATAAACCATGCAGTTGAATAAATTTTTATGATAGTGTGAATATTTCTAATAGGTAGTAACAATCAATGAGCCAATCACTAGCCATACTGTGTTTCCCTGAAAATAAGACCCTGTCTTATATTTTTTTGAACCCTGAAATAAGCACTTGGCCTTATTGCCATGGGTTCCAAAGCCCAATTGGGCTTATTATCAGGGGATGTCTTATTTTGGGGAAAACAGGGTATTTTGAAATCATGATTTCCTTTCCAAAAATAGGTTATGATTTACTGACTGACCTTATTGACATATCACACTAAGCTACAAACACACCACTTTATGATTATAACATAACGTAATGTAATGTAATGTAACATAGTGCAGCGCAGCACTGCACTGCACTGTGTTGCATTATATTATATATAATATGTATTCTACAAAGTTATAGTTATAAGAAGATAGGTAATAGGAAAGATGACAATAATAATAGAATGAATAATATAATATGCACAATAGAAGAATTATTCTTCTCATCTTTCCTATTACCTATCTTCTTATTTTCTTATAACTATAACTTTGTTGCTTGTATCTTACAGTTTATATTGTTTACTTAGTATCGTAGTATGATTTATGTTTATTGCTTATTTAGTATCCTATGACTATCACTAAGTGTTGTATCTTATGATTTATGATGAATGTATTTTTACAATGACTATGATCATGATTTATCATTTATTGCTTGTATGGACACTGAGAGCTTATGCACCGGAGACAAATTCTTTGTGTGTCCAATCACACTTGGCCAATAAAAATTCTATTCTATTCTATTCTATTCTATTCTATTCTATTCTATTCTATTCTATTCTATTCTATTCTATTCTATTCTACTCTACTCTACTCTACTCTACTCTACTCTACTCTACTCTACTCTACTCTACTCTACTCTATTACAATGTGAAACCCAAGTGTATTCTGGTTAAACGCTTTTTGTTACAATTGCATCCATGCCAAGGGACCTGCATATTTTCTCTTTAAAGAAACTGTTCTAACATGACATATAGCATGCTGTGCTTGTTGAGCTTTTTTCTAAGCAGGAAAAGAAAATTTCATTTGGTATAAGACTTGATCATTTTTACCACTTACTTGACAGATTCAACTGCAGAAGAATCCGTTCAAGCTAGTCAGATGAAACTAAAACGAGCCCGTCTTGCAGACAATCTGAATGAAAAAATTGCTCTTAGACCAGGACCTCTGGAGCTGGTGGAGAAGAATATCATTCCCATTGACTCAGCTGTGAAAGAGGCCATCAAAGGTAATTTTAATAGGTACTTGCTCAGGTTTTCATAGGTAATGGTTCAGGTACATTTTTGTACCCAGCACACCAGAGGAGGAAGGCACATTCCACTATAATGGAGAAACTCCTTTGGGGTTGCCTTTGGAGTGATTCCTCTGAAGGAGCATGGATGCATGTTGATGAGCAACCAGAATTTAAGTATTCCTGAATGGTTTATTCCCTATTGGCATGTCCCTTCTGCATCCAACATATCTCTTTGCTAGCTAAGCAGGAAGACACTTGATCAAAGCCAGACTCGGCCCTGCAAAGATTACAGGGCATAGAAGGAATCTTCTTTTCTTTCACTGTCTTCCAGCCTTTCGGGGGCTTTGTGATAGAGCCTGTCTTTCCCAGCACTTTACTTATCAGTAGAAGCCAAGGGTCAAGCGCTTTTGCCTGCTAGATGACGGGATATTGCACGGGAACACTTTCCAGAACTCCTCCAGTCTGCTGAGTGGCAGAGAAGCAGCATCTGGCAGGAGTCATACTGAGTCTTGAGGAAGCAAAACCGACAACGCAAAAAAAAAAAGTGTCCTCATTGTGTTCCTCTAAGGAAACTGTTACATTTTAGATTTTTGATGTTTGTTGAGCAGAGATTGGGCAACACAATCTTGGGGACTTCCTTGAATATGTTTTCTCTCCCAGGATGAACTATGTTTTGCCAGCAGTTCTATCCATTTTTAAGATAGGAGGGGAATAATTTGTCCTGAAAGAATAGATAGCAGTGAAATTCTGGAATAAAAATAAGGATCTGAATCTAATGAGGCTACTTGGATTAGTGTACAATTGGCAGAAACTTCCAAAAGTCCATTATGTTGAACCCAATTTGTGTTGAACACGTGGCGAAGTCCTGCCTTGACTCACCTTCAGTGACAATCCACAGCTATTCCAGAGGTACTCAGATGATATTGCAGATCCTGTCTGTCCACTGTTATCTGTTATCTTTCCATTCCATATTTATTTTTATTTTATTTATTTTATTAGTCATATTTCTATGCCGCCCACTCTCCAAGGACTATGGGCGGTTTATACCAAAGACAGTATACTAGATAGCATATTGCCCCCAACAATCTGGGTCCTCGTTTTACCCACCTCGGAAGGATGGAAGGCTGAGTCAACCATGAGCTGGTGAGATTTGATCCGCTGATCTGCTGAACTAGCAGTCAGCTGAAGTAGCTGCAGTACTGCACTCTAACCCCTGCGCCACCTCGGCTCTTATTCCATATCTTTCCATTCCATATTGTAATTTTCAGTACAGAATAACAGAAGAGTTCTTGGAAGTCTTCTAATCCAACTCCCTGCTAATGCAGGAGACCATATACCATTCCAGGTAAATGTCTGTCCAATCTCTTCTCCTACAGAAGAAGAAATTGATGACATGATCACAGAATAATTGTATTTTATTGCAGTTAAGGTTAAATATAAATTAAATGAAATCAGATTTAGATTTTGTCCATTTTTGCAGTGCTGATCCAGTATGAGATTTCAAGGTCCAGTATAGCTTTTGCCCTAGAAAAATTGTACAGGAACTGATGGGAGTAGTTTAGCAACTTACATGGAAACAAATTGTGTACAAATTGTACATTATAATACCTCCATTAAAATCAAATATATATTTCCAAAACCCAGAATAGAAAATAATGGCCCTTATTGCTTTAAGAAATATCTTGAATATATACATACAAGGTCTGCTAAAAGAAAAAAAGAAACACTTGATAGAAATTCCAGCAGTCTAAGTTTATAGCTTGTGTATTCAGCATAATTTTATCTGTGATGATGAAATATACACTGAGTTTTACAGCCAGATCAGAGTATATTTCTGAAATAAATAAAGTATTCTCTTGCAATTATAAAGCTCAATTTCTATTTTATCAATTTACAGTGATGGTTTTCATCAACTGAACACCATCATGGGTTGACCATTGCTTTATTTTGAGGTTCTTGGAATTTATTTGGGGGGCAGGGGGGAATTGATTATTTATATCTTATTTTGATTTGTTTTATTACTGGTCTACAGTTAGATAAGCCTTTGCTATTGCAGTTTTGCTTATCGATGATTGCTAAATAGAGATCAGGATATGGTACATGCATAATCATCCTATATGTAATTTTGATCTTGTTTTTTGTTATGTGACATGTGTGCAAAATGGATGGTCATTTTGAACACATTCTTGTAATACATGCTGTGTTTAAAATTTATATAGCAATAGCACTTAGACTTATATACTGCTTCCCAGTGCTTTGCAGCCCTCTCTAAGTGGTTTTACAGAGTCAGCATATTACCGCCAACAATCTGGGTCCTCATTTTACCAACCTTGGAAGGATGGAAGGCTGAGTCAACCTTGAGCCAGTGAGAATCGAACTGCCGAACTGCAGGCAGCCGGCAGTCAACAGAAGTAGCCTGCAGTATTACATTCTAACCACTGCGCCACCATGGCCCTATTTGTTACAAATATCAAATTTACATCTATGGCAATCTTTTTTAAGGATACAAGTAGATCATCTGGGCAGTGTACTTCCTAGTTTGGTGGATCAGACTGGTTCTGAGGCTTCATATGGATTTCCTATGGCAACAGACTTCTTTGCAGTGATTTACTCAGCTGATGATGGTAGTAATATCTCAGTTGCATTATATGACTCATACTAATTTCTCTGCATTCTCTTTCACAATGTTGGGAGAGTATCCTCTTGATTGTGCTGGTGCAGATCATCATAGTTTTGTACCACATTGGCCACTAGAGTTTTCTGTGAGCTGTGCAATGGCTCTTTTGTGATCTTGCTGGATGGGCCTTTCATCAGTGAAGCAACTGCACAGTACTCATGTCTAGCTGTGTCATCAAGAAGCCCCTTCACTGAGATCACAAGGATTGCATATAGCAGAAATGCCTGTGCAAGTCACAGGAGACAACTGTAGCTACTTCTTCCATTATCAGTCAAGCAAGTTCTCTAAAGAAGAAGGCCAGCTTACTTGGGAAGTCATATGGAGCCTTGCAAAAAAATTGACTCAGTCAGATCTGCCAAGAGGTACATTGACATCAGTGGAAGAACAAAACAAGAAATGCTGTACAGAAGGCAAATGACAATCAAAGGCTTTGGAAACTAATCCCTCGCATCCCCCTCATAGCTGTGAGCTCAGTTGTACTCGCTGTATACACATGACTGCATATCCTCTGATCCATCCAACATCATAATAAAGTTTGCAGATGGCACGACGGTGCTGAGTCTTATAACTGGAAGGGACAAATCAGCATACAGGGAAGAAGTCCAGAAGCTATCCACATGGTGTTCAAAAAACAACCTACATCTAAACACTAGCAAGGAGATGGTGCTGGATTTCCAGAAGCAAAGAGAGGAACCTGCCCCACTGTATGTCAGGAGGGGAGGGCGTGTGGAGAGCATTTCCTTTTATAAATTCTTGGGAGTGCTCATTAGCCAAGACCTCACCTGGAAAAACAACATGTCCCTGGTGGTTAGTAAGGCTCAACAGACAATTCATTTCTTTAGAGGCCTGCGGAAAAATCAGGTGGAACAACGGCTGATGATTTCTTTTTATCGGTCCATGATAGAAAGTGTCCTCACATACCGTATAACAGTATGGTATACTATTTTAACAACCGCAGACAGGATGGCGCTACAGAGAGTGATTAATTCAGCACAAGAAACCATTGGTTACCCCCTAACACCACTGGATGACATTGCCAGTCTTGCTGTTTCAGCAGAGTAAGGAAGATACTTAGGGATGATTCACACCTGGCCAGTGTCTCTTTTCACTTTTACCATCGGGCAGAAGACACAGAAGTATAGCCAGCTGGACAAACAGGTTTAAAAACAGCTTTTACCCATAGACTGTCAGACTACTAAGCACAATATAGCACCACAAATAGATTAATATGATGAATTTCACTGGTGCTAGCGTAGTGTGTAATATGTATATACCATGATATAAGATCATACACCAGAGTAATATACATGTTGCACAGAATATGACATACATATGGAAACGTATGACTAGTTTTTTTCCCCTAACTACTTGTATAAGGATTATTCTTTATATTATTCACGTTGTCTTGCAATCTTGTATGGACTGCACCAGTAGAGGCTAAACCAATTTTGTTGTGTACATGATGTACGATGACAATAAAGGCTTTGAATTGAATCAGTTCCCATAAACTCAAGTTCTTTATTATTCACAGTTTTGTGGTCCTCATTTTAATATTAAAATGAAACATCCCCCTCCAGTATATGATGCTATGTATACTGTAATACCAAGTACGGACATTTCCCACTTGCAATTTTTTTTTCTTGCACATTCATTCAATGCCCATTGCCATTCACAACAAAGTCATTATAACTTATTACTGAGTTCATCTACCTTCCTAGGTACCCAAGGAAACTTCACTAAATCTTCAGATGCCTTTGCTTTTGAAGAAGATAGCAGCAATGATGGGATGTCCCCAGAGCAAGTTAAAAGTGAGGATTCTCAAGGGTCTACAGAATTGGCAACAAGAATCAAAATACCTGAAGCAACATTTCCTTCCGTGTCTGGGACAACTCAGGTAAAATAATATTTGGTGCAGATGTTTCAAGTCTCATCTCCTATTAAATAACAACAGGTTATTATTTTTTAAAAAACTTACAGGAATGTTATTCTTAGAGTGTGTGAAAGCAAACAAAAAGGGGGGGGTCTGGTTGAGAAAATGAGGTTTGAAGGTTCGGTAATAGTTAACCTTTGACTTAGAGAAACTTCATAGCTTAGAACCTGTTTAGAAGTGTACCTCAAGAATGTGTATCATGCCTCTTTAAATAAAGTCATTCTTTGCAAGCATCTTTGGCCCCAGCACTCTTGTGTGAGAAAATTGTTTTGCCTCTCACCCCTAGAGGCAGGTTTTTAAGAGAGTGTTTAGGTAAAATAGGGGGAAATCTTGAAGGGCAGTTTTAATGAAAAGCTCTGGGATGGGGAGTCCAACCCAAAGTCCAGCCAACAAAGTACTTTTGTTGTTGTCTATAAAATGGGTGGATACATTTTAATTCTAGGGCCCAAATATAGCTTGGAAAATGATTGGAATTCTTTCCAAATTTGAGGAAAATAACTGGATCATATCTAGCTTAACAAAAAAATGAGCCTGGAATTGTTTGACCAATCTGTAGACAGCTTTGTACACTGCAGTAGTGCTGTTGACATGGAATGTTCTAAGCTTTGACAGTATAATGAGTCTAGAGTGAGCTCACTTTCCCTTTCTTTGTGATGACAGAGCCTTGGGATGACTGGTTTGCCACCTGGTAAGACCCACAGTGCAGGAGAGGCTGAGTTAGTAATACATGGCTATTAGCTTCCCATTACACTTCCCTCAGTTTCCTGTCTCTCATCTCTTGGAAACCATGGTCATAATGGTTTATCTCCATATCACTATGGTCATCATGCTAATTTCACTGTTTGGTTATTTATTATATATATATAATAATATATTATTATATTATTATATATGCAAGGTGTGCAAGCAGAAGGCAGTATTTCCCCCTCTCCAATTTAGCATGAGGAAAAACTGTACTTGTAACTCCAGCTTTCTATTTTCTCTGTGTTAGAAAAAGCCTAAAAGCCTCAGATTAAATAAAAACAGTTTTGCTCAGAAGAAAATTCCATGAAGTGACTGTAAGGTATATAACAGTTGCAGGTAAACTGTTAGGTTGATATATGACTTCTATGAATTTGCTTTGCTCTGATTTTGGTAGAATATACAGGTTCTAGTATACACTCGGTCAAATAATCATTTTTAATATTTGAATTTCAGCTGTACTGCCTGAGTTTTTGTTTAACTAAGAAGAAGGGGTTAGTAGACTGTCATTTTATGCAACATGAATTGTCATGGTTTACTTGTCAAATTGACAGTTACTTGTACTTGCTAGATTAAAATTGATCTGATGTGACAAATATATTCTTAGATACATTATTAGCTATTTTAATCACCTACTGCAGGTTAGATTGCAGACACTTGTGAATATTATGTTCAATCACATCACAGTTTGGAATTTGTCTTGCTCAGTAGTAAGAGAACAAAAATCCCATTCAATTTACTATCCCATTGAGAGGATTAATTAGATTGCATAACGTATTACTTCTTACATGAGAAGTTGTTTTGCCCATTTTGCTGAATTACTGGCCTGTCATCTCAAATTACTCTATAGCTGATGGCCTTTGTTGGCAGTCTTGGATGATCTCAAAAAGCTAATAATATTGGTTAATATTCAGATGGGATTCTATCTGGGGATGTGAAGAATGTTGATGACTAGGAAATGGAAAAACATCCTGGGAAAAGGCAATGGCAAAGCATTTCCATATTGCTGCTAGGAAAATCACACAGAAACGTCCATGAAGTCACCAAGAGTAGAGTTTAACACAAAGGAAATCTTCCTTTGAGACAGTGCATAGCTAATATCTGTGTAGCTATGCATTGTTCCCAGCAGTACTCTTAAATCTGGTTTGGGAAGAAAAGATACCTTACAACCAATATAGTAAGGATATTTCTCATCAGCCCCATTGTTATATATTTTCGTAATTTGCCTTCATTCTAAAATAGCATTCATAATTAGCTATTTGATTCTAATCCTCAGAAGAGGAATAATTTCTCCTTTCTCAGGCAAATACAATCAAGGTATGGGTGTAAAGGTGCAGTACATGTCAAAATTCTCTAAGGGCACTATAGCCTGTGCAGGAAGTCATCCGTAAGGTCAGTCTTTGGTGGTTACATAAAATATGGGGGTGTCCTGCAAAGGATCCCAAGCCACTGTTAACCTGAACACGACATATTCTTGGCTAGTGCTGCTCTTCTTCATTCCAACAGCTTTGTTACACAGTGTACTTGGCATGGGGCATCTCCATTTTCCAAGCACTTATGGCAGGGAGCCCAATGATCTTCCATTTGGTTTCCTAATAACACCAGCCTGATAAATGTGATTGGTCTTAGTACACATACTTATAGGAATAGTTTAACAGGCCATCCAAAGTCATCTGCAAAAGGTATGGATTATGGTGAAAATCCCAAAAATGTTGTTTGTTCGTACACTTGTATATGTGAATCATATGGCGGCATGGATTTACTTAACCGTATGCAAGCTAAAAGATTATCAGACTTCCACAGTATACCTCATCACTCACACAGGTTGTCATGCATATCTGCCTAAGCTTCAGACCACTCTACTTATTGCTTAATTTTGATGCAAGACTGCTTTTATTGTGACTCATCATAAGGATTTTCCTAATTGTACAGAGAGTTTCTAAACTGATACATAATCCATGTGATATGCTGCATGGAGAATTACCAAATAAAAGTATCCCTCAAGGAGGTAAGATAATGTATAGATTCAGCTACACATATCAGATTCGAACTGCGAGGTACAATGGTTAAACACAGACTGTTTAATCAAGTCCCTTATAGTGAACATATTTGTATTTGCAGAACTCCAGCTATCGAAGATACAGCACACATATTATTTGAGTGTCAACTATATAAGAAAGAGAGAGACTGGCGTCTTGGACCACATATCAGACAAACAAATTATTGGGATCCTCATATTAGAACTACATATCTCATATGCGGTCAGAACTCAAAAATCACATACAACACAACCCTTTATCTGAATAAAACAGTTTAGTTGGGATCTACATAAGTGGGTCTGATTGGGGTAAATTGTAGAGATGATTCAATAACCTAATATTTTATTCCTTAGTTTATCCTTATTTAACTTGTTTCTCGTATTCTACTTTTATATATGGTTCTATTGTGTCATGTATTATGTTTTATTCTGTATTTTAATATGTCCCATAAGCTAATATATAGATTCAGCCCTTACTACAATTTTAAAAAATGGAACAAAGACAAGGTAACCAGCTGTCAATCCAACTAGTGTAGCTCACTGATATATGCCTTCATAAATTGCCTGCCTTCACCAATCTTCATGAAACTATCTACATTAATGGCATAATTGTCACAAGTATTTTCAATGTTTGTTTGTTTTTTTTGTTTCAGGGCCATTCCCATAGTTCTGAAAATGATATGACTGATTCGTCATCTCTGCAAAATAGTCAGCCAGAAAGTCCAAAACAGCTCAATGGGCCGCAGACACCTCCTATTCCTATTCCTACATCTGTGAAGGTATGTTAGTATCTTTCATAATTTAGACAAAAGGAGACAAGTGTTGACCAACTAGAGCATAACCATGGTTGCTCTGAAAGATAAATGCTGGTTTTAAAAGTAACTGGAATATTTCTGAAATTAGAGCCCACAAATATGACTACTAAGGTAATTTTGCATAATTAATTAAGTGGAGCCATTAATCAGAAAGGCAGGGATGGTAGTTAGTGTTATATAGATGCATCTTTTTTGCCCTGCTGTCATTTATGAAGCGGGCAGATTTAAGTTAGGATGTTCAAATTTAGCTATTTAAGGATACTTTGATTTTTAAATATTATACTAAATATCTGCACTAAAATGCAAGGGTTCTTTGCCATTTTGAATTATTTTTCATGTCTTCTTAAATGGCAGCAGGTGGAAAATCAGAATATTTGAAAGGAACGTGCACCTAGTACTATGTGAACATGATGCCAGTTGTTTTATGCGCTGAACTGCATATAAAAGGAGGAAGAGTGAATCAGGTTTCTCTTATATTTCTCACCCATCATTTTGAGGCTCAAAGGCTTTTGAGGGTACTGAATATCAGGGGTAGTCCTCCAGAAAATTCAGATTTAGCAAGAAATGGGTTAATTAGATAGGCCATTCAAAAGCTCTGGGTTTCAACTGACCTTCCTGATATTTTTTTTTTTTTTTTTTTGTGCAGAACACACAGTCAAAATCTTCAAGTGATGGCAAGAATCGCCACAAAAAACCTAAGGAGATGAAGCCCAAAGTGAAGAAACTAAAGTATCACCAATACATTCCACCAGACCAGAAGGCAGAGAAGTCTCCTCCTCCCATGGACTCTGCCTACGCCAGGCTACTGCAACAACAGCAGCTCTTCCTGCAGCTCCAGATCCTTAGCCAGCAACAGCAGCATCGACACCAGCAGCAGTTCAATTACCCTGGGTCACATTCCTCTCAGCTAAAGTGAGTTGCTGGTGGAAATGTTTTTCTGTCTTTCTGAGGGACCATGTGTAACCATTTCTGAGGGACCATGTGGAAGCTATGCCACCATTTGATGGTGTGGCTGATTAGCATCCTTTAAATACTATACTTCCATGTTTCAAATATTCCTACTATGTCCGCTGGGTGTGGGGCTTGCACACTGGGAATGAAGGATCAATATATATCCAGTAGGCTTGGGTGCCCTTGCTACAGAAAATGAGAAGAGTTTGGGGCTTAGGACTTGAGCAGCTAAACTAGGAATTCTTCTCTAACTTGGGAGACCTTGAAATAAACCTTTTAAGGAGAGCACTACAAGCCTGTACTGGGCCAAAGTATCTCTCAGTTTGAAATTCTGTTAAAGTACTACTATTTTGTACTGAAATCTCAGGATTAAAATGATAGTGAATGCATAATAAAACTAGGATCAAAACTGATACATTGACAATTGACATTGATTTAGAAACAAAAGAAGAAATCACAGTAACAAATGTTGCTCCTGTTTTTTAGACAACCAAATGAGCCTAAAATCTCAGGCTCTTCCCCTACGACAATCACCAATAATCCTCTTTCTCCAGTGAAGGGAACCTTTTCTGGGCCATCTTGCATTTCATCCCTCAAACCAGGTCCTCTCCCATCCAATCTGGATGACCTCAAAGTGAGTATTATGCGCAGAGTATGGTGCAACAATGTTAGAAGACATGGCAAGTTATAGAAGGTTTAATTATTGTTTATTGAATCAGTTGCAATGGCCCTCATTTGCCAAAGGCTAAACCAGAAACTGCAACTTACTGTATATACCAGATTGCTAAACCACAGCCAAGAAACATCATCTGCACCACACCCTCACCCCAATACATATCCAAGTATATTTTGCTGATATGGGGCAAAATGGCAGTAAGAGTCTTTTTTTAAAAAAAGGTATTAGAAAGGTTAAAAGACCTTTGGTCCCGGTGACCAACCCAAATTGGATCCTGCAACATTATCCTGGGACACATATATTTGCCTTCATTTTTGTGTTAGAAAGGCTCTTCCTACTCCAAAGGCAATTTCCAAAATTATCGTATTGGGAGTCAATTTCAGTCCTTCAGGGGGATTCCCCCCATCCTGAAGTGGGGACTGGAAGCTTCTGAAAACCAGCCCATTTCCTTCTTACCCTTCAAACCTTCAGATGCAGGTTTTGAGTGATTGTGGTGTACATTATATGTTTAAAGTGGAATTAGGATTGTTTTGATTGTTCTCAGTGGCTTTTTCCCATCCTAAAAATCCCCAAAAGAGGGACAAACATATTCACTGTCACTCCAATGAGATTACCTTCTGAGGCTCTTGGAAAAGGGAGACAGCTGAATTGAGGCCCCTTAACTGCCACACACTGCACATTACTTTACATTGGATGAAGATCACTTACAGTTCGATGCTTTATGTAACCTGTCTTGCAAGTGTGTTGTTTGCTAACCCAAGCAATTTAACCAACATGAAAAAGTTTTCCTAAGTAGTGCAACACTTAATTAAAACTTCCATTATTTTCAAAATTAAAATTACAGCACTTTAACATGCAGTATTTGGCAAATTGTGATTTTGTGTGTAATCTAAGATGGATGACAATTAAGACCATACAACAGGTGTGGGAAACTGTGGCCCTTTTACAACCTCTGGACTTCAACTCCCAGAATTCCTGAGCCAGATTGGCTGTCTCAGGAATTCTGGGAGTTGAAGTCCACAGGTTGTAAAAGGGCCACAGGTGCTCACCCCTGCCATACAATGATGTGGATGTCAACCCTGAAGCCATTTTGGAGGGTCTTCAGGGCTGCCACAACAAGACTGGTTGGAGCTGTGGGAATGGCAGGGGGAAGTAGAGATAGCTGGGGATTTGTAGCCAAAATAAAAATTCTTTCTCCTGGGAATCAAGGACGTTCCCACCAGGTGCTGGGGAAACGTGGACTGAACCCAACTGGAGTGGGGACTGTGATGTGGTTGGACCATGTGATGTACATGTGGACTGGGGGAAGGAACTTTGAAATTAATTTGGGTGGGGAAAACCCTGGGACCTTCAGAGTTGAGTTTTCACCAGGTGTGCCAATATGACATGCCTAATAAATTTGGGCTTTGAGGAATGCCTTGGCCTCCAGAGTTTTGATTGCATTGGGTCTGTTACTTGGAACCCTGACAGTGGATTTGAAGAAGAAAAGGTGGTTTGGCATACAGTACATATGTCAAATCACCTTCTGGTCACATGTAAGCAACTACTTAAAGGTACCATATCTTTTCCTGGGCTTATATGTGACTCCTGGAAAAAGTACACCTGATTTTGACTCTGGATCTTTGCACAGTCTTAGAATCAATGAACTTATCTGAATTCTGAGGCAACTTATCGGAATTCTGGTTACCTCAGCTAAACCACCTTGACATGACTTCTTTGATCCACATTCTGCTTTTCTTTTACATAAATTGGTTGATGTATATCTGGAAACTCTGCATTAGAATCATCCTGACATATGTGAATAATAACATAGGCTGAATTTAGACAAATATTTAGAAACAAAGGGCCTAGTGGCTCAGCAGACTGATAGCATTGTGATTATCACCAGCTGTCTGCAATTACTGTAAGTTCGAATCTCACCAGGCTCAAGGTTGACTCAGCCTTCCATCCTTTCTAAGGTAGGTAAATTGAGGACCCAGTTTCTGGGGGCAATAAGCTGACTTTGTATAAATATACAAAAGTATGAAGGCTATTGCTTAACACATTGTAAGCTGCCCTGAGTCTCCGGAGAAGGGCGGCATATAGATCAAATTAAAAAAAAATAAATCTGTAAGACAAAGGCATTCTTAATTCAAACTCATTACTGTACAGTATAATTTAATTATTCCAAATAATCCCAGGGTTATAGAAATCTGTTAGAAATGACAATGTTGTACAAGGTACCCCAGTTTAGAGTTAACAGTTAATAGGAGTTTCTCTGAAGGCTAGATAATAATAAGATCACTATGTCAGCACAAATGATTCTAGATTTAGCTTTTATTTGGCTAAAACAGTTTGATTAAAAGAAGTTTCTTTTTCAACAGTAAACATGCAATAAAGTAAAAACTGAGGTTGATACTAATGAAGCCATTTTATCACAGGTGTCAGAATTAAGACAGCAACTCCGAATAAGGGGACTTCCTGTGTCAGGTACAAAAACCGCCTTGATGGAACGTCTTAGACCTTTTCAAGAGTGCAGTGGGAATTCAGTGGCTTCTTTCAATGAAATAACCACTGTTACTTTCCCAGTAACCCCAACAAGCTCTCTCTCCAGTTATCCATCACAGTCTTCTACCAGTCTGTTATCCAATGGCTTTTACCATTTTGGCAGCACTAGTTCCACTCCACCCATCTCTCCAGCTTCCTCCGACCTTTCAGTGAGTGGCTCCTTGCCAGACAGTTTCAATGAAGGACCAATGTCTTCCCCACAGTTTGTCTTGCACCCTTCACCTGTGCAAGGTGGTTGCGAGGAGAACCTGGTGGGAAGCATCAACGGAGTTGGCATCCAGCATGATGTTGAAAGGGTTGACACAGAGAAAGACAAAATGTTAGTGGAAAAGCAAAAAGTAATCAATGAGCTGACTTGGAAATTGCAACAGGAGCAGAGGCAAGTGGAAGAGTTGAGAATGCAGCTCCAGAAGCGCAAAAGAAGCCATGGACTGGAAGATAAGCAGCCCCCAGCACATGTATTTGGTTTTCCAGTCAAGCAGGAGAATGCAGTGTCCAGCTGCCCATTTGCCTCTAAGCAAGCTGCCTTGAAAGGTAAAGCTAGCAATTCTGAGGCATTAAGTAACTGTGGGACACCTCAGATGCCTCATCTTGTAAATAGCCATTGTATGGAACCTTCCGGACAAAATGGCATACTGTCCTCCACATTCCTAAGCCCACAGTGCTCTCCTCAACATTCTCCACTAGAGGCAGCGAAGAGTCCTCAACATATTAGCCTTCCGCCCTCACCAAACAGCCATTACCTTCTCTCCATGTCTCCTAGCCATCAGGGAGAAGGACGCAGCAGTTCTCCACAACCCAGCCGCCATTTGTGCACAACTCTGGTAAGAAAATACACATATTTTGCTCTTGCAATTTACTCATCGGCCTTAAAATAGTCAGTACAAGCAATCCAGTAATAAGAGTCATATTTTAAAAGGAAGTATTTCTGGGGGAAAAGTCAGGGAACCATAACCACCATCACTATTTCCAGTGACGTTAGATGTAAAGAAACAGCTGCTTAGATATACTTATAATACTTGGACAACTGTTTACAAAATCTCTCAAAATAGGCAGATCCCAGGTTGTTTGGGGCTTTAAAATATAAACATGACACTTTGAGTTCAGTCTGAAAATAAATTGGGAGTTAGTGCAGATATTTTTAAACTGGTGAGATGGGTTCCAGGCATTGTTTCAGCACCAAATAGAACCTCCATTATTGAATGCCTTCCTTGGATCATTTGGAAATGGAGTTGGCTTTATGGGTTACGTAAGGGTGAAAACTAAACAAAGTTTCCTTTGCATCACTTCAGTAAGATTGTATCAGCGTGTAAAAAATATTTTTGGCAAAGATCTGGGTTCATTTTTTTTTCTTTCCTTGAGGTTGCATTAAGCTATGATTGACACCAATATGTAAGAAGTTTTAGCTTAGGGGACTTCAGATGCAGCTGCCGAGGAACAGAGATTCGATTGGATTCCTACCGTTGATTTTGCTTCCATGTAGATGCCGACACAAGCAGGCCCAAAGTATTCCGTTCTCTCTGCCAGCTTTTGTAAATCCAGTGCTGCTCTCCCAGAGGGAAAACAGCCTCCACCTTATGCTGATGCTGTAAAACAGGTAATGGTCTGGGATCAGGGGTGGGTTCTACTTACCTTTACTACTGGTTTGTAGCAGGGCCGCGCGCATGCGCTTGCTTCGTTTGCACACATGCACAGAAGCGTTTTGATGATGTTGGGGTCTGTGGCTGGAGCCTCCCACCGGTTTTACTACCGGTTCTATAGAACCGGTGCGAACTGGGGGCAACCCACCACTGTCCGGGATGGTATTTTAGGACTGTGCTTGGCTACAGGTAGTTATTAGTATTGTACCGTTTCATCACAAAACACAATCTGTTGCAAGGATTCGTAACCTTTTTAAGAGTCTGATCCTTAAATAAAGGAGTCCTTTTATTTTGAATGGATAAAACAAATACATGGATTTACTGTGTAATATAAAGGAAATCAACTGTGCTCAAATACAGCTATCAAATTATTAAATATGTAATTCAGAAATATATGTTTTTATTAATCCATTAAATTAATAACACAATACTCTTTTTTAGTTTTAATACTTTTAGCTAGTGAGATTTCTTGAAGTCAAGAAATTTTATTGCAGTCTAGAAGTCATAGATTACTTTGTTGTCAACGTAGAAGCTAGTAAAAATAAAATTGTAATATTTTCCAATTCAGAGGAAATCTAACCATGAACTGAGCAGGAAAGAATCCACAAATCCCAGGTTAAAAGTATCTGATTATGTGGCCCAGGCAGAGTGGGGGGGGGGGATCAAATAATGACAAACCTGAAAATCTGAGACACATGCTCACGTTGAGCATTGAGTCTGGGCTAGCATTGAATTTACTAAAGGAAAAGTGATTCTTCCTCTGGAGTTGCAGGATTATTAACTTTAATTTATTTGATCAATTAAGTACAGACAATTGGAGCCATTCCTTTTCAGTCCTTCTAGGCTT
Organism: Pituophis catenifer annectens; assembly: GCF_029215685.1. Classification (NCBI taxonomy): domain Eukaryota; kingdom Metazoa; phylum Chordata; class Lepidosauria; order Squamata; family Colubridae; genus Pituophis; species Pituophis catenifer. Next base: position 128,221,556 of record NW_027256882.1, read on the forward strand.
CTTATTTCATCTAGCTTCCAAATCCCAGCTCTATGGTAATGCTGGTATCTAGTTATCTAGTTGGTCTGGATCCAGCTTGTCATAGTGTGACATTGCAATTTACAAAATTAAAATAAAATACAAACCAAGGAATTAAGCCAACTTTTTTTTAAGAGAGGTGAAGTAGCCCTGGATTGCATTCACTTGAGTCATCTAGACTCCTTCCTTCCTTCCTTCCCCCCTCCCTCTCTCGCAGAGAGGTTACAACCCAAACAAGTAAGAACTGTAAATCTGCTGGAATTATTTCTTAGTAAATATGAAAAGGATGAGGTTGAATATCTTAGGGAATCCAGGTAGGGGGTTTTCATTCTTGTTTAATATTTGAAAAAATGGGGCATTAAATAATACATCTTAGAGCATATTAACCCCGGGTCACATGGGCAAAACTATTATTAACATTTTAACATTCATAGAGTTGGCTGAGGGTTGTAGGACAAGTGAGACCAAGTCGTACAAAATGGTTCCCTGGTGTTTCTCATTTTTAAACCCTTTCAGTTTCACATTACATTGTTCATGTGGTCTCCAAGTCAAAAGGATACTGCTAGTTTTTAGCAGTTATGGTCAGCTCTGTCTCCAAGACCAGCAAAAGGAGACACAGGAAACCACCTGCAACCTTGGGAGTCACAGATTACTCATCTGTGCATTCTGTGCACTAAAAACTGCTGATAGTTGTGGGGAATTAGCTTGTTATGTCAGGTTTTTAATGCCAGCAAAAACACTACAGAACTATGATATCTCAATCCCTTAAGAGTGATTTCTTTTACAATAAAAATATGTGATCCATTTCCTCACTTCCACATTTCTTCTTCTTTTCTTGCTGCAGCAAATGACTCAAAGTCAGCAGATGGATGAACTATTAGATGTGCTTATTGAAACTGGAGGTAGGTGATGCCAGTAGAATGAGGGTTTTGGTTCTAACCTAGCAATATAAAGGATATAAACCTCAGGCTACCCACAGCAGCTATTCTGTACTTATCAGGTATGGAGAGGGCTGAAATCCATCATGGATTCCATCCACTTCCTGAAGAAATATGTAAATAGCTGTTGCCTAATTAATTATCCTAAGCAGCATTCAATCTAAGCACTCCCAGGATCTGCCTACTAGAATAGCCATTGACCATTATAGAAAGCTGATAGGTTTTGCTACATTTATATGAAGTGATTAAGAAGAAAGAAGCAATTCTGGAAGCTTAGCTGTTTTTAGCAATTCCCAGGAATTGGTCATAGAAACCATTGTGGTTTATCTTGTCAATTTGTATCTCAACTTTCCAAGATTGAATAAAGGGATTTGAAATCAGTGACAACCAAAACATCATTAGAAATACAAACACATTCAACAACAATACAAATATTGAGAACTTGTATGCAAGAATAAAAATAATGCTGAATAAAATCAGGGGAAAACCAAACTGTAGGTGAGAGCTGGCACTTTGTAGACCAAGAGAGAAGATGCTACAAAGGGCAAAGGAAGCCACCAAGCTCTCTGAAAAATCACATTGGCATGGTCCTGTGCATGGGCATCCATGTGTCTTCTGGTTCTTCCTTTGGTGCACAACAGGCTCCCTATTCTAGAATACCTGATTTTTCAAAAGAATTATTTAAAAAAACCTGAAAGAAGTGGGCATACTGTGCAGATTTCTTTTGGTAGAATTTTTTATATAGACCTATAGAATTTTTTTTTTAAAATAACCAGTGGGTGGCTGCTGCTCACTGCTTTGCTTCAAAGTATGCCCCCAAAGGAAAACACAGCACCAAAAGAGGCAATGCATTGTGGATGGGAACATTCTGTGAGGAACACTGGAAGCATTTCCTTCTGTTTGCCTTCTGTTGTGAGCACTTTATGATGTGAATGTGTAAGCCTCTCTATCAGCCTTAGGCATTTTGGGAGAGAACCACAAAATACTAGACTCCACAATCAAACCTTTGTAAATGTTTTTCCTCACTAGCTTCTGTCTGCTGCAGTGAATCACATACACAACTTTAATGCCTTCATGCCTAATTTAAATGTTTTAACAATTTCTTACCCTTTGCATGCTCGAGCATGTGTGCACATATCTGTATGATCAGTCCTTATTCTAATAATTCTTTACATCAGCTTTTTCGTTGATTCTAGGCAGGCATTATAAACACCACTTATAACAACTTTGTCTTATATTAACACAGCTTCATCACTACTTTCAATTGCAGGCATTTTATATGATCTCCATGTTCCTCTCACCATCCCTTTTGTACCTCTTTGAGCTAGTATAGCATCAAGTAAGATTTTATTCAGCCAGAACAAAAGGTTGGAATGTGTCATTGCAATGGCAGATGCTGTTGGGAAGTCCTATTGCACAAGCAGAAGGGTGTTCACTTAACATTGGAAGTAGACCCAAAGAGGTTTTGCTCTTGACTTATCATATTTGGTTTGCAAACAGAAATGCCTGCAAATGCTAAAGAGGACCGCCCTTGTCTTCAGAAGGTACCTCAGATAACAGTGTCTTCAGGAACTTCTGGAACACCCTTGTTACTAAAGGCATCCACTGCATTTGAGCAAAACACCTCAAATCAGCTCCCCTTTGAACGCTGCTCGAGCAATGACAGTCATTTGGAAATCTTGTTAAATTCCCACAGTCCTCTTGGGCGGTCAAGTGAAGTCACCCTTCTGAAATTGGGTACCGAGGAACCTCACTTTGATGGAGCAATGGAAGGATTTTCTAGCAAGGCTGCCGATGAATTAGTCTCACCCCATGAGATCCTGCCAACTCCCCTCTCGCCCATGGAGACTCAGTTGTCTCCTTCATCTGGTGAAGGAACTGGTTTGCACATGAGCTTCACAGAGTCTCCCTGGGAAACAATGGAATGGCTGGACCTCACACCACCAAGCTCAGCCAATGGTTTTGGTTCCCTGACCACTACAGGGCCCAGCATCTTCAACATCGATTTCTTAGATGTTACTGATCTCAACTTGAATGGCACTATGGATCTGCACTTACAACAGTGGTGATCAAAGTAAACCTTAAGGATGGGGAGGAAACATACCACAAGTAATTTCTATGGAAAGAATTAAAAGACTATTTTAGAATGTTTTGGAATAATGCAGAGAGAGCAAAAGGAACTGGAGTCATTTCCCCCAGGACATAATTTATCTTTTCACTATCAGTGGATTCAAAAAATGATTATTCCCTTTCCCTGCTACACTCAAAATAAGGAATCCTTCATTTCTAACACAAATTCCTCCCTACCCTTTGTAAGCAAATCCAGTTGCTCACCATCAGTTTCAACCTCTTCCAGAAGGAGATTCTCTATGCAAGACAACTGTACATTGCCCAAACTTGTCAGTATTGACTCTAACAGGTTTATCAAACTATATGACTCTGTTATGGGCATATTTGTAGATCCCATACACTGCTCCTTGGGAACCTTTGCCCTTCATGCTTATCATATATATGAGCAGTTTTACTGGGGATTTCCCTGCCCCCCTCTTTTCAAGTCATCTTGATCTGATGTATCAAGAGATCATCAACCTTTTACTATCTATTTTCAAAACTGAAATAATCTTCCAGTGTTTCCCTGAATATTTTTCTCTTTTTAAGTTTATTTATTCCTTTTGTTTTCTCAGTTTTAAAGATACATGCAGCAGACCTGAAGTAATATGATTTATTTTGTAGTGGGCACTCTCCTTGGAAAAGATTTCAAAATGGAACAACAAGAAAATGTAGAAATAAGAGGTCTTTAATTGAGTGTAATTGGAAGAGCGCCTCCATGGCCTCACCAATATTCTGCTTTAAAGGTACATTCCTCCTTTAATAAGTACTTATCTCATTTTTTTATTTTTTTATTAAATTAAAATGTAAACATATATATGTATGTATATAATTTGAGATACATAAAAATTATAACAGATCAGCACGTAACCAGTATTAATCCATCATTCAAAATCTTTTAAACATTTAACATTTTGAACATAAATTTTGTTCGTGATCATTAGGTAGAAATTCCAAATATCCATATCATCAAGAATAAATTCACCATAAGCAATAGCGTCTTCACCCCTTATAAGAAATAGAAGACGGGGAAGATAAAACCTTTGAATTCAGAAATCTCTATTCTTCTTCAGATCTATTTTTATTGGGTTGCCATATCTTTATGAATGTGTCAAATAGTTTTATTCAGTAAGTCCCAATGTTTGTTGAATTGCCCTCTTGCTTCAGTCTCTTTTCTTTTGAATTATTTGCATATATTATTTTTGCTGCCACTATGGGGCAAAATAGCAACCATGTCCTAGCCTTTTGATACCACAGCTCCTTGAAACAATACTAAAAGCACAGGAATCGAATATTTTGTTGTTGTTCTTGTTTTCTCCTTTTAATTCATTTTTCCCTGAGAGGTGCTTAAGATGAGATGTGTTCTGTATAAGTGGAAAAGCAGCCTTGCTGAATTTCTTTGATTTCCTCAATCTATTGCAATTTCCCATGTTTCATATCTGTTGCCATTCTAGGGGATCCATCAACCCTTAAAAATGCATCTCTGTGGGTTAATAGCAAGTAAGGGAATAAAATCAGAAAAGCAGCAGTCTGGAAGTAAAGTTCCTTTTGGTTTTATCTGGATCCAAAGCTGTTATATTAATACTACAATTAATTTCTAAGTTTTCTAAGAGAATGATCTTGCTGTTGTCAGGATTATAAAACAGTGGATTGTCCACATCTTCAGAAATCTTTATAGCTAGGTTTGAAAAGAGATGACTGAAGCAGTATTTTTGCTTTTCACTAAGTAATAAAAACAGCTCCAAAAACCCTTTCAATAAACAAATTGTTCTCCCATGATTAGTGAAAGGCGTTGCTTCTAAGTTCTTCTTCAAACCAGCATTTATATTATGAATTTTAAATCTTATCATACCTAGCCGTGACAGGCAAAGGTTGCAGGTTATTCATATTTAGCAAATTCTGAATTAAGGGTAACAGATAGCATATAAATTGGATTGTTTCCTATATCTATTCAAAAGCATCCAAATCTTTAGATAACACAGCCTCACTTTGTGTATATGCGTAGTTTCTGATGGTTTGGGTCCAGGGGATTCCAACCTTTCCTGTTTTCCATCCCATTTTCCTGTCCTGGCTGACATCTTCAAAGTAGTCATTCTTCCAGTACAGACTGTCTTACTCCATAGCATTTCTCTACCCGTAATCGCCAGAAATCAATCAAATCATTCCTTGCCGCCTTCTTATGGTTCAGAAATCTTATATTTATCACTTTCGCATAAAAGACAATAATAAATAAAATCTCTCATTACTGCTATTTTTCAATAAGGCTATGCAATAAAAATGTAACTGATTTGAACAATGGCAACCCCTGATAAGCTATAACTTTTGTTTTGACATGTACCCATTTCTTTTTAATCCCTGTTTTATTTTAATTTAACTTTTATATAGTACGAAAGTGGGAAGAGGGGAATCTTGACTGGAAAGAAACCTGTTTTAATTATTGTTGCTTGTCTTGCTTAGACTTCAGTGAAAATAATTTAGTTTAGGCAACGCTCCATTATAGCCTATGATATGGCAACCACATATCTACATTTCAGTATTTCTTCTAAAAAAAAAAGATCTGTATATGTGATATAATTTTTGAAGCAACAACATCAAAAGCCGTTCGTAATCTAATCACTATCTCTAGATTACATTTAATACCTTTCAATAATAGTTCCAAATATAAATTCAGTTTGGAGGATAGAGATAGCTTTCTGTCATGCGTTAATCCAAATTGGGCAGTTTCTCATGAATGAAAAGTTTATCTTCCATTATTTCCTTAAATTCTTATTTTTGTGAATGCAATAATATTGAATGCAAATTTCCCTGCATTCAAGATTTGATAGGTTTGTTTTCAGAACTTTTTCATAAGTGTCCCTGTCAGTTGAGAACTGGAAAAAAATATTGAAACATCTCTAGGTTTGAATAATTGGACACATGGGTGTCCTGCATTTTTATAAACAAATCATCCGAAAGACATATCTTTCAGAATTAACTTTAAAATAAGTTGCAATTTGTTCCACCATTTCTCCCTATAAATGTCATCTATCACTACCCTAGGACTTCACTCTATTTCAGTTATGCTTATTCTCTTGTAAATGGATATTAGCTATTAAGCTATTATGTCATTTAAAACTCTACACTTGCTTTTTCAACCAATTACATTACTGAACTATAGACCAGCTGTGCAAATTCATTCTTCAGTGGATTTTTTTAAAATGTTTAAAAATCAGGTTACTTTGATTTTTTATTCCAAAAAGGAGTCTTGCTAATTCAGCCTGATTCGTCCTACATCCCTTGACATTTAAAGCATGCATCGTAGAATAAGTTGTACAGTCTTAATAGCTGATATTCATTATTTAAAGAATTTTTGCTCACCATCTTAGCTGTCTGCCAAACATATCTTTTCTTTCTTTCTTTTTCTTCTATTTAATTTTTTAAAAAGTGGCCAGACTATTACTGTTTTCCTGCAAAAGGCTAAAATGTCTTTGGTAATGGCATTTCCTTTAACAATTTGGTACTAAATATATCTTGTTAACTTAAATGTTTTAATTTAAATATTAATTCATAAATAAATAAATAAGAAATGTATACATAGGCAATGATGGATAATATATGGAAGAAATATTTAAGGAAATGTCAGTTTAAGAAATTCCTATGAATTTGGAGGACCAATTATTATAATGTAATTATAATAGCTACATTATTATATTGTGTTTATAATAATGTAACAGAACATAATAAGTTCAATAAGGTGATTTATTCTCCACATAAATAAGATAGCCAGTGTGGCCCATGGACTTAAGAAGTTGGGCTGGAAACAAAGAGACCGAGGCTGTACTCTACCTTCAACCACTGATGCTTCCTGGGTGACTTAGAACCATCACTGTCTCTTAGCCCAACTGGTTTCATGGGATTGTTGCTGTAAAGGGGCGGGGGGGGGGGGGGAATGAATGCTAGTGCTATACCTCCCTCAAGATGTATCCATCTTGAACTGCTGTATAAATGGCAGGCTACACATCTAATAAATAACAAGAACAAATGAGAATGAAAAAGCTACAAAACCAATTCACTAAATAAAGTGTTTTTTCTCTGGTGGGACTGGTTTATCAGGGCAACCTGGTTTACCCAATAATGGGATGGAGCATATGGCTTCTGTTTTCGCCTTTCAGCCCCAAACCCAATCCAGGGCCTTCGCAGGCAGTCGCTTTCACGACAAACTATTTTTTGTTAAATTTATGTTTTACTGACAAATTTTCTTTCTCACTTTATTTGTCAGTAAAACTGGGGTGCACTTTATTTAGATCATTTCCTCAGCAACTCTTTTTGAGTGTCTGCTAATAGTTTCCCTATCTACATATTTAAAATAACTTAAATATGGAAGGAAAAACAGATTGATAGGGCTATCCTATCTGGTCTGCAACCAGTGAGACTACCACTATTTAGCTAGTGGGCACAGGGAGAAATAGGCTGCAATCCCAGGAATTTTGCAGTGTTCCCCACTGACTGAGTGAATGAGTAAACTTAATTCACTACAGTTCTAATACCAGCACCAAACAGCTACGAAAGGAGCAATCCTACTTTTTATATTTTTAAAAAAGTCTAACATTCAGCTCAGTCCTTCCAAATGCCTACCAAGTGTCACCCAAAGCTTGAGACATACCCAACGTAGCTGCTCTGGCACTTCTGTCCAATCCAATAGGCTTGGAATGATAGCCCTAAGGATATCTACTGGGCATGGTGTAAAAAAAGATAAAAAAGGGGGAAGCCATGTTAACTTTTTTGACCACATCCTGCAGACACCTCTGGATGAGTCCATCTTTGCTTTGCCTCTTCCCCATCTGGAGTACAAGTGGAGCGAGAGTGCTAATATTCACTTTCTACTTTGAGATAGTAGCACAAAAATAAGTGTAAGTTCCAACACCAGTTCCTTTTCCCTACGACAAAGCAACATTTTTAATTCCTAGTTACAAGTGGTAGGAGTATATGTATATGTAGAGAGAGTGAAAGAGAAAGATATGTATCTTTCAGTAAAATTGTGTTGAAGATTTCTGATATTTAGTAAGAATATGCAAGACATTTGGGAAGTATTTTAGCAACAGAAACAATTGTCAATAAAACAAGTGAACTTTCCTAACCACCAAGATGTTGGTTTGTGTATCTCATACATTCTTTCTTTAGCAGAGGTAGCAAAATAGGCAAATACCATGTGAAACGATTGCAGAATTTAAAGCAGTATTAAATAAGGTTGTGCACTGAAAACTATCAATTTGCATTAGCATGTAGACATTAGGAGAAGACAGATGAGCCAGGACTTTTCCCATACAAACTCAATTTTAAGCACCATGAGCGATGAGTGATGCTTATGAGCGATGCTATTTAAATTCAGAAAATAAAATGTGCATGTTAGATAATGACACATTAGTCTGTGAATGCAACTTGATACAATAAATCTGTACGCAGCATCACTGAGCTATCTCTAGAATATTACATGTGTCAATAGGGCAAAACCTAGAAAATAGTAAGACAGATAAAAAAAAAAAAAAGCTAGGACAAGTCTGGGCTAAATAGACTGAACCTTAGGAGGCCTAGCTAGAATTTCCAGGACCAAAATTTAACAAAAGTACCAGCAAATAAAAACAATGTTCTTTGCACTCATGAAAAATGTCAAGAAGTTTCAAGGCATAATGAAGTGGATGTATCTTAAGCATTAGCATAAGCAACATTTTTAAACCAAGCAATACTTGGTATTGATAGAAAAGCAAAATCCAAAACAAAACTTTCCACACTTACTTTAATTTAAAAAAATCATTTTTTCCTACTTCTTTCCTAAGTCTTCTCATCCATCACTCAAAGTATATTTGGAGCTACATGAAAACAAGAGTTTTGCAGGGTAAAACCACTTTAGCATCAACACTTGGCATTTTTCTATCCCAATCCACTTTGAACTATTTAATTCAGTTTTCTTTGAAGTTGTCACATGCTTTATTCCCTGTAACAATACACCTTCTAATATCTTTCTTCTGTTTTCTTACATGCGTCATTCATTTTAGCAAGGTGAAGGTATCCTTTTCCTATTTAGTTTTTCCTACTATTAGACCATGTGCAGAATGATTATGCATAAGAAACAAAATATAAGACAAAGATAAGGACATTCAATTTTGTCCAATAATTGCATTATGTTAAGAATAATGGAAGTAATGAATCAAAACTCCAGATAGAACTTTAAATGGTCGATTTGGCTCTAGTCCACCTCCCCTTTCACATGATTTCATCGACTGCGAAGGCAAATTTTATTTTATGTCAGTCAGTAACAGTCTTGATGTAAAATTCATAGCTTTTCTTAAAAATCATTTTGTTTCAAATCAAGTAATCAGTTGACCAGTATTGCCACGAGACAGGCTTAAAAGTCTCAAGAATACCTCAAAAATCTTGATTGTCTTAAACCCAGACAAAAGCTAGATAAGTCCCCACTCAAGCAGCACAATCCCATGTGTTTCTCTTTGGATGTATGGAATTATAGAAGCAAGGATATTTCTACCATCCTTTATAGGTTTAAGTTTTATGCTACTTTTTCAAAAGCAGTTAGATACCAATCAAGTGAACCGATAATCACCACAGGCGGCTTTAGAAAAATAGGTGCAATAGGCAGTTATATGTGCTTCAACAATGCAAAAGACTTGCTCATTTCTTGTCTTGAGTGAAAATGTTTGTCACAACTCTTCTTGTTATGTGGATTCTCTGGTGGGAAAAACTAAGGCCTTCACAGGATGAGGTACTGTACATACCCTGCATAGAATTAATTATTCATATTGAGTGAATAGCATAGATGATTTCCAAATGCAGTCAGAGCTGGCCATCTCTTCTTCCTGGCTGATTTTTAAAGTCTTTAAATAGCAAACAGGGACTTATTTTTAAACCACAAGACATTGGCCACTGGCATAGTGCTTCGTACCTCAAAGAACTAACTTTGAAAATAAGGTAAACAAAGCCTATTCCTCACCCTTAAAACATTCTGATGTGTTCCTGAACTATAAGTTTACTAGGTTTCAAGCAATTGGAGATATTTGTAGAGAAATACATTTATCAAGAAATCCAATCCAATCCTTACTAGGTCTTTAAATGACCTTTCTTACTAGAATCCAGTAAGCACTCTTTTGCTGTAATATCTGTGCAGGTTTTTTTTTTTTTTTACTGATTTTCTGTAACTGAGCAGAATAGGATAAGATATAGCATTTTTGTGACAGATGGAGTGGTGGTGGTGTTATTCCACTACTAATAGATATGTAGGTGGAGATGGGATATGGTACATACATGTGTAAAATGTGTACTTAAAATAGTGTTTTAATCTTGGTGCTATTAGGTATGTGATAACTTTTAAGAATATATATAAACCTCTTAAAGAATCAGCATCACTAATTGATACCCATAGTGATAGATTTGTCAAGGGAAATGGAAAGCATCAGGGAAATAGATATTTAAAATAAATACATGTGTATATTTATTAAATAACTATAAAACAGTTCAATCAAACAAAGCAATCCCATGCTTAAAATAGAGTGGAATGCTAAAGTATCTTACAAATTCATTCAAGGCATCTATGAAAAATGCTGTGCTCACAAACTGTTGCATGTCTATGACAGCTTTGGTTTAATTTGTATGGGTTCACAGAGGCTTCCTCCAATGTGATCATCAAATGGAATGAAGAATTTATTTCCACTTCAGTATGTAAATGTCATTACATTTAACCTTAAAAGAGGAGCTCAGAATGAACACTGGATAACTGCTAAAGAAAGAGATATCCAAGCTCTAGATTCCTATTTATCTTTGTGTTTTGACAAATTACTTAAGCCACTATTCCTGGTATGCAAATTGTTAAGAAGCCAGGACTGACATCACGATTTCTGGTTTACTCCTCCTGTTAGATTTATAAGAGGAAGAAAAGAGGAAATATTTTCTATATTTTATTGCGATGAGTTAGAAAATCCCGTTTAGGGTATTTTAGAGGAAGTATGTGTGAATCCACACATGAAAAGGAACAGTTCACTAGATATCTTGCAATACTAATCATCAATTACTATTTTGGTTTTTCTCATAAATCTAGAAAAAGAATTAATTTATATTTGTCATTACTATTTCCTGAAGCTTTCTAAAAATTAGGTTTGGAACCTAAAATTCATTATGTTTACCAAATGAGTGTACCTACTATCGGATTTGTTTGGAAATCACAAACAAATTTTGTGTGTGTGTGTGTGTGTGTGTGTGTATCATCAGCATATAAAGGACTGTGTGCCAACAATATCTTCATGAGGAAGATTAGCAGAAGAACTGTTTGGAGACCTCAGTATCCATAAAACTACGGCCCTCTTAAGATGACCAACTTCAGTGGCTGAAATAGGAAAAAAGTTAACAGTTGCTGCATGTTAAAAATGTTAACTATCTGTAAAAATCACTATTTAACGCATGGGTTTTCGATTGTACAAATGTTCACAATGCACTAGTATCCAGAATATTCTTTCACGTGCTTATTTTTTTTTAGTTTTTAATGTTAATATGCAAAGAAGTTTGAAGCCATTCCAATGAGACTTTTTAAATAGCACTTGAATCCAGAAGTTTTAGGTGCTACACTGTTGTGCGGTACAGAACTTTAATGCCAGCTTTATCCTTATTTAAAAGGATGCTGTTAAACTACGAAAAAACCACACTGTAAATAAATACACTGCTTACCTCTCTGAACAGCACTGCTGTACTTATTAAAAGAATCCTGTGATGTCACACTGAGCTTGTGTTTTAATGTTATTTTGTCATGTCAAGTCTTATAGTACGTGCCGTTCAATTTCCATACAATATTAATTTCTTCTGTATCCTATCCAAATGACTCAGAATGGATTTTTATATTCACCTTGAAGGAAGACAGCCATGTTTACTGCTGTTAAAAAGATTGGACTGGAAAAACCCTCATCTGACTCCTCTGTTATTTTGTTAGTGAATCTTAAGAAAAACTACACATTTAATGAAAAGTTGTTCAGAAAAAACAAAACAAACAAACTTCTGTGATCTTAGTATAGTCCTAACTGGCAGGCTAGTCACACCAGCTTCTATTCTCTGAATGCTAAAGGAAAACTAGAAATGTGGTTAATTCCTTCACAATTTTTATTTTTATTTTTTCCTCTTTCCCTGCCCTCCTCCCAATTCCTCATATAATATAACCTAGGCTTGGATAAATGAATTAAAATTTCAGTGCCTTTTTTGAAAGAAACACAAAGTCCCATCAGATATTGACAGATGGAATGGTAGTGGAAAAACAGGTTATAGTACTATCACCAATACCACAAATGGAATTTTGATATTAAAGGGTAAATCACACAAATAAAACGGAGTAAATGGACTTTACTCACAATGGTGGGATGTAAATAGTGCTGACTTAGGATGTTTATAAATTATATGGAATTGGGTGTCAAAATGGTAAAAACTTCAGGTGGTAAACAAAAAATAAGCAACTGCAGAGTTCCATATTAGGGAGTAGGCATCTAAACAGCAGATGTCATTCAGTATGGGCAAGTTATACATGCTGATGCCAAAAATCCCAACTATGCATACAAATTAATAGGACGAGAGCGAGCAGTGACAATGAATATGTTGACATAGTGGCATCAGGAAGGGCATCCGACTAGTAAACACTCTACACCATATAGTTGCCCCAACTCTCCCTGAATTAGCAATAGTGCTTAGATTTATATACGACTTCCCATTGCTTTAACCACCTCTAAGTGGTTTACAGAGTCAGCATATTGCCCCCAACAATCTGGGTCCTCATTTTACTGACCCTTCTCTAAAGTATTAGAACCAGAGATCACCCAATGAGATTGAATCCTGGAAGAATCAGGAAATATGGAAAAGGGAAAACATTTTTTACACAATGCATGATTCAATTTGGAATTCACTCCAATGCTGGCTACCAGCTTGACTGGCTTCAAAAAAGGATTGGATTCAAGAAAATCATGGGGATCAATGGTGAGTAGCCTCGGTTGCCTCTGAAGCCCACCAACTGGAAGACCAGTGAGCTTTTCTTGGGCAGTTGGTTGGCCACCATGAGAACAGACTGCTGATGGGCCAGAAGTCCAAAATAGGAGTACACAGCTCATGCTTTTATGATGCCACTACTGAAACAGTGAAGTTTTGAGATACATTAAAAATATGTGTAAGAAATGAATAGACCATTCAAGCAATACTCCAGGTCTCAGTTGCAATAGTAGTTAAGTAATCATGATTATTTAGGTGATGCAGAAGTGGTTCATGAGGCAAGGACAAATATACCTGTTTAAAATGTATCAATGATCAAATAGTTTATATTTTTTGTTTAAGATGGGAAAAGAATCACCTTAATTCCACCATCTATTTTAATTCTTTTTTTTTTCAATAAATAGGGGAAACTTGCCAGAGAAAGGTGGCATTTATTGATTTCCCCATTGCATACCTGACCTTATAACAAAAATTAACAAGGTCTACGTTGCATCCTTGATTTATTACAACTGACCTGCAGGCGAAAAAAAATAGAACTATTACATTAAACACTTTGATTCCATGTAGAATATCTTAAATAGAACAGGAAGTCAATTCAGGAAAAGATAAAATAGTTGGAAGCTCTTAAAAGCCATCATGTTGTGAAACTCCATTTTACTTACAGACGATTAGGCAATATCCCTGCACATCAGCTTATCAATAAACTTTTATACATTTTTTTTGCTATAGTACAAGAAGAAAAAAAAATAACCAGAGCTCACAATGTACAGTTCTTACACTATTTTCACAGCTTCTGAACACTATACATCTTTATAAACATACACTGTAATATAAATGCTGCACCCTTAATAGTATATTATAACAATCTATGATTAATATGCTAGAACTTCCATCGCACTGAGTCTGCGTTGGAAGCTACCTCCATTTTCTGATCAACTGCATGGAAATATTCTGCTTATATAAACAAATAATAGAATCGGGAAATGGGTCTCTATAACTATTATTTTTTCTTTTTTGGCGAAGACAAGGAAGAGCCAACAGAAAACTGATATGTAAGGCTGGGAGGCTCTGTACTTCTTTTGCCTGAAAGGACTAAAAAGAAGAATTATTGCATTATTAAAGGCCAAATTCGATTCAAACAATATCTCATTTGTTATTCCATATGTTCTTGCATGGGCAAAGGTTCCTGTTTAGACTGTTTTTCCTCTTGAAAGTTTATTAACCAATTGGTAAACTAGAAATATAAGAGTTAAGTGGCTACAGCAATAAGATCTTGTTTCCGTTGTGTTGTGTCTTACAAGGGTCACTTCTTTTCCGCTGTCAGTTAGAAATGAGTATTTCATCAAATATAGCAGAAAAAATTAATACCATTTTAATTTTATATGGCTTTTTTTCTTGGATTGACAATATTAAAATTCCTTGTTCTGTATTCTGTCCTTTGAAGAATTTAACACATTCTCTTATATTATCAATATTGACTATGTGCCATCAGATTGGTGTTGGCTCAGCAATTTTCTCCATAATATATATCAATAAGCCATCATAAAAACTGAATTCCATTTTCAGAATAGTTCAGTGGAAATTGAACTCATCATCCAAAAATACATCAAATTAATTAGCACCATTTTGCTGTGATTTTGGAAGTACAGGTTATCTAACTGAAAAGGAGGAAGGAAGCTTATCTTCTTTGATATTGGATATCAGACAGGAAGCAGAGATCCAAATCACACCTGGAGTTCTTTAATAAGGTAAATACAGCTATTCACAACTGCAGGTCATCCAGTGTCCTTTCCAAATGTGAAAGTTAGCCAGCTAATCACCAGGTTACAGTTAGAAATCAGGGGTCACAAGCCAGTTAAATTCCACTGAATAGTTTAATAATTCCTCAGTTCAAAATTTTATGTCATTGGTTAACAGTTTGTAGGATACCTAATTCTGCTGAAGACTGGTTTCCATGGAAAGTGAAAGAATACATTATTCTTCCTCTCTTATAAGTTGAATTGTTAGCTCTTTCAACACACTGAATGTTTTTTGGTAAAGAAATAATCCATTTTACATGATCACTCTTTCCTCCCCCAACATTATGAAGTTCTGCTGAGCCACACTGTTTTAAAAAATATACACTGTGGCTGAAAAGCAACAGAATTTCAACTCAATCTATTGCACTTTGTGAAGAAAAATATATTTATATATATATATTTATATATTATCCCCCGTTTGCCTTTGCTAGCTCCAGAAGGTAAAAGTAGCTCCATTTGGCTGCACAAGTTACTGTCTCCCAGGCAGTATTATTATTTTCTTATGTTTCGAATCAGACAGACCAACAACTAACTTCCTTTCCTTTAAATTATTTGTAGCAGTTGGAAGAATTTGAGAATAAAATCCCTCCAGTCGCTGCTGAGAAGTTTCTGAGTTTAGAACTTAACTTTTAGGTGCTATCCAATCATGATCAACAAATAAAATGTTACTTATTTCCACATTTTATGTATATGTCCACAAAAAGAGCAAAACAAAGTCTCTCTTTGATTTGACACTAACACTGTGAGTTCGGGTATTACATGGATGCACTTGGTAAGTGACAATGATATACAGACAGAATGGAGGAGAAACACCAACATTATTGCACATGGTGTCTGGGCGAGCATTAAAACACTGCAATATGGGGTGAAGATTCTGTACATCTTGCTTTCTCTCAGCACTTGCACTAGAGTTTTGATATAGCAGCAGTATCAATCAACATACATTGGTGAGCTGGGAGTTGTTGGCATTTGATCCAGGATTTTACAAACATAGCATGCAACATCCACTGTTCGTTCCTCATACATTAGAATGAAGGGATGTTTCTGGAAAGAAAAAAGGAACAAAACAGTCTGTCAGTATATGTAATCACAAAAAGTATCTATAGGACATAAAAGTATTCAATGTCTCTATGTACTTTAAATTCCATGAAATTTATTTACTTATTAGGAAAAACAATCCTCACATGGTTTAAAATAGCCATAAAACCTTCAGAAAAAGCATTTGTAAATAAGACATGATTTGACTGAAGCCCTTCAAATGAAATCTTCAAGTTATTTACAATAAATTGCCATGCAAGTCTATTATCCAGGCACAGAATTTCAATTTTATAATCCAAACCTGGGGAAAAAAACTGGTTTGCACTCAATGCACCATAGAGGGAAGCAACCATCACTTAATTCTATGTAAGTGCAATATAGGAGATATTCTACAGCGTGAAAAATACCAATGTTTCCATTACAGAACATCAATCATTCTTCATGACAGGAATCACCTAAACCTTCAATTAAATCTTGCTGATAGGTTCATACTCCATACTCACCAGAAGCTCCTTATACTTTGGCCTTTTGGATTCATCCTTTGTAAGGCTAAAAAGATTAATAAAAAGATTACAGATTAAAATGATTGCAGAAAGGCATTTGAGTTAATTCTTGGACAGCACAAGTTAAAGGAATTATCAGAAACTGGTAATTCTAATGTATTTGGGCACATATTCATTTTTCTGTGAAATTGCTATAACCTACAGACTACTACTTGTTTTCAAATTCTCTACCTACAATGTACAAGCTTTAAATCTATAGCACTTATTTATCTATGCTTCCTTTTTCCTGCCTTCCAAGCTGTTCTAACCCCTTAGAAAAAGTTTTCTAAAAAGACATCTAATATATTAACTTATCCTGTCAAAATAGCAATAATTAATAATTGATCAATAACAAGACAGAACATAGCTGGAAGATAGGGAACAATCACAGCTTCTTTTTAAAAGTAAAACTTAGACTTTCCCAATGCTACAAAATAAATAATATCACTTTGTTAAAGCTTTCCTATGAATCAACTCCTACAGCCCATTAAGAGTAGATGTATTCTGAAAACAACATTTAGATGAAAACCAGCAGGGAGATTCATTCTACCCAGACTGAAACATCTGAGTTTAATAAACTAAGCTACTAAAAAACTCTCTTTCTGTGAGCTGCTCCTTCATGGCAGCAAAGAAACTAGGGAATTATAGCCGACTTTTAGCTTTCTGTAACACCCAAAGTGATAAAGGATTGCCAATGGATTTCAACAAATATGAACTTGTGATTGACAAGTGATTGTGATTAATGTATTCATTCAATTACAAGATTTATAGACCTCTCCAGTCCACCAACTCTGAGCAGTGCATAGGTCCTCAATATTGGAGATTAAAATCATACAACTATATCCTACATTCCTACGGAACTGTAAATCCTGAATAAATACAGTAACAGATTTTCATCAATTTTCTAAAAGCCAGGAGGGTCAATTGTGTATCTGGGGAGTACAGTTCCAAGGGAGGATTTGCAACCCAAAAGACATGTGTATGTGGCCCCTGATATTGACAATCTTCTATCAAGGGGACAGCAGTGAGCCTATCCTACTGAATCCTATCGGATGGGCAAATATTACGGATTTCTGGGAAATGGTGGTCCCACAAACCATGAAGGATTTGATGACAATCCGCATCTTGAATTGCAACTGGAAGCAAAGTAAGTAATCCAGTGCAATTCTTGGAGTAGAAGTGGGAATGGTAATGGAATGAGAAAATGTTAAGGGAAGAATCTTAGAAAAGATTATTTCGTTCTGAGAAAGCGTAGGAAATTCAAAACAGCCCTGTCTTGATTTTGTTTAGTGTAAGGTAGAGCATAGAGAAACTGCTACAAAAAATAGCATCCATATTCTGGTTTATTTGAAAGCCACTAAACAAAGTTCCAGTTTGGACATAAGGGGAGCCTATAATTTAACTGCAGATTCCTAGTTTTTGCCTTGTGTGTGCAAAAGGATAGTGAAATGGTTTCAAAAAAACGGTTTAAATATTGCTTATTAAGGCATAAACTGATGGTCAAAATGTGCTTTATAGAGTGTTTGAAACATTAACAAAAAAACAGACTGACCAAATTTCCAAACAAACCATAAAACCTATTTCTGTACTGTTGTCAAGAGACTGACATGGATATTTCCATGAAATCATCAAGAGTTGAGCATGTCTCAAAGGAAATTTATTAGTTTACTACTAAAGTTACATTAACCAGAAAGTTCATTAAGCTTATTAATCTTTCTGCTTTTCTTTTTACATAATTGAAAGTTCTAAAGCAATTTCTTTTATCCTTGTTACTTTTACGCGTCTGAATTCCTGTTTGGTTTGTTGGTAGATTGGATAATGTTTCCCATCTGGCATAATAATTTAAATGAGACTCAGGAACCATTCATTTTATCTCCAATATAATATAACAAATGCATTGCAAAGTTGCAAATACAACCAGTAGAAGTCTATCAATTCTTGTCAGTAATTATTATAGCAAGGGTAGGCAGTCCAATGTCAACCAAAATATTTTGATTAACCTCTGTCGATCTCAGTGAGCAGAGTTACTGACTTGGGACTATGAAAAAAATCTGGATGGTATCCAGTTGCCTACTCCCATCAGAACGATGATGTGAATCCAGCTGAATGCAATCAGCACCATATTACGCCAAGGGCTCGATTACCTTTGAGTTCATTCCCAAATGAGCAATCTTACTTCTTAGAAAATTTTAGGGCCAGATGTAGGATAATAGCATACTATGGGTAAAAACAACTATCTCCATTCACTTCTATTTAGTATATTGTCTCAATCATAATCTTAGATATGACACACCAATTCATACTTAAAGCAAAAAAAGTACCAGGACCCTCTATGAAAGGAGAGGGAAATATCTACTCAATCATAGCAGATACAGATATCAATTCTGTAGTTCAATTAGCACATATCATTCTGTTTATTCAGGATTTACCAATAAGTTATAATAATTTGAGTCATTTAATCTTAAAACTATATTTATGGTCATACTGTGAATTTCCTTCTTGTATTTTATGATTTTTTTAAAAATGTAATTTTACAAGTTTTCGTCTCCCGTTGCATTTAAAAAATTCCATACCTTTTTTAAAATTAGCTTTACAGGAAAAATATTTTACAAAGTTACATAAAAATGTCACAATAAATAAAGACTAGTATTAATTTAAAATCTGAAACTTAATTGTCTGAAGTGATTGATACACGTTCCTAAGAAAGGCTTATTAAATAAGCTATGGTTGACTAGTTCTCATTATCATGCTTTAAGTGTAAGGCATAAACCATGTTAAGCAAAAAAACAGAATGGTTGGATTTACTTTGGAAAAACAAAACAAAAAGATCTTATTTTACCTTAGCATGTTATACAAATTTATTTATATAGATTTTATAGACATATACCCTAAACTGGTGGTTCTCACCTTTTCTTCACCATGGACCCCCTTTAAATAACTCTGTACCCATAGGCCATGGCCACAGATCCCCAAGACTTAATTCAAGATTTACATTTCTTCAAGCCCGCATGAATCCCTATGAGAATCTCCTAAACAGAATAAGATCAAAATGAGACATACTCACCACAAGTTGACAAAGTTGATAAAACTTTGGGAGAATTCCCGTTCCTCTGAGTTGCTCAGTTGTGGTGGGTCTCCTTTGACCACTTGTGTCAGCTGATCAAATACACTATTCCATTTAGGATAAGGAAACCGTCCTGTGGCTAACTCATACTGCAGCAAAGAGATCAGCACAAAACACACAGGTTGAATTATTCAACACGAAGTTCACAAAAATAGAAACAGTTATTGCTGCTATTATATATTATTCTTCCTTCTGAAGGAGCCAGGTGCAGGATATAGTGTAATACAATAATTCTATAACAATGATAAAATGTAAATCAAGGCATTCCAACTGAGACAGTAAATGAACTGCAGATCTAACGCTCCTAAATAGTTAAGAGTAAAGATCCAGGCAATTATATCTACTAGGCATGGGGAAACAAGTATTTTAAGCATTGTGTTAGGCTTAGCCATTTGAGAGCTACCTTCCTGGGAAAGAAATTCAATAATTCACTATAAATAAGTCTCTACCTTAGATCATCTTAAAGCAGCAGTAGTTGCATTATTAGTGTTAACTACAGATTATCACAAAATACATCTATGGAGATTCTCAGTCATCCATGTCATGGTTGTCTCAAAGGTGCTTTTTCAAGAGGAAAGTCCAGAAAGTCCAGTTGCCTCTTGAAAAAGCACCTTTGGGATCACAAACTATGGTAAATCAGTACAAGAGAGATGAACTTTTAATAGTTTACATTCTAAATTATTGAGGATATGATATACAAGTAGTAATCCCTTCATTTGTGCCTGGGAGATCATACTTGGCTATTCCCATTAAAATGTGTGCATTCTGTATAAACTGTAGCTTCGCACAAAGCACATAGCCTCAATCCAAGAAAAGCCAGGACTAATCATTTGAAGCTAAACAGAAGCATACATTTATTTCCCATGGCCAAGGATACATATAGAAAAATTGATATTAACATTGAAAAGGTTAATGCTGCATGCTCCCTCAAATCTGTAACAAGAAATCTGGAACAGATTTGTATGAAACAGTACTTCACTTCATTGGTGCTGACCAATGATTTAAAACTTTACGCTAAAAAAAAAGCATGACTTTCTACTTGAAGCGAAGTATTCTTTACACAAGCAATGCTTTTATACATCCACTAGGGGGAAGCACCACATGGTACAATAAAACTGAAAAAAGTGAACAAAGAAGCCCAAACTATGTACTTCTGAGAAATTCAGATGGGCAGATATTTTATGTTTATAAAAGCAACACCTCTCTAACTTTTACATTTCCCAAATCCTTTTATCACTTCATAAGCAGATTTAAGAACTTCTCTTCAGCAACACTCACTATTTCTTACCAATGTAATCCCTAAGCTCCAGACATCAGAACGTACATCATATCCTTGCCTAGATGCACTGGGGTCTATCCTCTCTGGCTGAAATAAGATAAAAAAAAATAGGTATACAAGGGAAACATCAAATATATCAAGAAATGGTATAAAGATTACACAGTGAGTTGGAGGTAAGACTTTAGGTAACACCAACATTTCCCTCATCAAGCATCACTTTCATAAAGAGCAAAAACCAACAAGAACACTACAATCTGGTTAGCAATTTCTGGGCTCTGTATGAATTGTGCCAGTTAAGCATAATACGATCTATCGTTTATACATCAAACAATCTGACACGTCTAAGCATACTTCAGCCTAAGTACATGTCAAGGATTTCTTAAAACTGGTGCTTAAATTGAGTCTCTTTGCTTGTATAATACAAGTTGCTTGTATAATTTACAAGACAACCTGAAGGGGTGATCATGGTAAGAAACCAATGTGCTTTTAATTCCGATCAGGAGCATGCTCTCAAAACGGAGTGTGAAGCTGCTTTTTGTCCAAAGCAAATTTAGGCACATTTTTAAGAGAGCTTTACTATCATACTATAGTTTAGAATTCAAGGCCTCCACTCTTTTTCCACAGTAAACCTGAATTCTAATTTTCAAACCTATTTCAATGATCCTTTTTCTCTTAAGGAAAAGCAAAGATTCCAATGATAATGAAATGTGTCTCCAAAACTGTATTTCATGGAAATCATCATTTCCCGCCTTCTTTTTTTCATTGTAGAAAGCTTTTTCTAGGAACTCTCCAACTTCGACTAAGTTAGACATTTATTCCTCCTGCAAATTGTTCCTTGATCTGTCTAATATTAGAGAATCCAGATTATTAAAGATTATTAAAATATGTGCATGATTTGTTGTGCATCCAAAGCTACTTAGCATGAGCATCCAGGGATGTGATGTTTTACAATGAGACTGAAAATTATATATTAAAAGTTATAAACTACAGGACAGGAATAGCTTGTTGAGGACAAGTGCTGTATTTTATTATTGTTATAATTTTAAGAATTTTTCTACTGGTTCTGTTCCGGTTCTCCTTCTGTTTTTATGATAATAATTCTAGGTCTATTCTAGGTTCTGTTTTTATAGTTGTCTGATTTTAGAACTGGAGATCATTTTGAAAATCTTCAAAAAAAAGGGGGGGGGAGAAATAAATTAAATAATCACATAAATGTATACAGTTTATTTATCCACTAGATCCATTTTGAATACATTTAGGAAGTGAGAGGGTCTCAATACTTCTGAGTCTCTTAGTCTATTAGACCATGTCTGGGTAGCAGGTCACACAAGAATGTGGCAAACAATGGACTTAACAACAATAAAACCAGGTAATAGTTTTGCCTACTGGCAAGAATAAGATAAGCAAACTTGAAGATAGGAGGCTGAAACAAGGCCTCAAGAATCCAGAAATCAAGGACAAATGAAATGAATGCCTTCAGTCAGTCGTTCTCAACTGGTAGTCCATATAATCCAGCTACACTAGAAATGGTGTGGATGAGATTCAAGAGGAGTTAATAAAAACTTTAATTTGGTTTTTAAATATATATCTTCTCAGAAATACTGGGTCTTTTTATTATCAGCTCGAAAGCCAGATTCTTTGCTATAACAAGTAACAGAACTGAAAATATGAGGCATATTTCAAGCAAAGCCAAGGATACCCATTTTGCTCCTTATCTCCCCAAAATGTACCAAAAAAATCCCTAATATTTGATTCCCTCCACTCTCATGGTTATAAAATAGAAGGTGCTGGGCTACATGTGATGTCTAGGCTGTATTTTTTACATTTCTAGCTCCATGACTTGCCTTGTATATTCCTTTCCCCGTCAAATGTGCCAACAGTTCCAAGTTATCTATCCATCAATTTAGGCAATTAAAACTGATCCACGGGATTGATCCTGGATATTTAGTATTATTCTATACTGTATATTAGGATTGTGGGGGGGTGGGGGGGAAAGGGGGGGGTTCATTCTTATTCCCATCTCAGCAACTCAATTTTCCAATCCCACTTACTGCCATATATGGCCGGCATCCAGCATCTCTGGTTTTGGCAATGGAGTCTACAAGTTGTCCACTAATGCCAAAATCACAGAGTTTAATATTTCCATTTCTATCCAGAAGAATATTGGAAGGTTTTATATCTGAAAGAAATAAGAACAAAGACATACTTATGAGGGCAAATTTCAGTTACGATACTTTTATTTCAATCTACTGAAAGCTCCCAAACAACAAGAAACAAGATCAAGATCTTGTTTGCATCTTTGCTGGAGAAACCTGATGTTCTCTATCCTTTTCCCCACCATACTTAATCAATAGTGGTGCACCAAACATTTGGAATTTGCAACAGGTATTTCAAAGTTGATATAAATTCTTCTAATCTCAACGTAAGTTTTTCAATTCTTCTTTGGCCTTACCAAAAGTGTTCTGAGCTCCGAGTGAAACATTCCAAATGTGGAATGTTTACAATTAAACTAATTCATCAACTCTGATAAAATGTGGACAAAAACACATTATTCATTGTTTGTGGCTAGGGGCAAGCTGCAAAAACTAAGAGTGATAAAGAGAATTTACTAATACCTGTTTTCCTAAATCCTTTTTATATTTAATAAATATGATATAAGGAATGTATCCAGTAATGTTCACCCAAACATCCATGTTTCTTTGGTCTACACATAGAGATTTCACTGGCACATTCTATAAGTAATTGATCAGCTATGGGCATACTGTGATACAGTTTCTTCTCATTTGGACTTTCTCAAACACATATACATATACAAACTGAGATTATCGCTTTTAATGAAAATTATGCAGCATAAAGGCAAAATATAACCTGATGTACTGTACATCAGGAATTACTAGGTAATATTTTTAACCCACGTATGAAGACACATTGTGAATTTGAAGGTCAACATTAATTCCACTAAGTGATAGGTAAAGTATCTGCATTTTTTTCATCAACTAAAATTTGTTCTGAACATATGAGTCTGGTGATAAATTGTAAAAGCAAAGAAAAGGAGATTAAATTAAATTAAATTCACAACGCCTGGCATGGGGGCGCAGTGGTTAGAACACAGTACTGCAGATTAACTCACTGCTCACTCCAGGAATTTGATTTTGAGTGGCTCAAGGTTGACTCAGCCTTCCATCCTTCTGAGGTTGGTAAAATGAGGACTCGGGTTGTTGGGGAAAATATGCTGACTCTGTAAACCACTTAGAGAAGGCTATAAAGCACTATGAAGCAGTATTTAAGCCTAAGTGCTATTGCTATTATTTCTTTAACCACAGAAATTAGATTAGTACTTTTTGCAGCTCAAGCTAGCACAATAAGCACTAGAGAATGCTGGGAGTTTTAATCTAGACTGGTAATTTGCAAGGTCCTTGTCTTTACTTCAAGCTGTATTTTAACCTTTCTGGGGGCAGTGAATCATCCAGATTTCCCAAGGGTGAAAGAAGGAACTTCTATTATTTTAGTTGGTCATTTTGGTGTTTTTTACCTCTGTGCATGCGCAGAGGGTCTGCGCGTGCATGTGATGCGTGCACTTCTGAACCGGTAAGAAAGGTAAGTAGATTTCACCCCTGCTTTCAATATAAAGACCTTCAATTTTATTGTACATGGACTTTAATTACTAATAATTATTACTATAACTAGTTGATGTGGAAAATTACAATGTTAAAAATTCAAATAATTCATAGTAATTTAAAGCAAAAAAAAAACAAAAATCAATTATAAGTCACTGTTTGGGACCTGGAACTTCCTTCCCTGCATTTGTAGGAAAGAAAGCAGTGGGCAGTTTTCTCCATTTCCTGAAAGTTCCCTCCAAAAATGATTCCTCGCTGTTCCAAATGCCTTACTCTTTAGTTCTCAATTTTTTTTTTTTTTTTTTTTTTTTTTTTGTAATTGCTGATCATGGAGGCAGGAATGAGCAAATATGCCCATCTTTACTAGTGGAATCATCATTTGGGGGAAATAAAACTGAAGGTATATTCCTGCAAATGATGTTAAGTAATGATCCACACCAATACAAAAGAGAGGATAGCAAATTAAAGAATAAAACAAATTAGAAATGATAGTAGATTAAAAAATTGAAATCAAGAGGCTTTTAAAATTATAAAGATAAATTGTGACATAATTAAATGTCTATAGACACATGCAAAGTCTCTGAATGGTTCCATGTTTGAGATATGTTTCCAAAGATCCAGTTTGAAAAGTTAGATAAATTATTTGTATAATAAAGACATACCCAGATAGGCCTACCTCTGTGAATGATTTTCAAGTTTTCTTTTAAGTGGTTTAATGCTTTCACAGTCTAAGAGAGAAGACGAAAGTTTTATGGAGTTCTATTGAAGCCCTATTAATATCACAATTCCAAATCAACAAATGCTTTCTAGAATATATTTCAGGAAAATTATAAAGCAGAAATCCAAAAGTATCATTTCAAAGTCTTAACAATATTTTTTTACAACATAGTTGATTAAAAAAAAGATAATTGGAAAGGAGTTCAATAGTACCAGTAAAGGAAGAAGAAAGATGAGCACAGGTAGTCCTTGGGTTATGATCCTAATTAGGATTGGAATTTCCATTGTTACACAAAACCCTATACATATTTGCTTTTCCAGAGTAGACACAGTTAAAATCTCAATATAGCTTGTTTTTCTCAAGTTCATTTAGCTGGTCAAGGGAGATTTAAACAGTTGTGATGGGAATCCATAATGTATGGAATGACTCCCCTTCCTACTTAAATAACATGGTTTAAGAAACAGTAGCAGCATGGTTGTGATGGTTTGTAGAATTTCATTCTATGCATCTTTTTCACCATCCCAATGAACATCATTCAACCTGCCCAGCTGTTTGGATCCCTTTCTGTGTCAATCAAGAGAGTGTTAAGTAGTGGGCTCAGAATTGCTATGTTTGAAACTGGGTTTTATCCTTTCTACAAGATTCTCTGCATTACAATTCTGCAGTCAACCAAACAGCTGACTGAGTTGAAGCAGGTTAGAAAGTCCACACATACATACCATACCCTACACACCTACATATCATACTCACATTTGGTAGGGCACAAATACATACCATATTCACAGTTCATCCAGTGAATTACAAATATTTTTTTTTCTTAGCAAACAAAATAAGCCATTTTTTAAAAAGTCAGCAAAACATCAGTTTTTCTTCAGTAATAAGTCTTAAATAAATCAATCTCAATGCTGTCTAGAAGCTGGTTTGGGAAAGCAAAGCAAAGTAAATCAGAAGCCTGCACAAAAAGAGGAGCTTTCAAAGAAAACTTACAGCTAAAGTGATTTTGCCTAGAATTTCTTCCGGAATAACATCATCTAATACACTATATACATATTTGTAAAATTTATCAAACGAGGTAGACATGAGCTCCATACAGATCCAACAGTCACCCTAAACAAAGAAAGGAAAAGGGTTATTATTTTTATTGTTAAAATGAAAAAAATGTTTTGGATGTTGTGTTAACTAAAATAAGCAATGAAAATCTTCTCACATACATTACTTCACATTCTATTATCCATGCTAAGCAAGCAAAAATAACATTCTTCAAATGTACTTTTTGAACAAATTCAAAATTCATCTACTTCTTATAAAGGAAAAAGTATTATTTTTTAAAAATTATATATTGACTACCTGATGGGTTAATGGGTGCACTGTATATTTAAATGACATCCTTTAGTTAGAAAAACCCGATCAATTTCATTATATGAAGACAATTATATTTGATTCATGAGTGGGTTAAATTTTAATTTATTTCATGAAAAAGAGATGTTTTCTACTTAATGTGGCCTGTTGACTGAATGAAATGAGAATGTTATACTTTATGACTTTGTGTCCTAAACTTATATGTGATATAATATCAACAATAACATTATGTTCCTTGGGCTTCGGATCTGCTCCATAGAAGGAGGTCATTATCAATAAGCAAGCTTTTGTAAAAAGGCAAGGTTGCACAGCTGATCAAACTACTTCTCTAAGGTGCTATTAGAAGGTGAACATTGGACATATATCCTTTTTGGTACACGGAGTGGTCAAAAAGCTCAATAACTATGAGTTCAATGCCCTGCCCAAAACACGTCCTCCACAAAATGAAAATAAAGGACTCAAGCATTCTTTGGTGGACTAGCTAGAATAATGTAGCAAATCAGGACCAGGATGGTTGGGTTTCAAGTCACCACTGATCCAGGAACCTCATAAATAACACTGAACTAGTTACAGTAAAAACTCTTTGTCTAAACTATCCTGTAGGATTATTATGAATGTGAAAGTATGTCACATTTGGAAGGATGATTTGCTTAATATGTAATTAAGAAAATAAAGTTTGAAAAATGAGCATAAACTCATAATGGCCTTTTTTTGTCAAACACCAAAACAAAATCATATTATGAAGCTTTCTTACGTTCAACTGTTAGAACTACTCCTGATAATATTTCTATTGCAGGTACCCCACTTCATGCAATGTTATCCAGAAAACTTTCTATCTTGCCCTTCAATTATTACCCATTAAACCTTCTGAAAATACCTAAACGTTTGGAGGCAAATTAAGCAAATTCTGAGTGCCAACCTCTCTGAAGAGTGCTCCATAAAACTGAACAATATACGGGCAGTCACTACTTCTCATTACTACATCCAGATCCATTAAAAGCTGTTTCTGTTCCTTTTCATCCACTGTTGACCGAATTCTCTGAAAGAACGATAAGGACAAATCATTAAACTCAAGTCATAGTAGACAGATTTTTTAAATATAAATGGACGTTATCAATCTGAAATATTTTAGAATGGGAGAAAGTACTAGTTTGGCAAAGACTTAAAATTGAACAGAAAAAAATTAAACCAGTTATTAAATTTAATCATACAGAATACATCTGTAATCATACAGAATACATCTGTAATCATACAGAATACAATAGAGAGAGAGAGAAAAACAAACACACACCAGAGATAAAAGCTAACATAGGTCAGAACTTATGTTGATGCTAATATGGCTTGTTATCTGCAGCAGTAGTTTCCCTGCAACACACACACTTCTATGTCCAGTGCCCATCTTCCAGTGGGCTCCTCCAATATATCCTTCCCAATAAGCTTTTAGTCATATTGTATTTCTTGAAATAAGGAAAATGGAAGCCAGGAGGTGCTATTTCTTGTGAAAACCCTTTCCTTATAATTAAAGCATGCACTATTCTTCTCAAACTGCAGAAACTACTGAAGATGGAACTTTTTAGAATAGTATTCAGTTCAATAGTTTGTTGCCATCACCTTTAATTTACTTTGAATTACTTACAAAGATATAATTGATGTATATTTGATTCATCATCACTCTTATTAAAATCTATCTTGACTAATTGTAGTTCTGAGTAGCTATTCATGATTTTAAATTAATTTAATATTGATCTTTAATGTTTTAATGTATGTTTTTGGTGATTTTTTCCTCAAGATGCGGTAAATCAATAGAGATTCAGAAGTATATAAATAGAACAAATAAATGAATTTTAAGCTCAAAGTTTTGAATTTGAAATAATTTGACTACTAATATTGCAACCTATGCATTTATTCTGAATGTTGTTCTCTGCTCATAATGGCTGTGCAGACAATTAATTCCATTCAGGCAGAGAAACAAAATTCCAAGGACCAATAAGTGACAAAGAGATAAATGTTGCAAATTTCTGAACATAGAGAAAATATTTTCATAG
Organism: Pituophis catenifer annectens; assembly: GCF_029215685.1. NCBI lineage: Eukaryota > Metazoa > Chordata > Lepidosauria > Squamata > Colubridae > Pituophis > Pituophis catenifer. The sequence continues at coordinate 128,250,144 of NW_027256882.1, forward strand.
GTACGCTGGATTTTGCCTATTAAACATCTTCTGACCACTCTATAGCATTTAAAAAGAACATTTAAAAGTATTGTGTATAAATATATTATATACAATAATGGTATTTTTATGCAATTTAAAAGACATGCTGAATTTCTACATTTCCCTTTTAAGGGAAATGTTTGTAAATAAATAAATTTAAATACACACAAAAAAGATATAGCTGATGCAAATCATTCAGAAATCTATTTTTTTACTAGCTGTATCTTGGGCTGTTGGACAACCTATAAGGTATGATGAAAGCAAAGGCACCATTAGCTCAAGGGAGAGAATTCTTGACTTGTAATTCATACTACTAAAAGTCCTTGGATTGTATTTGACCAAAAAGAAAAAAGAAAAAGCATGTTATCAACCATTGGTTAGCAGGATTTCTGCATATCGCTCTGTATGATATTCTTGTTCTAATTGACGCCAATGTTTTTCATCTGTTTTTTCAAATTTGTTATTGCGCTTTGAAAACCATTATTTACAATATTTACAAGAATGAAGGAACTGACAGTTTTCATCTGGTGAACAGCAGTTTTCGTAAGAAATTGTGGAAGACAAATATTTTAATCATGCAAGTAGGCAAAGAAATATGACCCTATGGAGACAAAAGGACTAATTATCCTTTGAGGCAATGAACCAAACTTGACAAGCTAAAAAAGGTTTCCAATTATGTATCAGATGGATTTTCTATTATGACAGGAATAATTTCTAAAACAATATTACATCTCAGCACAATTGTTTGTAATAACTGGAATAATTGGAAAAATGTCATTGCCTGAACAGTGAAAGTAAGAGTACAAACAAGCTAATTACTGTATTAAAGTAATATTGCATTAACCTATAGTAAAAGTAAAAGCACCAAGTCCAAAATAGTTCTTCACAATTTCTTCCTATTAACGAAAGCTTTGAAAAGCTAAATATCATTGAATTTCAAGGTATCCGACCCCTATAAATATTACAAAACCATCTAAAGGAAACAATGTCAGTGTTTTTTCTGAGGTACACAGAGTACAGTACAGAGTACAGTAGTCTCAAAATGAATATTCATAGAAAGACATGGGATTAATAAAATGAATGAGGACTGTTCAAGCATTACCAATGACACTACTACACTATTAATCTCACCTGAATCATGATTTTTTAAAAAATATTTAAAAGCAATAACTTTATCCTAAATTGGTAGCAAGGATACCAAACTACACTAGAATCTTCTTACATCTATACTGAGATCTGCAATAAACAAAACAGCACCACAACTTTGGTGAAATGAGTAGATGCCTTATTTTTTGTTTGTTTTTTGTTTTACTTGGCTAAAGAATCATCATCTACCTTCAAATTGTTGGATGGAAGCCATCTGACAATCAAATACTAAATTATATCCAATAAAAAATGCCAAACTATGTCCTGGATTAACATTAGCTAATCTGTTTAGAACTGGTTCACTAAACTAAAACCATCTCAGCCTCAAATCATCTCAGGTCTGCATAGCTTGTCTTCTTCTCATTGAACTTCCTCAACCTTGTTTACTTCAATTACTATTTGCAGCAAATGCTACGAAGTGGTTTTTCAGAAGGGGATTTAATCCTCTTTCACAAAGGTGCTCCATGGACATCCCTCTTTCACAGTTCTAAAGCAATTTTTTAAAACAATTGTAAACAAACTAATTTAAAACTATGCATGTCACTGAGTTATAGCCTAAAGCCCTAAGCAATCATATCTTACACAAAAAAAATCTTTATAGCAACAATAGTCTACTCATATTATGGATCTTCACTGAAATATAAAATATCCCCAGTGCCTCTCCAAGGAATAGTTTCCCAACCTACACAACCCACAAAATAGCAGACACAGAAAAGTTTTGCTTTATTCCAGAGATATGCTACATGTTTTCTGGGCAAATTATTCCAGAGCTATCTATCATTCTGCATTCCAGAAATCAATAAGCAAAAAATTCATCTCTTTATTCGGACGTTATGGATATTGAAGGTATTGCCTATTATCAGAAAATGAAGTCTTGATTATAAAATGCATTGGAAAACAGATGAATAATAAATAATGTGGACAAAAATGCCAAATGCAGTCTAAACATATGGCTGGTTTTTTTTTTATCCTAGCTTTTTTTCCCCCCAGTCCAGGGTCTATATTTTCAGATCAGCCAAATGTTGATCTATTCATTGTGTCTTGAATTGACTGATTGGCTTATTGCCCTGGTCAGATTTCATTGGATCAAAGTGAGTGACCACCCTAAAGTCATCCAGAAGGCTTTCATGCCTAAGAGGGGATTAGAACTCACAATCTCATTGTTTTAGTCTGGTGTCTTAAACTACTAGACCAAACTGGCTCTTTTTTCCAAAATTGATTTCACGTTTATTTTATTCTAGTAGTCTCTTTAACTCAAGCAATATCCATTATTTATGGCACTAAATAAGCCATCAGTTCCCTTAACCTTCATCGTTTTTCTTTAGATCTAATAATTTCTAGAATGTTAAGGTCTCCTATGACCTAAGTACAGGCCTGACACCATCTGTAAAGTAGTTCTTTTGTGTATTTCTTGAATCATTAATGTGCTAAGTGGCAATCTACTCGCCCCAACTCTTGAGTTTGTTCCTTTTAAAAAATTTCTCTTGTTTTACGAACATTTTTTTCCTTGAACAGCTGAATTCACTTTGGCATTTTATTGCCATTTCTCGTAGAAATTCAGAAGGAAGTCTTTTTTGAATGGCTGGCCTTTCATCTCAAAATTAGCTTATGCTTAACCTCTCTGGCAGAGCTCTAAGAACTACATAAGTTTTTTCCAGAAAACATACCAGATGGTTATTATAAGCAGAACTCATATACTATTCACTCATATAATGTCTCCAAAAAGCATAATGGAAGAAAAATATATATAATTATAGCGTACCAAAGATGGACACTTTTAAACGACAAACTTTATTTTTTATATTCTTTTTTATTTATTAAATTTACATGCCATTTATCTCACTGTTGAAGTGACTTAGGACAAGTTACAAAATGATAAAAGATCAATATAAAAACAGTTAAAATTTGTAAGAATTAAATATCGAGACTAAAAATTAAGGGGATGAACAGCACAGGAAGGAGTCTTCTCTCTTACCCCGTCAACTATCTCCAACATAGAGCATCCTCACTGGGGCCCCAGGCCGGCTTAGCAGAACGAGGTTTTAAGGCTCTTCTGGAAAACTAAGGGGATGGAGGCGGATCTCACTCAAGGGCAGAATGTTCCAAAGGGCAGGGACCACAGGGAAAAGACTCTTAGACTCCCACCAACCAATATTCCTTGGCAGACAAGGGCCATAATAAGCCCTTTCTGCTGAAACAAGTGAGGTGGGTCCATCCCACTAGGGTGAGACATAACTTCAAATACCCTTCATACAGGTAGTTCTCGACTTACAACCACAATTGAGCCCAATATTTCTGTTGTTAAGTGAGACATTTGTCAACTGAGTTTTGCCATAATTGTTGAGTGAATCACTGCAGTTGATAAGTTAGTAAACTAGTTGTTAAATGAACATGGCTTCCCCATTAACTTTGCTTCTCAAAAGATTGCAAAAGGTGATCACATGACCTTGGGACACAGCAACTGTCATAAGTATGAACCAGTTGCCAAGCATCTGAATTTTGATCACATGACTATAGGAATGCTGCAATGGTCATAAGTGTAAAAACGGTCATAAATCACTTTTTTCAATGCCATTGTAACTTTGAATGGTCGTTAAATGAACTATTGTAAGGCGAAGACTACCTGTATTAAGTGAGGGGTGGACTATCAAAGTCTTTACAATAAACCAATGATGTGTTAAGTAATGATCCACACCAATACAACAGAGATGGCAAACAAAAATAAGACACCCCCCTCATTTACGATCTTATTCAAGAGGGGGGAGCAGACCTGGCGGGTATTACTGGCGGGTATTACGGAGACCTGGTTGGGCCCGGAGGGAGGGGTCCCTCTGGTTGAGATGTGCCCACCAGGCTTCAGAGGATTCCATCAGCCGAGGGCCCAGGGGAGGGGCGGGATGTGGCGATTATTAAGGTCCTGGTCCGAGGGAGACCACTGTGTCACAGATTGCCGGATGTGAGTCCCTCTTTGTGAAATGGGGTCATGGGGTTCAGATGGGCTTGCTGCTTACGTACCTGCTCCCTGCCTCGTGGCAACGGCCCTGCCCGAGCTACTCGACGTGATAGCCACAGTAGCAGTTGATACACCCAGGCTTATGGTCATGGGTGATTTCAACTTGCCGTCCGTTGGTGAAACGTCGGAGATGGCTCGGGAATTCATGGCTTCCATGACGGCCATGGACCTGACCCAGTTAGTTCATGGCCCCACTCTCGGGGGGGGGGACACACTCTGGACTTGATTTTTGTCTCTGGCCAGTGGTTGAGTGGTCTTATTATAGGGGATATAGACATGAAACCCTTGTCATGGTCAGATCACTCACTCCTTCATCTGGACCTTCGAACCACTACATCCCGCCGCAGGGAGGCGGAGCCAATTAGGTGGGTCCGCCCCAGGCGCCTGATGGATCCTGATAGGTTCCAGATGGAGCTTGGGCCATTTCCTGAAGATCTGGCACACGACTCGGCCGAGGACCTGGTAGTTGCCTGGGATCGGGCAGCTGGTGGGGCCTTGGATCGAGTTGTGCCTTTGCGGCCTCTGACCCGGTGTCGATCCCTCACGGCTCCTTGGTTCACTGAGGAGCTGAGGGAGATGAAACGCCGGAAAAGATGCCTAGAGAGCGGTTGGAGGGCCAGTCTCACTGAATCTGACCGAACACTGGTAAGGTCGCATATTAAGACCTACTTAGGGGCGATAAAAGCGGCAAAGTTTAATTACTTTTCCGCTCTTATTGCATCATCAGAGAATCGTCCGGCCGCCCTGTTCAGGGTGAGCCGCTCCCTGCTCCACTCGGGAGCGCGGGAGGACCCCCTGGAAGGCAGGGCTGAGGATTTTGGACAATATCTGTATGACAAAATCGCTCAGATCCGGGGGGACTTGGACTCTGACTGGGTAGATTCGGGCAGGGTGGCGAGGAATAATCTTGAGAACGTTATCTGGGAAGAGTTTGACTCTGTGACCCCTGAATGACGTGGACAAGATTCTGGGGAGACTTAGTGTGGCTACATGTTTACTGGATGCCTCCTGGTTAGTACTGGCTTCCCGGGAGGTTACACGAGGCTGACTCCAGGGAATTATTAACTTCATTGAGTGAGGGTTACTTCCCCATGGCCTTGAAAGAGGCAGTGGTGAGGCCTCTCCTCAAGAAGCCTTCCCTGGACCCGGCAGTATTAGCCAACTATCGTCCTGTCTCCAATCTTCGCTTTGTGGCGAAGGTTGTCGAGAGTGTGGTCGCACGACAGTTTCCGCAATACCTGGAGGAAACGTCTTATCTAGATCCGTTCCAGTCGGGTTTCAGGCCCGGGCACAGCACGGAAACGGCATTGGTCGCGTTGGTAGATGATCTCTGGAGGGCTCGGGACAGGGGTTGCTCCTCTGTTCTGGCCCTGTTAGACCTCTCAGCGGCTTTTGATACCATCGACCATGGTATCATGCTGCACCGGTTGGAAGAGTTGGGGATGGGGGGCACCGTGTTACGGTGGTTCTCCTCCTTTCTCTCAGACCGGTAGCAGTTCGTGTTGGCAGGGGGGCAGAGGTCGACCTCGAGGCCTCTTATATGCCTCAGGGGTCGGTCCTCTCGCCCCTTCTGTTCAACATTTATGTGAAGCCGCTGGGCGAGATCATCCGTGGCTTTGGGATGAAGTACCATCAGTACGCTGATGACACCCAGTTGTACATCTCCACCCAAGGCCACCCCAACGATACCCTTGAAGTGATGTCCCGGTGCCTGGAGGCTGTGCGGATCTGGATGGGGAGACACAAGCTCAACCCTTCCAAGACTGAGTGGCTGTGGTTCCCGGCATCCCGATATAGTCAGTTGACTCCATCACTGACTATTGGGGGCGAGTCTTTGGCCCCCTCGGAGAGGGCTTGTAATCTGGGAGTCCTCCTGGATACGCAGCTGTCCTTGGAGGAACATCTGACAGCTGTTGCCACGGGGACTTTTGGTCAGGTTCGCCTGATCCGCCAGTTGCGGCCCTTTCTTGATCGGGATTCCCTGTGCACAGTCACTTATGCTCTCGTCACCTCTTGCCTGGACTACTGCAACGCTCTCTACATGGGGCTCCCCTTGAACAGCACCCGGAGGCTCCAACTGGTCCAGAATGCGGCCGCGCGGGTAGTCACGGGAGCTGCATGGTGCTCCCATACAACATCTCTCCTGCGTGAGCTGCACTGGCTCCCAGTGGTCTTCCGGGTGTGCTTCAAGGTGTTGGTTATCACCTTTAAAGCGCTCCATGGCATAGGACCTAGTTATCTTCGAGACTGCCTGCTGCTACCGACGGCCTCCCATTGACCTGTGTGCTCCCACAGAGGGGGCCTCCTCGGGATGCCATCAGCCAAACAATGTAGGCTGGTGACCCCCAGGGGGAGGGCCTTCTCTGTAGGGGTACCTATCCTCTGGAATCAGCTGCCCCCAGAGATAAGGAGAATCCAAGACCTCGGTGCCTTCCGCCGTGCCCTTAAAACTTTCTTTTTCCAGCAAGCCGGGCTGGCCTAACACTTTTTAAAATGTTTTTAATTGCTTGTTATTGTTTTTAATCATGGGGACAAATTTACATATATCTTTTTAATTGTATTTTAATGTTTGTAGTTTATGTTTTTATTTGGCTGTTCACCGCCCTGAGTCCTCAGGGAGAAGGGCAGTATACAAATTTAAAAATAAAAAAATAATAATAAAAAAAAATGGCTGTAACGCTTTCACGCAAATTTATACTCTTTAGTGATTCAGGTCTTATTTTCAAAAGTGAATAAGACACAGCCTCAGCTAAGTTTCTTCTAATTATTTTTCTAAAATAAAATATGATTTAATAAAATTGCATCCCCCTATTAAGAATAAATTACATAAATTTAGGGCAAAAGATGATAATGTCATTCCATGCTCTTTCAACTTCTTGAAGACTGATCAGCGGGACATAGCAAAATAACTGCCTACTGATAAGTGAGTGTATTGCTGCTTTTAAATCTCTGCTGTGGAAAAATCTAAAGGTTTATGACTAATAGAACTATCGTCTCTGCATTTATATTGTACTTTTTTCAATGCAAAAGTATAGTTTGCACTGTGAAAATGTATTAATATACAGATAATTTATACAGATGATGTATCTATGTAATTAAACTTTCAAATGATCAAATGTAAAACATTACTAGTTTAGCTTTTCAACACTTGAAATGTAAAACAGGCATTGTGCATGCATTAAGTCTCAAACTAATAACCAAACTAATGTATTTTTGCTGTTATTATATTCGTAGGGTCAATTCATGTATAATAAATAAATACACTTCTACTGCTTTTTGCTGATCTCAGGGCTGTAGCTGTGAAAACAAGCTGCAAAATGCATGTTTAACTGCTGCTTCTACAGTTAGCTACTGGAATTTTAAAACATTTTTTTAAAAGTTTCCCATACATTTTCCACCCAGGCTTTTATTGCTACAGAATGAAAAATCAGGCAACAAGGGAGAAAGCAATACTCAACAATCCCTCAAACCATATCAAGTTATTTTGGATAACTAACCACTTAAAGTGTAGTGACCATATTAGGATCAGAGTTCAGATCAAAATATTTTGATTTCACTCATACTCCTAAAACAGTGGAATAGGAATAAGGTGTAATTTAAAAGACATCTACAGTGCTGCTGGAGAAAAGCTGTGGAGAATATGTAAAATTCCATAAACACATTGGTTTAAATCAGTGGTTCCCAACACATGGTCCACCGACCCTGGAGGGTTGCACGATATATTCACAGGGGGTCTGCTAATTAAGTCTTGGTGGTCCATGGCCATGGTCTATGACCATAAAAGTTATTTAAAGGTTAAGAAAAGGTTGAGAACCACTGGTTTAAACTAATGATCTGTCCATGAAAAAATATTCTATGTGTATCACAACAACTTTTCAACATTTTTTAATCCCATGTTATGCATATGCTGACATATTTTTAAAGAAAGAATGGATTTTCTTCAAACTTTACATGTCACATCAGATTAAACTAGTAATAATACAGTTCTCTCTGCTAATACCGCACTTACTGTATAAAGTGCTATATAAACAACAGACATTTGTTGAGTGTTAGATGGATGAACGTTAAATTCTCCATCATGTTTGGCCCTACTGTTGGAAGTACAAATAATTATGGACATCACCTACTTTAACAGCCATAATTTGCCCACTTGGTTTGTGGACCATTTTGTTGACAGAACCATAAGCGCCTCGTCCAATTTCTCCAAGGTCTTTCAAGTCCTCTGCAGTAAAATCCCAATGTTGTTCAGGGGAAATCTTCAATTTTCCTGATGATTCAATGCTGTGTGTTCTCAGTCTCTCTCTGTTAAAAAATTTGGGAGGAATTTTTCCACATTTTAAATAGTTTAAAACTTTTTTCAGCAGCACCAATCAAAAGCATTTATATAGAGGAATGTACACATAGCTAATGCAAGAAGATAAATTCCAAGAAGGAGTTGGATGGGGCAACATACTAACTTAATTGTAATTACTACAAAGAAAACAAAAATGTTATTTTCTTACATTATATCAATTTTCCTTGAGGATATTTATAAATTCCTGGCTAAGAATTTATTCCTGCTAGGAAATATTTTATAATTTGTCCTTTAGAATAATTATATGGCAATAATGATCTTTTTTATTATCTATATTAATATCATTAAAAATTTATATCTGTAGTCATTGCATTTTTATAAGAATTGGTTGATCTTAACACAAAACCCCAAATTAGAACGGGTTTATCTGTTCATTTACAGATAAACCGAAATTCATTATAAAGCAACTATTTTAGTTATATTTGTGAAGTAAATTAAAAGCCACAAAATGACTGCTGCTTATTTTTATCCCTAAAGGAAGGAAGTGTATGAAAATATTTTTGTGGCAAGAGTGCCAAATAAAAACATTTTTTTAATCTAATAGATATAAAAGAGATATGAACTGCTAACACTAACCTCCTTAATTCCCACTGTGGAAATATATCAGAGTTACATTTCAAAGCTCTCCCAACACCATTAAATATGATCGTCTTTGCAAAGAAACCTTACTTTTTAGTTCTTAGATGTAGCTCTTTTCAGGAATGATGCTAAGGTTTGGAATTGTATGAATAAGTCCCTACATACTGTTGCATATTGTCTTTTATGGTAAACTAGTATGTGGTTGTATTTGAACAGCGCAAGTCATAGTATGATTGCAAATCAAATAGATATATATAGTTTTCCAACTATAAATTGACTGAAAGATATGCAGACAAGGGAAAAACAAACATTATATATTAACATCATTACACATAAATACCAATTTCCTGAGGCTTCCGATCCTCCCCCCCACCATTTCAATATTTTAGGGGACATAAACTACACAGAATGTAGCATTAATGGAGGACTGAGAGGCACAGAATGAGGAAGGCCATATGTGGTTGGATTTTTTTTTTTTTTTGGAAAGGTTATTTTTTTTGCTGTAATTGTGATACAATATTTTAGAGTTAATTATATTTTTCATGTTTCCACCACAAAATGACAGGAAACTGTATGGCTTGTCTTCAAAAATCATCCCAAAGAGTTTCAAATGGTACAGAAAAGAACCAAGGAGTGGAAGAGATTACTAACCTATGGGACACAGAAAATATACAATTCTCTATAATTAATATGTACCTAGATGTTCAACGCAGCTATGCTTTCTAACATAATTAAGTGAATAAATTAAAAAAAATTGAAATAAAAAGTTGAGTGGAATTGAAGTTTAAGGAACACAAATTTCAAGCTTTGCCATGTCACTCCTAAAAACAATCAGCCAACAATTAAAAGACCATCATACTAATGCTGGCATACTGCAAATTACCAGTAAAATTAAAGTGCTCGCATTTCAGGAGAAACTTGAGGTGGGGAAAAGAGTCAAGTCCACTACTGAGGAAAACAGAACTAGATATCTCAATTCCTAGAGGAAAACACTCGGATTCCATAGTAATTGCCCTCTGCAGCCCATATTGCTGAACTTGTAGAACAGGAGTGGGGAACTATAGCCCTTTTACGATCTGTGAACTGGCTGGCTCAGGAATTCTGGGAGTTGAAGTTCATAGATCGTAAAAGGGCCATAGTTCCCCATCCCTGGTGTAGAATATACAGCTGTCTGTTCCAGGGCACTGATGATTCAGATCAAGAATTTAACTAACAATAACTAACTAACTATATATATTCACACCCATACTTCCCTCCCCCCATAGTCTATTGGCCCTTTATATACATCTTATACATCTTAGGCAGGTGATAAGAATATAGCTCATGATATAGCACCTGAGGTGTCACAATTTTACTAGGATTCAGAGCAGAGGTGAAATGCTCCCGGTTCGGACCGGCTCGGGCGAGTAGGTAGCGATGGTGGCGGCCAGTTGGGAGAACCGGTAGCAAAAATCCCTATCCCTGCCCCCGCCCCCCATGCCCAGCTGAGCCGCATGATCATCAGAGGCTTTTTTTCTTTTAAATGCCTCTGACGAGCCAAGCTCTGACAATCCAAGCTCTGACGATCCAAGCTGAGTTGCCTGCCAATCAGGCAACTCAGCTGGGATCGTCAGAGCCTTTTGAAAGCATTTTTTTACATGGTTTTACATGTAAAAAATGGTTTTAAAAGTAAAAAACAAATTGGCCATGCCCACCGTCACATTACCCCACCAAGCCACGCCCACAGAACCGGTCAGATTTCACCGCTGACTCAGAGTTATAGTTTTCCTACCTTCACCTTGCAAATACTCACTGCCCTCGCTACTTAACTAGTTCCTTCTTAGTATAATACAGACTTGCAATGAATAAAAAAAATGTTAGTGGAAATTAAGTTTTTTAATTTAAAATCAAATACTCATCTTTGTTGTTCAAAAAAAAAAAATGTCTCTGTTTAACATAAGTAGTTACTTCTTTTCTATCCAACCTAACATTAACATCATCATAATCTAATTTATTCAGATTATAGTTCATAACAATTTATTAAAAATAAAAAAAATCCGTATTACAAGCATTTGAAATTAACTCAAAGGCATGACCATTAAGAAGAAATGAAAGATATAGGTTAAAGCAGGATTCAAAGTATATAATCCAATATATGTCAATATAGATTTTTGAAACTGTATTAAATGTGTTAATACATTTTAATTTTTGATAAGCACTTAGAAAAAAAATGTTTATTATTTACAGAAATTATTTACAAACTACGTTATCAGTCCAAGAGAACAAAAGACAAACAGAAGGAGCAATTCCCAATCCTCATCGTCACTGATCCAAAACTAAGGACACTTGAGAATAAATCTCAGTAAACAAGAGGCTCTTGTGTGCTCGGAGTTGGACCATTTGAAATTAAACACATTTTGTCTTTATCAATTACCTACTTATGATAGAGGTTAAACTAACACCCACATAAAAACTATTTTGCAGCAATAATGGAAATAAATGTTATTTCTGTATAACTGACATTTTCAGTTATTTCATAAAATGACTCTGTTAGTGTTATTGTTCCAATCTTTTTTTCCCCATTTGATGGAGTTTTGTGTATCTAAGTAGAAATGCTTAACTATGGAAAATAGTTCCTATTTTCATCAAGAACTATTTTATATCCATAGTAACTCTGTTAGTGTTTCCCTGCAACCTCACTGTCTACAAGAGAACATCCACAATTGGATGAGGAACTGGAATTCTGCATTAGTATTTCATGTATCGTATCCTTTAGCATTTATGAGGGTCTTTAGTACTCTCTCGAGTTTGGTTGGGTTTTTTTTGCAGACTTTTCATTACCCAAACTAATTGACATCATCAGTACTAGTAAGGAATGGGGCTTGTTTTCAGTTTATATTCTAGTGTTGATGGGGATGGTTTTAGAGGTTCTTTGACTGGGTTGTTTACTGTTGGCTTGTTTGGCAGTTTCTTGATTGGATACTGCTTACTTCTTGATTGTTGGTCTGATGTTAATTTTGGAGTAAATCTATGCTCATCTCGCTGCTGATTATTGATGGAGGGGTGCTAAGGTCAAAAAGACCTAAGCACCTCTCCACCAGCAATGAGCACCCAGATGAACACAGATTAAAAATGTATGATCTTGTGGGGCCACACTGATAACTGTTGAGGGCTGCATGTAGCCCATGTATCAGACACACGTGTTTTAGAGCAATAGTTTGTTTTAATCAGAGTTGGTGAACAAGCCAGGGGTAGAGAAGTCTGAAAGTACACAATTCCTGCCCGTCCCTTTTAACTTCTAGACCTTTAGGGTGGGTCATTCCTAAATTTCTTTGACTGCAGGTTTGAATTGCAGGTTCTTGCTTTCCCTTTCTTCAAAGTTATCTATGAATTTCATTATACAAAGAAATAGCTTGTTCAGACAATCTCTCCAAAGTGGGGGAGGGGGGAAGAGTTCAGTAACAGCACAACATATAACTGATCGTAATGGCGAACATGACTGACAGAAATGCTGCAAAGGTCATAAATGGTAGGCATTGGTCACAAAATTCTTTTCATCACCACTGTAACTTCAACGCAGTCACTAATCAAGGTCTACTCTTATATTTTTTGGCTGCCTTTAAGGGCAAAACCCCACCAAAAGCAACTTATAAACAAGAAATTTATACTATAATATACTAGTTACTATTGCCACTACTACTACTCCGTTTGCAAAATACTGCAAAGTGCTCTAGTCTGAAATAAGGTCCTCCTACCCCGCTGAGCTCCAGGTATTCCTTATCCTGGTGTTTCAAAAGGCTTTGAAGATCTGGCAAGGGTAGTAGGTCTGCTGCCTGGTTTTTGTCATCTTTTGTCCCTTGTTTTTTACTTATATTGTTTTATTGGATTTTTGTTTTTGTTTTAACTTGTAAACCTTCTAGAGTTACAGGGAATCAGGCAGTGTACAAGCTTAATCAATAAATAAATACTATTAATAATAACAGCAGCAGCTAGTTACTAGTATCTGCTAGTGCAAGCTCTGGCACTAGAATAAAGGGAAAACCCTATTCAGGGAAAGTTTATTGCTTAGCACATTGTAAGCCGCCCTGAGTCTCCGGAGAAGGGCGGCATATAAATTAAAATTAAAAAAAAAAAAAGTAAATAAATGAATCTTTAGGGCTTTCTTTAAAAATGGCAGTGATGAGACTTCAATAAATCCTAGGTAGATGATGATTGACCAAAATAACCACTTTCAAAGATTTTAATTTTTTTAAAAACAGTCAAAGCTCTATATCTGATCTTAAATCACAAACAGGTTGACATGGGTAAAGGAAATCCCAAATTGTTTCTGTGCTTTAAATATTGGAACCAATATTTTGAAATAGTTTACAAATAATGAAGTTGATGCCATATAGTTTTCACATGTTTTCTCTGTCTCATTCCTACCAACTTACATATACAGACAATTTTCAAAGGCTACTTCACCACATTGAATTCTTGCCTGCAGGTGTTATTACTTTAAATTATTAGTTTTCAAGAAATAAGCTTTTGGAATTGAAATCTTTAATCATACCATATGCTAGAGCAAACATTATGCCCAATTAAGCTTTGCCTCTTCAACCGAATGATTACTGGGTCTGAAGATTTTTCACTTCACCACCTTCTCTCACTAATTTATAAACAGGATCAATCTTACTACTTTCACAACTTCTCTTCCTGCAGTATTTCTACTTTTACTCAATCAAATAAATCCATCTTATATATTCATAATGATTCATTTCCCAAAAGTATGCTCAAATAGACTAATGCTTAAACTATGCATCTGAAGCAGAATTTTTTAAAAAACAGATATTCCTCAATCATTTATTTTTGGATAACCAAGTAGCCCAATCACTTTTTCTGTACTGTCTCATTTCAATCCATCCACTCATGTTACTTAATAGTCTTTTTCCATATGACATTCATTTGAGTCGCTGTAAGCGGCTATATAAATTTTATAAATAAATAAATGTGGATTCTTGTGCAATTTCCCAGTACTCATCCTTGATCCTTACATTACCGACGTATAACATCGGACATCTCCAACTATGTAGTCTTACTTTCATTTGAAACTACAACAAATATAATCCTAACCCATACTTTCCAACATACTTAATGTACTCATCTCACTTCGATATCAAATTACCTGTATTTAAGTCTATTACATCGGTTTCCTTTCTTTTTCTTAATTTCATAAGCAAACTCCGTATCTATTTTTCTCATGAATTCATTTCCTTAACATTAACTCTTCTTCCATTGTATGTCTCGGAGTGGTCATCAATTAAGCCCAGAGATATTTATCTCTGACCAGGGCCTTGGCCAATCAAGGACTTTGTACAATGTTTTTTAATAAATGAACACTAGGTAATCAGCCTTAGTTATACCTGTACCATAAGTAGCATTCTCTCCTAAAAACAATGGTACTGGCCAGTTTTGTTCCAATTGAATGCCAGAAATGCAACTGAAGTTTACTTTTATCTCAGGTTTGCTAGTGCTATTTTAGTCAAGTCAAGGTTTGCTGCCTATGTCTGGAGGTACAGGCCATGTAACGACACATTCAGGAAATAGAGTATTATTTAAGTATATACCTTAACCTATTATATAGAAAAGTAAATATATTCAAAGATTTCTCCAATTGTTAGAAAAGAATACACACACACACACACACACACACACACACACACACACACACACGAATAGATAATACAGATAGTGTCTGGATTACACCACCAATTGGAACCACAATTGCTATTCCTAAACACCGCAGTCATAAAACACATGACTTACTAACAGCAATTCTTAAAGTCCTGCTTCTGATTGTTAAACAAAGATAGTGTGGGTTATTAAGCAAGGACCTCATGTAATTACACTTCGACTTTGTTCTGGGGAAGTCAGCGGGAAACATTAGAAATTGTGATCACACGAATGCGGGAACACAACAGCTGGAACTCTAAGGACCCTTCAGAAATCTCCATTGTTGTTCAGTGCCATCACAAGTTTGAATGGATGCTAAATGACTGATCATAACCTGAGGACCATATCAGTGGTGGGTTGCCTCCGGTTCGGGCCGGTTCGCAAGAACGGGTAGTAAAACTGGCAGGAGCTCCGCCCACCAACCAGGACATCATCAGAAAGTTTCTGCACATGTGCGTGGTCCCGTTGCGAACCGGTAGTAAAGGAAAGTAGAACCCACCCCTGGACCATATGCATAATTAAATCCATAACAATAACAGCAACAACAACTCATTAACGATCTTCATATTAAGGAATCCAATTTCTAGCAAAAGAAAGACTGGTGTAGACTTTAAAACTTATTCTTAAAATGTGTGTAATGTTTAGTAATGCACTTACTAAAATATTAGTCATAATTTAGAGTTTTACAGGAAATGTCAGAGTCCTAGTAAAGGTAACAGAAATCACATCATAGTCATGAGAACACCAACATTTAACAGACGAAGACAATCTTTCTCAGAGACAAAATAAGAGGTAAAAAAATTGCTTAAATATGAGAGAAAGCTCCTGTACTCTTGAATTTTGCTTCTTTTTTTCTAGGTCTACTTTAAATTCCTCCTTTCAATAATATCAAAAAGCAATAAAAGACTGGTAAAAGACAGCTATAGGGAAAGAGAAAACAAAGAATTGTCTACCATTCTTTCTCATTCTATTATAACAATATATCATATGATATACTGAATATATCAATACATATAGCATATTAATATTAATTAAAAATACCCCCAAAAAAATCCCTAAGCAGTAACTAAGGCCATTTCACTATCTTGGCATATGCTTTAGACACTACTACTAGTTCTCGGTTCCTGGGCATGAACATCTGCAAAAGTTATACATGAGCAGTTTCTTTTCTGTAGAATCTACCAAAGCATGGTAGGTCAGGTCTCTGAAACTGCTCTCTGGTTATTGTATGGAGCTCCATTACATCTGATTAATACACAAAGCAAATGTATACCAGAACTACAACACAACATTATAATAATAAACTGATCTAGGCAGAGGTTCATCTATCTTCTGGCTTTTGGGAAACAATTCATAAAATGAAATAAATGTTATCAGGATTATGTATGTACTAAGATTAATTATCCTTTGACAAATATTTTAAGAGAAGAGTTTATAATTGGAATATTTTATGGAACTTCAAGTCACCTCTGAAATAGGAAATTATTTTATTTATCTAATGTATAGAATCAACTGCTTTCTTGGTAGGATGGGGAACTAGAATTTTTTTATTTTTCTGACTGTCTAAAGAACAACTAGCACAATTATATTGATTCTTTAGTTCCACATTATCCAAGATATGTAGAATTAGGAAATTGTAGTTTTTCCTGGTAATGCTCAAGTCTCAGCAGCCTCAATGAGTGTTGTAATTGTGAAGTACATTGGAAGGTAGTGTAGCAATATCTGTGGGGCCACAGGTACTTCACCTCTGTTGTATAATATAAATGATTCAGAATCATATGTATTATTGGAAAACATATTCAGGGAAAATTTCACACACTGCAGTTCTTTCTTTTCATAATCTATAAATGTATTTAGCAGACACATCTTACATTTTCACTCATCCATCGTTTTCTAAACTTGATAATTTTACAAAATTATGAGTAATCTATCTGTAGCTCCTATTCTAAGATAGATATTTGTTCATAAGTTTTAGAGGAATTTTTTTGAATATATAATTATTATTTATAGATTTAATTTGGTATTATGCTTAACATTAGCGTTAATATTTAAACACTTTATTTTAGTTCTTCTGATAATCTGAATCTTAGAAATTGACCTATCATTTAAATAAAGTTAAAATATCTATTTTAGATATTTTGAGCCACAGTAGTACACTAGTTAGAGTGCAGTACTGCAGGCTACTTCTGCTGACTGCCAGCTACCTGCAAATCTCACCAGGCTCAAGGTTGACTCAGCCTTCCATCCTTCTGAGGTGGGTAAAATGAGGACCCAAATTGTTGGGGGCAATATGCTGATTCTGTAAAACTGCTGAGAAGGTTGTAAAGCAATATATAAGTCTAAGTGTTATTGTATTTGAAAAATATTTTTTAATAGTTAAAAGTGTATTCCAGGAGAATGAAGTCTGTTTGTTTGAAGCACATTGAACTCACTCATTTGCCATTTAAAATTTTATCAAATAAATACGAAGTTTATTCAATATTTCTCTATATTTATTTATCAAATTATATGCATATCCAGACCTCTGTATTGTATGTTTTTAAATGAACTAAGCATGAATTGAAAACTATAAAACTCCTTTTATTCTCTTGTCATATTTGGTAATTTTAAAACAATCACATCTTTTTCTCCTCTATATCCTTTGCAACAATCCACTTTTAATAATGAACATGATCGCTTAAGGATGCATTATTATGAAATATACAATGATTTTGAAAAGGGCAGGCAAGATCTGCAAGTGAAGGTTTACAATCTGCAAAGTATTTACATTGATGTTAGGCTCAGCCGTCAAAGAAAACTATTTTTTTGAGCACCACCTGTTGGCATTAAAGAAAAAATGAACTGAATTCCATCAAAATTTAATCTTATAAGTAAAATAAATTACTGAGTTATATATCTAACTCTCACACAACTGCTTTTAAGTAACTAATATTACGCAAAGTACAGACAAGGAATAATATGGCAAATAAATTAAAGGAATGTGATGAAAAGAAAATGTAAGTAAGTCTAGTTTACCAACATCATTCACTGTACCTCTCAATCTTTTTATTTTTGCAAATCATCCTTGCTTTTATCACATCTATGCACTGCTTCATATACTGTTTTTTGTCCTTTAAATGTCTTGCCTTTAATTGTGTTTAATTTTAAAAGGCTGTTGTAATTCAATAAAAAGTAATTTTGAAAAATACTATTATTTTTACAATAATAATCATTTTAATGCCAGTAAAAGTTAAACGGGACAGAGACAGTACTGTAGATATGAACACAACAGTAAGTTCATTCATATACAGATAAAAATGAATATATAAATTGAGCTATTTGCTTCATTTTACAGCTGTATTAATTCATTCATGATATGAAAAATTCCTGCAAGGTACTATAATTGTGCTGATGATCTCTTTTTGGCTATTATTAACATATTATGGGCTAACACACAGTTATGCTTACTGTAGCCTGCTGGAAAGTTTCACGATCATCTCCGCCTCTCTCCTTTTGAAGGTGAAGGGGGCAATGTGATTACTACCCATTGTTGCTTGAGTATCACTTCAGCCAGGAAAAGGATTATAAAAATGACAGGAAAACACAGTGCTGTTACCATATAATGCAAGAACATGCATAGATAGTCACTGAGAAGAAAGCCTGCTTCAGACAAAATATACACATTATTTATCTTCTTTATCCTTCCACTTGAAAAATAAAAAGACACTATAGTATATAAGTTAATTTGAAAGCCTTGTTAAAATCAATGTACATTAAACTGCACTGCGTTAAATAAAAGCAGAATGTTACAATTTGAGGCTTACTTGAAAGTAAGTCATATGAAATCTATTGAACTTCTAAGCAAATTCATTACATTTTAATTTCCAGTGAAGTACTTTTAGTTATCATATGAATGAACTACAATTGAAGTGTTTGTGAACTGATAAACTATCTTAATGACATATTGTATTTTTTCACATTGTTTTGATCTCACTGTTTATGTCTTGGATCGATCAATCAATAGTAACTATAATTTGATTTTTAGGGTGGAATGTGTTTAATTCATTGTGAAACACTGAAGAAGTTAGAGGTATCTTCACTGCTCATTCAATGGTTTTTTGAGGAACAAATAAGTATTTCCAGATTCTATTCTTTTATTGATATTTTCAGATAAGAAATCACCTATAACTCTAATATTCTCTAATGAAGGAGCTGGAATAAACTTTTGGAGGGGGGTATTAAGAATCCTTCCATAGAAATAGACAGGACATAATGCACATTGAAATGACTATATCAAAATCTCCTGAGCCTTCTGCTTAGTAAGTATAAAAAGGTAGCTAATGCTTCTTTTTATATTTTTTGAAAATATTTTATATTAGTCATATTGGGAATTTTAACAGGAGGAGAGTGTGTGGGAGATTCTAACGATCCCTTCTGGAAATTTTTTAAAATATATATGGAAAACTCAATTTTGACGCAACCTGTCCAAAGATAAACTAAAGATTACTACAGCAAGATTGATACATCATCTAGAGATAGAGTCATCACAATTCCTAAAATGACACATTTGAATCTGTCCTTTCAAATACTGAAATATAGGTACTTATATATGGCACTACACATGGATTCATGAAATATAGTAATTAATTTGCCTAACCCTGCATTCTCAACTGTTTAATTCAAAGTAATCTACTTTAATTGTTTCAGCAGTAATTATTTTAATATGATAATTTCATATAATTCTTTAAAGGAATTTACTGCAAATATATTTTTCAGACACGATAGAAGATTTCACTTTATTCCTCACTTATTATCATCAGTTTTAAAAAGTGGGAATATAGTTGCTTGAATCCTTGAAATGTGCACAAGTTATTACAATTATTTTTTTCCCCTTTCATGAGAAAAATAATGCCCATTCTCTAGTTAGAGTTCCAGAATATTTTAACATAATTCTACAGCACACCTCAATACAGATACTGAGCCAACAAGTGGGACTCCAAAGCAATGCTGAAAAATTACAAGGTTATCAGTAACCTATTTTTATTTTAGATATAAAAATATTAGGTATGGCCCAGATTAATGCCACATCTCACCTGTTAATAGCTTAATGAAAGCAGAGTCACTTCTAATTTGAACTGCAAGAAGAGGATCTAAAGGGATTATTAACGTCTGAGAATTCCTACAGCATCTTGCTGCCAATAATCAAGAACCCTTGTACTTTTTCATTACAATTATTTATTGTTTTGATATATTAGACTGACCAAATTAATTTTATTTTAGCAAGCCAACACTAATTAGGGGTTAACATTTCTTTCTATAAAGCTATTGCCCTTGGATAATCTGACCAACTCTGTATCTGAAGAGAAACTAATAGCTTTTAGAAAAAAGCTCAAAAGTTGGCACTTACAAACAAGTTTAAATTACTACATCATCTCTTGACCTCTTTTACTATGATTAGTTCAATAGTGTTAAGCAAAAATAGAAAACATAAATGACTTAATAGCAATTATGAAATGATAATCGAAAATAAATTTTGAAGGAATGCAGCCAAACCAAAAATCTAATGAATTCTAAAGACCAGAGATTCAATTTAGATAGTGCTAGACCACAATACATAAGATGAAGCCACCTTGAAAGAAAGGTGCATAAATATTTCCGTGGATTTCCGGCACGGTTCTGCAAATAGCTACATAGTATGTTTCTAGAACCCACCTCTGAATTTATGCTGAAATTAAGGGCTTTATGCCCTATGCTTTAAAATTCAATAGCAATGCAATAGAAAGCAAAGAGCATAATTTGTATTTCCATATTGTTTTCAATCTAATTCATCATAGCTTCTTAAATTACCAATAGTAAAGGTATAAAGGAATTTTCTGTCACAAGCTCATATCACAATATGTTAGTGTAGTTTCCTTTTTTCTATATATATATTCTAAACATTGTTTTCTGTATGTAATATTGTATATTGATCTACTATCTGTCCAGTCTTCAAACAGTTAGTATATTTTATTAAAGACTGATTATAAATCTATCTGTATCTAAGTATTGCAGCCATGCAACAGATGCAAAATATATATAAATATGAGAAATGATACTAATGTAATACAGACCTTATATGAATCCTCACATAGTGGAGGATTGCCTATATTAAGATTGCATGGTGAAACTAGCAATGGAAAAGTAAATTATATTTAAAGAACATGAACTGTCAAACCATACCGCCCAGGGGAAAAAAAAAAGATCTACTCTAGATACTATATAAACTAATTCAGAAAATCTAACACAGAATGACTCTGAGCACATGCTAATAATCACAATTGAAAAATATTTAAATATAATAAATTATAATAATAAAAAAGCTTTCTGTCAAAGTCAGATTCTAGAATCAATACAGATATACTGTATATATGTTATATAGCATTATAATTACAAAGACAACAAATAAAGTAACATTTTCAACGCAAAACAAAATATAACTTCTCAAGATGGAACAAAAAATAACATGCTAGTCATGTTTACTGACAGTCAAATTTAATAAGATTTTTAAATAATGACCTTTAAAAAAAATATATTTCTATATATAAAAATGATTTTTAATAGAAAATTTATCCATGCCTCCTAAGAAGATCCAGATTTTGCAACTAAGAAAATATATCTACAATTTTTTTAAGAATATACACATCACTAAATACTTCCTTTTCCATTATCCTGAAAGAAACAAATATTAACACTTTAAACTTCCAAAATGGTGCAGCTAGACACAAACCCCCTACCTCATAGAAGGAACCATTCTATCTGAGCTTTCCTATAAATGGGATGACACATTATTTCACAAGAGTTATCAACATAGTTGTGTGGAACTGAAGTTCAGTTTAGAATCAATAGGAGCAATTAATTGTTTAAAGAAAATCTAGAAGACTGGAAAGAAAATACATTTAAACTAGTTACCGTCTTGGTCTCTCTGTCCATAGGTCTTTTATACTATATACTAATCTGAATAATCAACTTAAAACAGTTCAAGAATACTAACCATAAAGGTTTTCAAAAGGTATGTGAAAATTTTCTAGATGAAAATGTCTTATTTGTTAACTTATGGTATCCTAAAAATAAAGGTAAATGATGAACATATGACAAAAGTATTTAACCTTGAAGACTTCAGTGCAATTATACAAATATATACACAGAAGCAGGCGCACTGAATTCAGTGGAACTTGTTATCAGATAATTGTAATTTGTAACCTAAATTTCTCAAAGTAGGGGAATCTATAAGGCAAGAAAAAAATGATACAATGGGTCTGATTATTACCCAACACAATTTATATCATACAAACTGTCATAGATTGTGGAATAGATCTATTCACTGAAAAGGAATAACAATGCTGTATTTATGTCAAGCACCAGCTATACAGGAATTGGATTGGAACAATCTGAAATTCACTATAGTCTTCGAAAATTGATTACTACAGAAAAAGCTTTTTTTCCATTTTCTATTTTGATAATGCCATTTAGCTTTAAGAACATAGCAATATTTCCAGCAGCATAAGTGAAATTAAGGATGCCAGGATTTGAACCTAGGAGCTGTTATGACAAAAGCCACTATCACAAAGAGAAATTCCAATTTGGAAGTCACTGGATGAAAACATCATTGGTAAAGAAAATCTCTAGAAGTGATGGATGCCTACTATAAATAATTTCTTGTAAAGAAAAAGGTTATCAAAAAGAGAAGAAGCACACTGTGAAAAAGGCACAGGAAATTGGAAAATATGAGGCCAGTGTGAAAAGACTGAAGCCTGGAGATTTCACATATTTTATTGTAGGAAGTAAATCTTGAAAAAAAAAATTGACAGACAAATCTAAAAGAGAAATTTGAAATTCTTTAAGATTTTTTTTTTAGAATCATGTTTTCTAACTTTTGGATCTCATCATTTAAATATATCCTTATGTCGACTTCATTATGAGGAATACATCCTTTCCACACCTGTTATTACTTTAGCAGTAATAGTAATGTTATTACGTGACTAAATATAGATCGACAGATA
The DNA here is from genome assembly GCF_029215685.1 of Pituophis catenifer annectens. Taxonomy (NCBI): domain Eukaryota; kingdom Metazoa; phylum Chordata; class Lepidosauria; order Squamata; family Colubridae; genus Pituophis; species Pituophis catenifer. The sequence continues at coordinate 128,272,966 of NW_027256882.1, forward strand.
TCTATTCAGTTCTAGATATAGAACTGAAACAAGGCAGAACAATAAAATTGCTGTTTGTGGAAAATGAAAAACTCTGAACTATAGGGGGAAAAAGCATCAATTCATTCAGCAAAACACAAGCATTTCATATTGCACACTAAAACACTTGAGGGAATTAAAATATATAAAGATTCTTACAAACTTCATCAATAAACTTCTGAATTCTTAAAATAAAATGTAAAGAATTCCAGATTTTACTACACTTGCAGCCTGAGGAAACAGATCAGATTTCAAGATATGTCCTACTATATTAAATGTCCAACTGTTTTATACATCTGTCAACTTTACTTATGAACATAAGGCTATTCTGGTAGCTCTTTCTTGAAAACTTAATGAATCTAGTAATTCCTGGAAATCTAGAAATTTTATCAAGGTTATTTTTTAAAGATTTTTTTTTTTTAGGAATGAAATGCCTCAGCTGTATCTTTCATAAATATATGTAGAAAGTAAGAATATAATGAATTTGAAAAATAGAAGCATAAATTAGTTTATTCAGTTAATGAAATAAGGGAATATTCCAATGAAAAATAACATGGGTTTTTATGTACATTCCTAAACAATAATTTGAATTTAAGTAAGGGTAAAGCAGTATATTCTTAATTTCTCAAAATACATGGTAGGTAGACAGATTTAAAATCTCGGTCCAAATAAATGTTTTTGTGATTTGAATTAAATATATGTGAGACAATAGTTCTAGTTTGTAGAACTTCTGACTTTATACTCACATGTGTGGATTCTGAAAAGGAACTCCAGGGTTCAAAGTAAATCGTGCAGTGGATTTGAAAGGTGGGTTTGCAAAATTCAGCTTCAGTGCTCTGCGCTTACCTGAGGAATAAACACAAACTCTGGTCGGGAAGAGAACACAGATTACTATATTAAAAACATTAGAATAAAACAGGAAGCATAATAACCTCTTCCTTGCAACATTTTGGATTAGCACTAAACAATTTTATGACATCACTCACAAAAACAGTAGGGTTCTCATATTTAGCATCAGGTTATGTGCTCAAAACAAATCCGCACCTGATAAATAACTTGATTGCTCCAGATTATCTTTCATTGGGGTATTAAATAAATTTCATTTTTTCAGAAGTGAATAGTAAAGGTATTCAATTTGGATTTTCAATAATATGATTATAATGTATCAACTATATATAAAAACCAAACACCAATTGCTTGAAATTATGAGATGTAGGATGTAGAACATATGAGAGCAAATTAAAAAAAAATAGATCACAAGTGAATTACAAATATTTTGAGCAATCAATCACAAAACCTGACTGAGATTTCTGGCAAAGGAGAAGAACATTCTGTTGCCATTTCCTGATGGGTAGCATGGGATTCAAAAAAACAAGAAAAAGTGTGTATGTTATAAAGAGTGTGTTACAGGTAAAATATACATGATAAATCATAATTTAATCACAGTTTATTGAACAAAGCACAATTTGTTCCTTTTACCTAAAATGCCTAGGCCATAAATTATGATTCATAAATCACAAAATTCCAAACCCAAACCAGATAAATGTAGTGTTTTGTGGGAGTTACTAATATCTATAATTACTAAGAAAACAAATGTGAATATGCCAGGTTGTTGTTCTCGTGGCCAATTAATACACGAAATGTGAAATTCCAGAGTAAAATAAAAAAAAATTACAGTATTTCTGACTTAAAAGCTAGGTCTTGTATGAAGAACTTCTCAAACTTGGCTGTGCATGCGTGTGGATATGCAAAAGACCCTTCCATTGGGATTGCTGCAAAAATGGAGTTTTTACCACAGCTGTGAAGAATTTAGTGCCATAACATTTTAATCAGTGGCCTTGAACATGAACCAAATGTTCATACAAAACATGGCATAATATAATATAATACATGGCATGTAATTCCTGGCATAGTAATATCTATTATGAGCATAGTCAAGTGCCTGGTGCAGTTGCTAAAATTGAATGTACATGTTCCTTGAGAGAGATTTAAATCCACAGTAACATTAAACATGCCCATAAAACACTTTACTGCCATATACTTTTTAATGAAATATAGGTAATCCTTGACTTAGGACAATTGAGCCCCAAATTTCCATCACTAAGCAAGACAAGCAAGTTGTGAATTTTGCTCCATTTTGCCACAGTAGTTAAAGTGAAACACTGCAATTGTTAAGTTACTAACATGGTTGTAAAGTGAATCTGGCTTCCCCATTGTCTTTTCAGAATTGATGAAACTAGTAGATCCCTCACTGTAGAGGATCAGAAATATTGAAATATGAGGAATATATAAAAATGCAAAAGGATTCAAAAACTTTTAAGTACTACTGTACATTTTATTGCATCGGTCCTTAGAAAAATCTCTGAAGAGCCAGAACAAATGTATGATGTAACTGGGAACACTCAGCAGGTGCAAATAATACTATCTCTTCTTTACAGATGAACCAGTAAATAACACATGAAATAGCAGGAAGAACAGTAACAAATGGGAGCCATGGGGCAGAATAAAAGGAAGATAACATGAATCTTGCAGAACTAACGTATATTGAATTAATGGAAAAAGCCAGGTATATTACATTTCCGAAGAAACCTCTACCAAGATTTTTATAATGTTCATAGTTCATTGTTCATAGTGACTGACTGAACAAAGGAAGAAGTGAGCAAACTAGCATTCATTAGTATGGTTAAATGTTTGCTTTAACTGCATGTCTTTCTCTTGCCTTATGCTCATATGACATAACAGAACTACGGAACATGGTTTATTTGTTATATATTTCTAAACAAAACTTTTCCCTGCAATCCTTCCCTTTTTGTAATAAGGGAAAAATTTGGGCCTGCTAGCATACAGAAATTGTAACAAAATACAAAAAAATTGGGTTTAATAATATGCGTATGTGTGTGGGTTAATAACGTGTGTGTGTGTGTGTGACTGTACAGAAACATAATCTCCATCAAAAAATAATCTGGAAAAAGAAGAGACATCCTTTCCATGTTTAAACTGGATTTTTATAAAACTTTAGCAGGAGATGAAAAATTATGTTTTAATAAGCAAACTGATTAGAATTAGGATGCTACTTTGAAGTTTTTTTCCAGTGCACCAGGAAATATCCTCCAACTATTTACATATTTTAAATGAATATACCTTTATCTTTAATCTTTTTCTGTTTTTACTTAAAACGCTGCCTTGATGGCGCAGCAGATTAAAGTGCTGTTAAGTAGCACTTAGCTGCCAGCTGCCTGCAATTACTGCAAGTTCAAATCTCACCAGGCTCAAGGTTGACTCGGCCTTCCATCCTTCCAAGGTAGGTAAAATGAGAACCCGGATTGTGGGGGCAATAAGCTGACTTTGTATAAAAAGAACACCGCTTAGGGGAGGCCAAAAGCCCTACTAAGCAGGTATATACAAAAGTATGAAGGCTATTGCTTAACGCATTGTAAGCCGCCCTGAGACTCCAGAGAAGGGCAGCATATAAATCGAACCAATAAATAAAATAAATAATTTTTATGATGTACTATGTATTGTTTTTATATACTATATGCCACCCAGAATCATGTTTTGTGACACAGCTATATAAATTTGTTAAATAAATAAATTTGAGGAAATGGTTGTATATGATGTCCCCTTCTCAAATGAAATATTGATAAAATTTCAGTGTTTCATCCTTTGTTTTTTTGTGGTTAACCTTGAATTTGAAAGGATTACACCATTTTGATCTCTTTCCAGAAAAAAATCACAAAGGCTACTGTATTTAAATGGAATGATGTTCTATTTAACTGGTTTAGCCAAATTTCTAAAGCTGTTTGGAAATGGTACATTTATTCCACACACTATAGAATATTTTAGTATATAAACAGAATAAATTGCACAAAAAAACTGAAAAAAGGTGTAAAATACCCACAAAACACTATTTCATGGCCAGACAGATCATACATAATTGATGAGCTTTCTTAACTATGCAAGCTCTTGCTATGTAAATTATATTCCCAAATATAATTTAATAATTCATATTATTTAGTCCTCATTCCTTCCTTCTGGTGAACAATAATACCAATGCTAATGTCATTTTCAACGTCTTACTCCTAAGAACAGGACACCCATATAAATCAGACTGACAACTGTGGGGAAAAAACCTATGGTGGTATACAAACATTATGTCAATATAGAACATAATAACCAGAAAATAAAGAGAAAGATTGCATCTGAAAGTCTTATTTTATACTAATATCTTATTGGAAGGAGCTACAACTTAATGCTAAAATTCAATGTTTCTAGCATAGATAATAATAAGAAATAGGAAAGGGCAGAGGAACTCATATCAGGTGCAACAGAGGAAATTTGTCTTTAAACATTTGTTTAAATGGAGCCTAAAGCTGCTACTTTTACCAAGAGGGAAACCCCTCTCAAAACAAACTGTGGCCAAATCCTTTTGTTCATTTCTCTTGCTCTAAACAAAGATTGTAGCACAAGCAATAGGTCAAAAATTGTCCATACCATGGCCCCAAATCTTGATCTTGGACCATGTGGTTCCCATTTACTTTAAAGAACTATTCAGACAATTACCAGCTACATCGATTATGCTTTCCATAAAAGTTGTCTTAAGAACTCGGGTTTGTTATCCATGTAGACATCGCAGTTTGCAAGAAGGCCAAGAGGAAAACAGCATTCCATAGAACAATGGTTGTCTTGTTGGAACAGAAAACAACGTAACACACACACACACACACACACCACAAACACTATGCAAATTCTCTTAACACTTTACTTCAGTGTTTCTACTTTCTTCTGCAGCAGCATCTTTTCCATATCCTGCATCTCAAACTAATTAACTAAAGGAAACCCAGTACGATCATGAGTAATAATCTAATTTATTGGTTTAAAGATGCTTTATTAGTCTTCGTACTTCTTGCCTATAATGAAAGATCCTCTTCAGAAATCTCAGAGATAAAATTCTGTCACAAATTCCTGAACATCCACAATTATTACAGAAGCATTTATCACTTCTAATTTAAATAGGCATATTTATTAGCTTAAAAAAACATATAAATTAAATGCAGGATGAATATGTTTAAGTAAGTTTACCCAACAGAAAAAAATTATGTTCTTCAACAGAGTTCCCACTACATCATGGCAGGCAATTATAAAGATATAATGTACATAGCAATTAAAAATGAAAGCCATAAGAGGATGAAAAAATGAAAAAAAAAATGGTGCAGAGCTTCCATTAATCATCCAAATGCAATCTGACAAGGACTGATTAAAATGTCTAAGCTTTATAGACATTTCAGACTCATGGCATACACTCAGTAGTGTTTCCACATTATTCTGAGGTAGATAAAAAGCGATATAAATGATAATATTTTCTCATCTTCACACAATTTTTGAATATTGGGAGATTATATTCATATTAAAGGATAGTATAGATGAGCAAGGTAGATCCTTTTATTGTTGGCTACATACATACACATACACAGCAAATGTTCATACTGGAAATCCTGCTCTCTACTCTCTCTAAATCCTGCTCTCTCAAATATGGGCTCTTGGAATGCAACAACTTCTGTCAAATGGAAAGTTTTTATAAACAGAGGAAATTGTGCTCTACAAATGATGGGTGATATGAAAAGGGAAGCTTGAATGTGCTTAAGAGGTTTAAGGTAAAACCTTAACTAAGAAAAGAGAGTTATGACTTAAATGTCTAGCACATATTCTTTAGATACGTGATGGCGAACCTATGGCACTCGTGCCCGAAGTGGCACACAGAGCCATATTGCCCGGCCCGCATGGCCTCGCCCATTGCTCTTCCAGGTTTCTGGCTGCATGTGCATGGGATGATCAGGTGGCCTTCGTGCGTGGGACAGTGCCAAAAACTGGAAGAACTGGTCTTCTGTTTTCCGGTGCACGCATGCGCGCCAGAAACCAGAAGAGGAGCAGCCTGGTGTGCATGCGTGCGCCAGAAACCGAAGCTCTTCCAGTTCGCGTCCCCAATGAGCGTGCATGCACTCCCTTTTCAGCACTCATGCCCAACATTTCCAATCAAAGAGTCTCATGTAGCAGCAGTGGTAAATTGCATCTTATGAGACGCTGGTGAGTTGCTGGTCAATATTAAACTGATAATCTAACCAAATATGTTAGTCCATATATAACTTGATATCTGAAGGGAGAGCCCTAATTTGCTGAATATCAGATCCTTACTGAAATAATCAGTTTAGTGTTTAAATAGTTTCCTTAAATACTTACATCTACAAATCATATGAAAATAAGTATTTTTATATTACACAGAATTTAAATACACTTTTAGTTTGCAAAAGACAAAAATCTTACATATATTTTAAGCTATTTACTGTGGGAACAATTATCATTATCCAAGATAAATAACAAATTAAAGATTTAAAAAATAGAATACCATTTTGGAAAATGAAAAATGGAAGCACTGTCATTGTATTAATGCATGGCCTGTTAGTTAGATCAACAGTGAACACATTCCCAATACCAAGAATGATTTAAAAATAAATTAAAATAGCAGAATACTATAAAACATGTATCTTACTTTGTGCTTTTTCACAGAAGTTTATCTGAAAGCCTAAAGCAAAAAAGATAAGTTCTAGTTCATTTACTGGAAATTACAGATGTTCATAACCTTTAAAATCACATTTAATGTTCATTTAAAAAAAACTTAAGAGACCAAATAACAGGTTTAACATAGGTAAAGTAATATCTGAATTGCAAAGAACAAATTCCAATAATTGATTTTCTTGTTGGTATCAATTGCAATCTCCTTAGGATACTCCTGCAACCTATACTGAGAATATAATTTTTAGAATGGCAATGGAATTTGAAGTTCCAGAGAATCTGAAGTGCCTTAGCTTAGAAAAAGCTTATCTATTAAAAAACAGTTGAACTATTCTATCCAAAATGTTTGTAAAGGATCACATGAACATCCGGATCAGATCAACTGATAGAGGTTGCATATTAGTTGTTAATTTAAAAACAGAAAGTTAAAAATAAATAGCTAGTGAGGTTTCCATATGATGACTTCTGTGGCAACATTCTGAAATTTACAAATACAGTTTTGAAAATAGTTTTTTCCAGGTCAGCTTAGGTTTCATTGTAATGCATGGGTGAGAAACTTTTTTTGAATTAATGACTGCACTCAGACTCAAAGGCACAATAATCACAGAGTACTCTTGAGTGTGGAAGCCAGACTATGTGCTGGTAGATGCTAAGATTTCCAATTTAAAGCACAAGAAAAAAAAGATAATCTGCATAGTAGCAGATGCCACATCCTTCTATATACAAAGAAAGTGGAAATACTCTCTTTTTTCTCCCTATTATTAACACAAACAAATCAGGAGAAGTAAATTTGGGGCAACGTAATTATGAGTGGCAAATAAATGCCACAGCTTATTGCCAGACAGCACAGAAAGCAAAATGTGGGTGACAATAGAAGTCACCAAGGACAGCAACAAGAAACAAGCTATGGATATTAGCAGCAAATTTGGGGAGAAAGACTTCTCAAAGTTGTGGACAGAAATGGACATGAAGTTAGAAGACAGATTGAATAGAGAAGACGTATCAATAAATGTTAGTAGCAAACTGCTACAAATATGCAACTCACAGATTATTCCCCATGGCTTTAAAACAGGGCTAGGGAACGATGACCCTTTTTATGAATTGTGGACTTCAACTCCCAGAATTGGCTGGTATCGCTGGCTCAAGAATTCAGGGAATTGAAGTCCACAAGTTATAAAAGGGCCATCGTTCCCCACCCCTGCTTTAAAGGATAGGGACTGCCATTTCTATATAAAAAGGTACAGTTCCCTGCCATTCAATAGTTGTGTAATTCATATAACCAGAATTATATTTTGCATAAATTCCAATTCTGTTTCTTCAGCCTTTATGAAACTAGGCAGATATTGATTTTTGCTTTGTTTGGTTATTTTCCCAAACTGCTTTATGTTATTTTTGTTGGTTTGAAGAATGATTAGCTTTCCTTGAATTACCAAAATTTCTCTTAAGCATCCTCTGCATGTTTTTAAGGCTACCTTCGCAGATATTCTAACCCTCAGATAAATCTGGTCCCGAGTAGAATTCTCTACCCAGGTCCAATCTCGCTTGTCAATGAACTGAGACTACTAAATTCTCTTAAAATAATGCTTTATTTATTTCTAAGATTTCTATCTCACCTTTTCTTTGGTAGCTCAAAGCATAAAACATGGTACAAGGTAATAGCCACTATTTTGCCATTTTAAGATTGAGAATTAAAATTGTAATAACTTGCAATTATAGAATTCCAAGATATTTTAATGACAAATTCAACTCTAATTCTTAGTGTACTGCAATATTCAAAGGCAAGCAGTTACTTGAGGATATTTTTACAGTAGTGTAGATACAGATATGAGAATTTTGATGACTCTTATGACCTCAGTTATCATCATTTAATAAAATGTTTGAAAATGTGTTAGCTTTGAAACAGCACCAAATGACCCTACAAAATTCAGAAGCAAAACTTTAATATAACAATCAAAGATACTGTAAAAAGCCTTTAATCAAGAAGCTCTATTTAGCTATGGACTATTCTATCTTTATTATTAAATATAATTTCAGGTTACACTTAATGAACTACTGGTGTAAGGAATAAATATAATCAACATTACGGACAGCTTCTGATTCAGTAACAGCTCAAGAGTTGTAACATAACAAATGGGGTTGGGTTGCCTCAAATTGTATCAGGTTATTTTATTTACTATTACTGTAATCTGACAAGTTGAAGATTTGAACTAGCCTTTCTATTGTATAATCACAGTGAAGGGTTCAATCTGAAGGGAAATTTATACCATATTATATAAATTCATGTCAGCCAATTGCAGGAGCAAGAAAGTACACCACCTGATATTTGACAATGTGCATCCCTGTGTATGCACAATCTGAAAATTCTATGTAAACTCATAGGTGCAGTTAAGTGTTCCATTCATGTTATTACATGAATTATAATTAATAGTAACAGAAAACATTTGCTCCCAACAGTTTCAGAAACTGGTTCACAATAAATCTCCATAATTAGTTTTCTAAAAACCTATATGCAAAATACTTGATTGCAAATAGAAAACAAGGGATCTAGAAACATGAGCAAATCAAAAGGAAAGAATCATTTCTCAGCTATGACCACCAGTTAGAAACATATCAAGCTGCTCATAGTTAATATCTTTTTTAATTTGAAACATGAAAATTTATACTCTTTGAAGTTCAACCAAGCTAAGCGAGACATAAAGAGTACCAGTGATGAAATTCAAATAATATGCTAAGAGAAGAGAGCACAAGGCAGAGAGGCAGGGAGAGGCAGAAATATAGCTGTAAATAAAGAACACAAAGACAATTACAATAGTGTCATTCTATAGTACTTTAAACTCTATAATTACTATAAGTTTAATAGATCCATGCCATGAACATAATGATCTTGGGGGCATGCCATGAACATAGTGATCTTAGCAAAGCATTTGATAAAGTCTCTCATTATAACTTTATTCATAAAATGTTAAAAACATGAACCAGATTATACAACTGTTAGATGGATTCATAACTGCCTGAATATCCATTGCTAGAAAAGACTAATAAATGGTTCCCTAGCTTGTGGGAGAGTAGCATCAAATGGAAAGGCAGAGCTCTATCCTAAACCCAATATTGTTCACCATGTTTATTAATCACCTAGATTGATGGCTATGGGAATGATTATAAAATACAGGTTTGGAGAGTAGGCTAAAACAAACAAGAACAAGGAGAAATATGAAGTCTTGGATCTGGGGAGAAAATATTGGATGGGGGAGATCTAGCTTGCCAATAGTTCACATAAAAAGGATTTTTGTTTTAGTAGGTCACAAGCTGAATAAGAGCAATGTGCTACAGCTGCTAAAATGCTAAATGTTATTTTGGGATGTATTAACAGAAGCACAGATTCAGCATCACAGTAAGTTACTGTCACACTCTACCAGGAGTGGGATTCTGCCAGTTCGGACCTGTTCGGATGTACCGGTAGCTCCGATGATCAGCTGAGAGCGAACCAGTTCGCTCCGACAATCAGCTGGGCCCGTCTGCCCCTGCGCTATACCTACCTTTATTTCCTTTGTTTGAAGCCCAGCTGATTGGCGTGGCAGCGTGGATTGCCATGCCTCAGCTGTTTTGTTTATTGGAACTGCAGTAGAAGGCACTGTTTTCAAATATACTGCATGCGCACAGATCGCCTGTTTGGCGCGCATGCGAGCTAAGCACGCATGCATGCACAAAGCACGTGCGAAGCAAACCGGTTGTTACACCGGTTGAATCCCACCACTGCACTTATGTAACACTAAAGGTGCTTTCAGGATTGATCCAGCCATCCCATTTAGGCACTTTGGTTCTGAGAGGCCAATAGCTGCTAGAAAATTAGGTCCCTTTGCTGCTGCCACCACACCCCTTTATTATAGTCAGTGTTGCCCTTCCCACCAGCTGAGGACTATAGGGGAAATCCTTACCCCATCCTGAGTCAGGCTGAACTATGGTATGGGGAAACCAAACAAAACTTTGGAAGTCTATAGCTTAGCCAAGCTCAGCCAGGTGATAGCAGGCCACGACTAGTTAACTGAAAATGAAAATCAACTTTATTAGGGGTGCCAAAAGATACGGTTCTACACAAAGTTAAAAGAGATGAAAATGTTTAAAAGCTATCCCCAGAAACATAAATCTGGTTTGTTATTTAAAAGGCCAGTTGTTGCCCATCACAGATAAAATGGATGCAGGCTACAAACAAAGTGAGAGGACTGAAAACTGAGTTCAATGAGAAAAGGTTAAAGGAAGTCAGTATGGTAAGCCTGGAAAAGAAAAGAGACAAAACATAATAGTAGTCTTTAGATATCTAAAAAGGACCATTTTGCAGATGAGGGAGTATACTTGTTCAGTTGCCCCAGAGGACAAGACAAGAACCAATTCACTGAAAACACAAAGAAGTAGATGCAGGTTAGATATATATTTTTAAAAATCTCCCACTTCTTGCATATGAAGCTTCCCAGGTCTACAAGGAGGCATGTTAAACACTGCTGACTAGGGCAGAATATTTAACTATGTTCAAATTTTATAACAGATTACAATAAAGTACATTTTGCATTATTGTAACTTATATTTTAGTGATATTAAGGGATCATTCCTAGAAGAAATTAATTTGCTCTTTTTTATATTAAATTACTTCTCTTCTAGCCCTGTGCAAAGATCCAGAGACAAAGGACAAAATGTGATTTGGAAGCCTCACAGTTGGTAAGCCTGTTGGAAAAGTATTGAATTAACAGTTTCTTTCTCTTGGGCTTCCACACCTGATACAAGATCCCAGAAAAATATGCTTTTGGCTTAAAGACAGGTGCTATGCTTATACTGTCTAAATTCTGGATCATATTCTGTTCTACGAATTTTGATTTATTTATAATTAAAATTTATAAAGCTGCCCAAGTCTATAAGATTATAGGCAATGTAATTTTAAAACATTACATTGCCTAAAACAAACAAAAAGAGAATGTAACAGGCATAGCAAGGATGAACAAACATATCCTAGCCAAACAGACACTGCACATCAAATGGGTACATCCTGACCTATCCCAGGACTTGCGGGAGGGGGTTGAGAGGTGGAATCATGTTTTTCAAAGACTTTTTAATGGTCTACAAGATCAGGTTAGTCCAAACCTTAGGGACAGGGAGATGTTATTCTAAGGAGCAAATGATGTGATAGAGAAAGTCTACCTCATAAATCCTATTAGAAGATTTTGCTTAATGGAAGAATATGAAGCACACCAACTCTGTTAGATCTAGGGATAGGAGAGAAGTGGCCCCACAAATAGCCAAGCCCTATGCCATAAAGCGCCAATAGGTGATAACCAAGCTCTGGAATTATACTTAAAGCTTAATCAATGCAACTCATGTAGTAGGGGTATAACTGCTTGCACTGCTACATTCTGGAACAGCTGAAGTTTCTGAGTGGCTTTCAAGAGGAGCTACAGTAATGTACAGCATGTGGCAGTACTGCACACATAAGGTGACCAAGGAATACATAACTGTGAGAAAGTGGAAATCACATGGCTGGTACACTAGCTGAACCTATAAGAAGCCCGTCCTGGCCACAGCTGCCACCTGATCTTTGAGTAGGATCTGTGAATCCAGAAAGATTCTCAAATTTTAAACGGTTTTTAATGTTTGTATTATGTGTATTTTACTTTTTTGGCTGTTCACCGCCCTGAGTCCTTCGGGAGTAGGGCAGTATATAAATTTAATTATAAATAAATAAATAAATAAAAATTGTGCATTAGTTCTGTATCTTCCCCAGAAGATCCATGCACCTATTAGGCATTCATTTTTGTCAATGCTAAGCATATTCTTCCTCAGCCAGATCCAAACAGCTTCCAGGAAATGAAACAAGCCCCAACAGAATAACTTGGACAACTCAGTACAGGTTGATGCATGAACTCAGTAAGCTGAACAAACGTAGATGTTAAAACAACGGAGACTAGAAAATCAAATCCTGAGGCACCCTGGTTTGTTATGGGCTGAATTTCTCCCTCCTTCCCTCCCATATCTACTGGAACCAGTCACAGAAAACGAGTCACACTACAGCATCAACATGGCCCTAAAAATCCTCCTTCACCTCCAACTACCAAACTCCATATCCAATCTAGAGAGATTCCAGGATCAGTGGTATCTACAGTTGTTAAGAACCAGGATGCTGGTATCACCTCAACTGGTTCTGTCAAAATTCATTGGCAAGCATAATCAATTTTGTCCCTGTATCATGTCCCAGCCTGAAACTCAATACAAATAGGTCTAGATAATCCACTTCTTCCAGAGCCCTCAGCAATCTTATCCAATGGAGGCTGGACAAAAATCAGTAATAAATGTAGGATCCAGCAATGGCTTCTTGAGGGACATATCACCATCTTTTATGTATGGGACACACTCATTACACAGCTCTATTCTTTTCCTTTGTGAGAAATTAATCATTCTTGGTTCATTCTGAAAGCTACCTAAACTTATCTAGGGTGTGCATGTGTTGATCACAACTTGAATACAGGGAGGGAAAAGAAACATATTAAATCCTCTCCAAAAGAGGCAACAACCAAGACAAGTCTATACTTGTTATAGTAGAATCATTTAGTATAGTGGGAGATCAGCAGAATGATTTTTGACCTTGTACCACAAGTTATGACTTGCATCCAAGGATCTGTAAGAGCTATCAAGCATTCAGGCTTCCTTACTCACATGAGTTATTAATATATACCTTGTATCCAACTATATGTTACCTACCATTGAAATAAGTGGGAGAAATGTACTTTTGTACATTTGTGAGCTGGTATAGTTATTGAAGCACCAAAAATCTCACAAACATTCAGAGACTAAAAAGAAAATTGATCTCTTAATATTTGGTCAAATCTAGAATGAGAGTATAAAACTTATGTAGACAATGAAATTATTTGATTCCTGTATTAAGAACTATCTAAATTTGCTTTTTCTACTCAAGCTTACCATCTATTATAATGTATATAAATTATGCATACTTAACATAATTTAAAAACTGGGGAATCACTCTATCAATAAATTTTAGAAGGTATATAACTTTCAGTGAAAATATAGTTTCTCCTATAAAGTAGTCGGGACTTGCAAATGAAGCAGAATCAAATCAATTATTTAAACAAGGGTTGATAATCATGATAATTCAATTTATTGACCAATCAGTCCCTATCAACAAAATAGAAGGAATGGAGCATTCTTCCAATTTACAACTGGAGAGCCTGTGGAGTAGACTGAAGGAAAGGAATATGGCAGGTTTCCAGAAGAAGTAACACATGGAAAGTCTTCTTGCATGAAGTTGGATTTTTCCCAATTATTTTAAAATAGTAATTTAATGCAGTTTAATTTTCATTAATCACGGCTGGCTATACTGTACTGTGTGATGAGCACCATCTTGTTTTTAATGTTAAATGTCTTGAGAGATTCAGTTCTAGTCCCACCTTAGGCGCAAAGCCAGCTGGGTGACCTTGTGCTAGTAGTCTCTCTCATCCCTAGGAAGGAGGCAATCACAAGCCACTCCTGAAAAATCTTGGCAAGAAAACTGCAGGGACCTATCCAGGCAGTCTCCAAGAAACAAATATGATTGAATGGAAGAGAAATAAAGACAGCAATATACAAGTATTGAGAACTTAGTCCGCCCACCTCCCCTCAGAAGCAGCCAGCTAGAACAGTGTGTCTTTGGATAATTTATTTGAAGCAATACAAGACTAAGAGCTTCCAATTTGATTACAATGTCTTTCAGACAAATATAGAAATTGTTAAAGTACAGAATGCCTCACAATAAACTATTAGTTACAATAAGCAGATTTTGAAAACAACTTTAAACAAGATGTTTTCCCAATTTAATATATTATAAATCAAAAAGTCCTATCAATTCAACACATTGTTTCTAATATCCAGGGGCAGTAATCTTTACTATGAAACAAAACATGGAAGTAACTAAAACATAAATGCTACAAAGTAATTGTTTTCTAAAACATCCACATGCTGAGAAATTGGTTCAAATCAAATACTGGGATTCTCAAAGTCCTTTTTCTGCTATAAAAAACAGAATATTCCTACAGTTCTCTTCATGTCAGTGTCTGAGACTACCAGAAATAAAAATAACATTTTATAAGGAAGTGAATATTAGTCTGCTGTTTAAACTTACACTAAGATTCTAAATAAAAGATACTGCAATAAAAAGCTCTTGCATGGTAAGAAATTCCCTCAATTTGCTTGTTGATATACCATTTCTAGAAATTAAGACTAAGTAAATGGAAATTTGGCTACACATGGTAACCAGATACCATACTATTCTTACATAGGTTAATCAGAGGTGGCAACCTGTGGCACTCCAGATGTTATTAAATTACAACTCCTAGCATTTCTAGGAAGCACAGTCAATGTATTTATACTATGATAAGGATTTGTGAGACAAAATTGTCATATAATTTAATCATGAGTAAGACTATCCAGAACAAAATTTAATTAATGCACTGTATTAGTGCATTACTCCATCTAGTACAGCTTCTAAAATAAACTAATGTGTTCAAAATTAAATTTTACAATACAGATAGTTGCTGAAATAGTATATTACATATTCCTCCTTCAAATAGGTTTTGAATACCATCTTGACCTTAAATATGTTACTTTGATAATTCTTATATTTCAGCATACAGTTGTATACTGCTTCAAACACAAAATGTGTATATTAAACAGAATATACTATATTATCTGATAGTTGCAAAAACATTTTTGTGCATTTTTAATGTAAGGAAAAGTCAATCACAGTTTTCTAGCATCTGATGAGCACTATATGTAATTAATTCAGTCAACCACTGGCTTGAACAATTTAACATCATCAATATCCCAATAGCAGCTACTCTTCTAGGCTCATAGCCCTGGCATTAGAGATCCCCTGAAATAGAAATACTAGGTATTAAAACCAAGATCTTTAATATGCTTTACAAAACATAGCACTCTTTTCATAGAAGTGGTTCCAAAGCAGCAGTTGCATTATTAAAAACTACCTGCCCAAAATCTACTAGTGATCAATTGGCTTGCAGGAAAATGCATATTTTGCAATCTCAGTACCGTAGTACTAAACTAAACTCAACTCATATTTATTATCATAGTGTCTTGACATGCTAACATATTTCCACATACTGAATTGATAAGAAATAACCATTAAGAAACACAAGATAGAATGATACAATAGTGAAAATATGCTTCTACCTCTATACTGTATTTCAGAACGGTTTTCCTAATACAGATGCCATAGTGAATCTAAATCATTATGTGAACGGAAAGAGTGTATTTCTGGATTTAACCAGAAATTCACAATGGCAACCTCAGGCATACACAGATCCTGAAAAAGGGAGCTCTCAGAGTTTTACACTGCATTTTACGCATTATTGCAATCAATAATAATCCTCTTTCCTGTCCTATGCAGAGGAATGCTCAGAATCGACTTCTTTTGCCTTTTACATTCCACTTACCGTACCTATCTTCGAATTTAAGGGAACGCCTCGCGGCTTTATTCATTTCGCCCTCTTAAAGCTACATCACCGCTTCCTCCTCCATGACTCCACACAAACACGCCTTACTACTTAGTGAGCTTTATACTGCTGCACAACTCACCGAAGACCTGCTGTAACCCTTCCCCCCCCCCACAACCCTTCACACCTACACACAGCAATAACCTCCCCCCCCACACACACACACACTGCGGCCTCTCGGTTTGTTCCGTCTTCTGCACCAGATTCTAGTTGTCTCCGGGGATTTAAGCTCCCCGAATTTACCTCGCGGGGTGGGTTAACAAAAAAAAACAAAAAAAAAGCTCCACTTCTCACATTCCCGAAAATTTACACATCGGTTTGTTTCAGAGGTCCGATTTGCTGGTGATCGTCTGCTTTCGATTCCAAACGGCGTTTTGTTTTGATTGTTTGCACGCATATTTGTATATACCCGCTCCCCCTCCCCTCCTCCAATACTGTACACACGTACTATATAGTTGGTTCATTCCCTCGTTCTCGGGGCCCATAAACTCCTCTCGCCTTGCGCCTCTTTAACACTGCCCACCACCACCCCCGTTTCGTCTCCCTGCATGCACACCACACCCCCTCCACCACCACCACCCCAAAAAAATTCACACTCCGTAAAGCTTGGGGAGAGGGGGGGGGTCTTCCCGGATTCGCCAGAGAAGAAGTCAAGCCTCCACCTCCTGCCCGGGACGCGCTTCTAGGCCTATCATCCTCCAGAGAGGCCTGGTCCTCCTTTACCCAGCTCTGGCGCTCCCTCCTGTCCCTACAGGCAGGCAGGCAAGCAAGCAAGCAGGCGAGCGAGCGAGCGAGTCCAAGGCGAAGGCCGGCGGGGGTGGCGGTGGCGGGGGTGGAAGCGCGGCCTATAGAGCCTTTGGATCGTCGCTCGGGGGGGGGGGGGAGGCAGGGCCGCTCCCGAGGCGCGCTCCCTTACCCTGCATGCTGCTGACTGTCGTCTGCGCCGCCTGCGACCCGGGGCCGGAGCCAGAGCCGGGACCAGGGCTGGGAGCCGCCATTGTACAGCGCGCCAGACGCGGAGGGAGGGAGAGATGGACGGACGGCGGGGAGGGAAGGAGGCTGCAATGCAGCAGAAGCAGCGCAGCGGACCGGCCCCCTCCCCGTCCCGCGCGCCCGCCCGCCCCCGGCTCCTCGCGCACGCCCGCCTCGGCCCCAGGCAGCTGGCGGGACACCCAGACTCCCCGACTCGGGACGACAGGCGCCAGCCTCCCGGGCCCCGACCGACCCAAACCGTCGCTGCTCCTCTCCTCTCCTCTCCTCGCTGTTGGGGCTCCCGTTTTTCCTTCTTTTTTTTTTTTCTTCCGTCGCTCCCTCCCACCTCCGCGGCACAAGTATAACCCCTCCCAGGCAGCGGGCGGAACGGATGATGCCTCTGAGTCCTTCGCCCAAACAGAGGAGCCGGAGGAAGGACGGAGGAAAGGGAAGGAGCCGCGGGGCGCGCAAGGTCTCAGCCTTAGCCGGGCATGTCGCGCTCCCCTTCAAATGGGAGCGCCTTAAGAGATTATCCTTAGAGAGGGTGGGGGTGGGAGATGGCGCAGAGCGAAAGGGCTGCTTGCAGAAAGAAGCTTTTGCCGACCTCAAAAGCGTGAAGGGCTCTGCTTCAAACCTGCCTCTTAAACCAGGAGCGGGTTGCCATGGAAGGCACAAGCCTCTCCGCCTCGCCTCGTCTTTTGGTTGCAAACGCCTGGGTGGGTATACAAAACGGTTTAAACCGGATGGCGTGAGGAGGAGGAGGAAGGGAAGATCGCTCCTTGACGGAATCTGTAACTAGATCTCTTAAGAGATCCCAGAGAACATAATCAGTTCCGGTTCTGCAGGAATCGAGCCTGTGAATGATCCTGCCCTGCCTTGCCTTAATTAAAGGTGGTCCTGCGCTTCCAATAAGATATTACACTGGGAAATGTATCCTGGTGAGCAAAGTGTTTTAAGGAACCTTATTCTCGTATTTTGTTATCAGCTTCTTCGGTGTTGATATTTACAGAGTTGCAAATTAATTAACAGGACACGCCTAAAAAAATGTATGGTGTACTACTTGTCCACCTAGGGGTTCAATATTACAAATATCAGAAACCCTTAGAGTACAACCATTCTTGTAACTTAAAATGGAACCTTAAAACAATAGAACACAAAACAATTGTAATAAATACCGTCTTAAAATATTTATAAAATTATGTAAATTATGTAAATTATGTAAATAAAATATGTATTTATTTATTTAAAACTTATTATTCAACCCCCCCTCAAAAGACAGATTAAATGGGAAAGTTTAAAAACTTCCCATTTAAAAAAAGGCTAATGAGAAAATCCAAAGGGCTTCTTTGAACGTTTTTCTAGCCTTTGCCTTGTATTATAAACTTATTGCTCACTGTATTCCCAACATATGCAGTCTTTCAAGTAGGCATTTTTATTATTTTCCAATGATTAGATACTTCCTTTTACCCTGTTCAAGAAAACTATTTGGATTTATTTACAGGTAGTCCTCAACATACGACCCCAAATATAATTGAGCCCCAAATATATGTTGTTAAGTGAGACATTTAAGTGAGTTTTGCCCCATTTTATGACCTTTCTTGCCACAGTTGTTAAGTGAATCACTGCAGTTGTTAAGATAGTAACGCAGTAAATCTGGCTTCCCTGTTGACATTCTTGTCAGGTCACTAAAGAGGGTCACATGACTCAGGGACACTAACTGTCACAAATAAGAATCAGTTGCCAAGCATTGAGTTTTTTTTTTTTTTATTGCAAAAGTTTTACAATTACATTTTCACCCCTTTTTTTCACCCCCCCACCTCCCTCCCCAAACTTCCCGTCCTCCCTAACCCTCCCTAATCCTCCCCCCCCAGACTTCCCTATTATGTACTCATAACTAATAACACTGATATATAAACCTGAACCCATCCCTCCCCCTATATAATTTTTCCTCTTTTTCTCTTTACATTAAGATATTTCTAATACATTATTTTCAAATAAAAGCTATTTGATACTTTCTAGTTTGGTATTTGTTCTGAACATATTCTATCCACCTTTTCCATTCCCATTCATAAGTCTCTTGTGAACAATCCTTTAAGTATGCTGAAATCTTCGCCATCTCTGCAAAACTAGCCATCTTCAAAGTCCATTCCTCGATAGTAGGCAAAGCTTCATTCTTCCAATATTTACCTATCAACAATCTTGCTGCAGTTATCATATACAATATTAGTTTTATTTCACCCCGTGTAAAACCCTTAACTATACCCAATAAAAACAATTGTGGAGAGAATTGAATTTTTTTCTTCAAAACATTCTGCATAACCCACCATATTTTTATCCAAAAAGCCTTAACTTTCCTACAGGTCCACCAAACATGATAATACGTAGCATCCAAACATTCGCATCTCCAACATTTTGGCTGAACATTAGGGTACATACATGACAACTTTTTAGGATCTAAATGCCATCTATAAAACATTTTATAAAAGTTTTCCCTCAGGTTCTGCGACTGTGTAAATTTAACATTCTGAACCCAAATTTTTTCCCATGTTTCCAACATCACTGGTTCTTCAAAATTTTGTGCCCACTTAATCATACAATCTTTAACTAATTCAGTTTCTGAATCCCTTTCTAGCAAAACATTATAAAGCCTTTTAATATGCATTGGACCTTTCTCTCTTATATGTCTAACCAATTCTTCCTCATGCAACATAATACCAGTTTTTTGGTCCTCTTTCCATCTCAATTGTAGTTGATTATATTGTAACCAAGTTAAATTAATTCCTTCATCCAACAGTGTCTGTAATGTCTTCAGCTGCCATCTGCCCGCATCTGTAAAAAGAACCTCTTTATATAAAAACCCCCCGAGTGACATTATATTTGTATTCCACATAGTATGACCAAGATCCAGCCATAACGGTATTTTGTAATCCCATTTGAGTCGGTGCTTCTTCCAAACTCTCATCAAAGATTCTCTAAGTATATGACTTTTAAATACTTTGTCTACTTTATCGTCATAGAATAAATAAGCATGCCATCCAAATTCAAGATCAAAACTTTCTGCATTCAGTATTCCAGTCTTTTTACTTCCAAACCAATCACTTGTTAAAGTTAAAGCTGCTGCATCATAATATAACTGTAGGTTTGGGAGTTTAAGGCCTCCTCTTTCTGGAACATCTTGCATAATTTTCAATTTCACTCTCGGCTTCTTCTCATTCCAGACAAACTTATTCACACCAGACTGCCAAACTTTCAGTTGTTTGTCACTTTTAAGCACCGGAATCATTTGAAACAAAAACAGAAATCTTGGCAAAATGTTCATCTTAACTGCTGCTATTCTTCCAAGTAAAGACAGTTGCAGCTTTTTCCAAGTCTCCATGTCTTTCTGGACCTCTCGCCACAACACCTCATAATTATTTTGGAACAATTTCATGTTTGATTCTGCAACCTGAACTCCAAGATATTTTACCTTAGGTACAATTTCAAAACCTGCCCTCCTTTCAAACTCATGTTTACGATCTTGTGTCATATTTTTAACTATCATTTTAGTCTTTTTTGAATTCAGTCTGAAACCTGAAACTCTACCATAGTCTTGTATAATGTCGTTCATCAAGATTATTGATTCCATTGGTTGTGATAGGGTAACCACCAGATCATCTGCAAATGCCTTTATTCTATAATCCTCTTGCCTTATCATTATACCTTTCAAAATTTTAGAGTCCCGTATTGTATTTAGCAAGACTTCCAATGTTAAAATAAATAAAAGTGGGGACAACGGACATCCCTGTCTTGTTCCTTTTTCAATTTTAAACTCCGTCGTCAGACTTCCATTAATAATAATCTGTGCTTTTTGCTCTTGATAAATTGCTGAAATCGCCTGTATAAATTGGTCCCCAAAGCCCATCTTTTTTAAAGTCTTTAGTAGAAAATTCCAATCCACTCTATCAAAGGCCTTCTCTGCATCCAGAAAAACCAGCACTGCAGGGATCTGTTTATTCTTATCAAGATATTCCAATAAGTCTATTACTTGCCTTACATTGTCCTTCCTATATCTGCCCTCAATAAATCCCGCTTGGTCCTCATGAATCACCTTTTGAATTACTGGCATCAACCTGTTGGCTAATACCTTCGCATAAATTTTATAGTCTGTGTTCAAAAGAGATATTGGTCTGTAATTCTCTGGTTTTTTAGGACCAACTTGTTCTTTTGGTATCAAAGATATATAAGCAGTTGTCCAAGATGGGGGTATTTTACCCCCTTGTTGAATATTGCAAAATAAATCTCTAAGTTGTCCCACCATTTCAGCTTGTAAAGTTTTATAATACACTGCAGTCAAACCATCCGTGCCAGGAGCTTTGGCTGTTTTTAACTGTTTAATTGCTGCTGTTATCTCCTCCTCTGTTATAGGATAATTCATTCTTTCCTTTTGTTGATCAGTAATTTTTGTAACTCTCTTATCATTTAAATATTTTTCTATAAGTCCATTCTGCACCTCTTCTTTGGCATATAGTTTAGTATAATAGTCCACAAAAGCTTCTTTAATTAAATTTTGTTGAAAAAATTCTTTCCCTCCAATATCAATACTATCAATAGTCCGTGTACTTTGTTTTTTCTTCAATGTATAAGCCAACCATCTGCCCGGTTTGTTAGCGTTGCAAAATGTATTATGCTTCGCGTATTGTAGGCTTGTTGCAACTTGTTCCGCCATAAGCATTTGAAATTGATCTTTCAAAAGTTTTATAGCACTTCGTATTCTTTCATCTGTTGGATTTTTAATAAGTAACTGTTCTTTATTCTTTATTTCCATTTCCAACTCAGATCTTTTCTTTTGTCGGAACAGTCTATGTTTAGAATTCATGTAGATAAGTACCCCTCTCATATAAGCTTTACTTGCGTCCCAAACAATTTCAATTGGGGTACCTTTATTCAAATTTATTTCAAAAAATTCTTTCAAATGCTTTTTAAGTTCTATTGTATTTTTTTCATATCTAAACAAGTTCTCATTTAATCTCCAAGAACGTCTCTCAACCTTGTCCATCTCAATTTCTATCCATACAGGGCTATGGTCAGTCAAAGTTCTTGGAAAAATCTTTGTTCTTTTTGTTTTAACAAGTAGATCATTTGACAACAGGATAAAATCAATCCTAGAAAAGGATCTGTGTCTATCAGAAAAGAAAGTGTAATCCAATTCATTTGGATTATGTATTCTCCAAACATCTTTTAGTTCCATATCTTCTTTCATATCAAAAAAAGTCTGTGGTAGTCTAATTCTAGACTTTGCCAAGCTCTTTTTATCTAGTTTAGAATCAATTACTCCATTCCAGTCTCCCATAATTAAAATAGATCTATAGTCCCATTGCAATATTTTAGTATGTAACATCTTATAAAAATAGTCCTGTTGTTGGTTGGGAGCATAAATTCCAATCAAAAGAATTTGACCATTTGCTGTGAGCAATTCAATTGCTACAAACCTACCATCTTGATCTACTTCTATAAC
This sequence comes from Pituophis catenifer annectens, assembly GCF_029215685.1. Taxonomy (NCBI): domain Eukaryota; kingdom Metazoa; phylum Chordata; class Lepidosauria; order Squamata; family Colubridae; genus Pituophis; species Pituophis catenifer. The sequence goes on from NW_027256882.1 coordinate 128,295,562, forward strand.
TTTCGCTGTTAATTTTTTATTTACATAAATAACCACACCATTCTTTTTCTGCGAAGTTGAAGATATATAATGTGCTCCTAGTTTTGAGTTTATCAAATATTTTTGATCTTGAGTTGTAATATGCGTTTCTTGTAAACATATTATATCATTATTAAATTGTTTCAAATATGTAAATAATTTCTTCCTTTTCTGTGCTGAATTCAACCCATTGACATTCCAAGATAGACACTTAAAGGTCATCAGCCTCTTTCTGGAGCGCAGAGCAAAATATTTGAAGTTCATCCGAGAGCTTCGATCTCGCTCCTCCCATAGCGCCACTCTCTTGTATGATACTCTTAACTGCCTTCTTGTCTTGTCTTTCCTGTTGTTGTTGTTGCTTTTGTTTAAGTAGCTTGGATTGAGCTCTAGTTATACGTTGATCTTTAACTTCAGTCAACTGAATCAAATCCAGAATTGGAGAAGAATCCAACAAGGGCTCACTCAGAAAACCTCCTTCTGCACCTTGCACTATTTCTAATTCCTGCTTAGACTGTTCTTTCAATTGCCTCTCTTCACTCTCCTTAATCTCCAAGACTGTAGATGTATGTGGAGATGGTGTTCTTTCCTTAAGAATAGTACTGTAAAAGTGTTGTGCCTTCTCCACGGTATTCAACCGATATCCTTCTCCCTTATATCTAAAAATTATCCCAGCTGGTGCGTCCCACCGGAAGGGTATCTGTAAATTTTTCAATTCCTTAACAAGAAAACCAAATTCTTTTCTAGCTTTCAGCATTTTAGGAGGTAATTCTTTAAAAATTTCAAGTCGTGAACCCCCCACTTGTACAGAAGTGTGAAAAGATTTTTGCAGGATATCATTTCTAATTTCTCTATCAGTAAAGTATATGACCACATCTCTGGGCAGTTGTCTTTGTCTGGCCACCCAAGAGTTCACTCTGTATATTTTATCTATTTTATGAAATACCAAATCAGGATTAGCTTGTAAAATCTTAGCCAAGGCTTCAGAGCAAACTTGTCTCAAATCCTGTCTCTCCTCCTCTCGAATTCCCCGAAGCCGTATGGCGAATTCCATCGCCCGGAATTGTATCATAACAATCTCATCTTCAATTCTCTGCATTTTATTGTCAACCTCATCAATTTTATAATCATTGTCTTTCATCTTAACATTAACTTCTGATTTAAATTCTTCAACTTTAAAATCAACTGTCCCAATAAATTCTGCCAGGCCAGACGCCACTTCTGAAATTTTTTTGGTCACCTTATTTTGATTCTGTTTCACCATGTCTTTAACTTCATTAATTTCCTGCATAAATTCCTGATGTGATTTTTGAAGTTTATCATCTATCTCCTGTTGAGATTTTTGAAATTTATCATCCAAAGTTTTAGAAATAAATTCTTTTAAATCTCCCACATCAAATTCTTTTTTCTGAGTTTGTAGCTGTTGAGCAGGGGGAAGTTGCGTTTCATGTTTGTGTGTGGGGGATCCCCCCCCTAATGCCTTCCCTTCCTGCTTCTTTGAAGCCATCCTGGCTCGTGATCTAGTTTTTCTAAAGAGGGAAGTTCCTTTTCCTTTCCCTCCTGCACAAAGACTTCTAAAAAAGTCCCCCAGATTTGATCAAATAAGGGTTAAAATAAAGCAAAGTCCAATATTGAAAAGGGAAAAATTTCCCAGTTGTTTCTCTTATAACAAGCAAGGCAACTTTGTAGCAACTTGGAAACTTTGTAACAAAGCAAAGTAACTTCACCAATCCACACTCGCTGGCTCGTTAACTCTGAGGCTAGGCGCCATATTTTTTCAAAGCACTTTCACTCACTCGCATTTTCTCAGATTAAAAAGTCAACGAAGTGCTAATACTTGCGTTTCCAAATTTCAGGATTCAGTAGTTTCGCTGTTTATTAAAACTGGTTCTTTCGCTTTAAGTTTCCTGCAGCCGGCTTGTTCTGCAAAAGCAGAATCGTCCCACGTCGCCCGGAGTTTCAGCAGGTTGGGAGGGAGCCACGCCTGTTCTCTCCCCAGAAACTTCCCTGGGGGGTTACAGGGGCTCAACCTGTGCCCTGCGATCTCTCCTTCTTCAATCCTATGGATTTAGAAGTTTTCGAGCCGCTTCTTCGTCTCGAAGCGGCTCTACAGGCGGCGGGGCTGGCGGAGCTTCAAAGAGCGCCGCCGTCGCCGAAGACAAGGAAACCGGAAGTCTCGCCAAGCATTGAGTTTTGATCATATGATCATGAGGGTGTGGCAACGGTCGTAAGTGGGAAAAATGTCGCTTTTTTCAGTGCCATTGTAACTTTGGTCACTAAACGAACTGTTGTAAATTGTATATAAAAATATTGGAAGTCACTTCTTTGTATTTCTTTCTTTTCTATTTTTCTTTTTTCTTTCCTTTCAAAGTGAAATTTCATTTCCATTTACCTTTTATCTTCCTTTTTCAACATTTTCAACATATATTTTTTATATTTTTCCCTTTTTAAATGGAAATTTTAAATTTGGTTTTAAATTATTGGGGTTTTAAATTTGTTCAGCCAATTATTTAATTCGTTTTATTCTGTTTTAAATTTTGTATTTATATGTTTTATTCTATGGCTGTTCACCACCCTGAGTCCTTCGGGAGTAGGGCGGTGTACAAATTCAATAAAATAAATAAAATAAATAAATATTTAACCCCCAGATTGCACATCACTCCTGAATGGAGAAGTGGAACCTTACCCAAAAGTAAAGATAGAAGGTCCCCAAATCTAGGTGCTCCAACAATCACAGCCGCTCAATGTTGGACTGACTTGGAGTAGGTTTCTCTCTATTTAGGCCTCCCCAGCCTCCACTGGGATAAGATTTTAACAGCCTCACTTAGCCAGCCTGGAGTTGTGAGATATAATAACCTCACCCAGTGGTTTCATGTAAATGTTGAGGAGAAATGTTGGGCACCTCAAAAAGATGGGACTTGGGGAGCGACCCATTCAACGCCAACTGGAATCAATCCTGAGGAAGGAAGAGAACCAGGGAAAAAAAGTATTGCACATTGTCAACCCCTAGAGCCAGTTCGGAAGGATATGGTCAGTGAATGAAAGCCACTGAGAGATCATGGAGCACAAAGATGAGTGTACAATGGAATGGGCAAAAGGCAGTGATGGTATTCAATTTTTTTTACTATCAGTTCTGTGGGTGTGGCTTGTTTGGTGGGCGTGGCTTGGTCATGTGACTGAGTAGGCATGGCTAAGTGGTCCTGTGACTGGGTGGGCATGGCTAAGTGGTCACGATCCTAGTTTTCCCCTACGAGGATTCCTGCATCCGGACCTTTTGCAATCCACCAAAGGATCAAAGGAAACCAGATTCCATACATCTCTGAACCATTAAGGCAAACCAAATACAAGTGGTCCTCGCTTAATGTCCGGTTGCTTATGTTCAAATTTACCTCTGACCTCCCCAAAGCTATTTGACCTGTTTTTGGAGTTTTGACAGCCATGCACACACACACACACACACACATTTATGACCAGTTACAACATCCCACACAATCATGTGACTAAGGTTTTCTATGTTTTTTGCCAGTTTCCAACAATTCCTTCTGGTTTCCATTTAAAAATGCCCATTGGGGAAAATGGACATTTAACAACCACAGTGTTTGCTTAATGACCACAAGGTTCATTTAACGACCATGGTGTTTGCCTAACTCGGATCTGCAACCTTAAAAACTCAGAGCCATTTTTCTATTTTCTTTTAAACAGGTATCTCTCTCTCTCCATCTCTCTCTTTTCTCCCCCTCTCACGCTCAGCTCTCTCTTTCTCCCTCTTTCTTTGTCATCTCCTCTCTTTTTCCCTCATTTCTCTCTCATCTCTTTTTCTTTCTCCGTTTCTCATCTATCCCTCTCTCTCTCTCTCTCTCTCTCTCTCATCTCTCATCTCTCATCTCTTTCTCATCTCTCTCTCATCTCTTTGTGTGTGTCTTGTCTCTCTCCCCCCCCCCGCTCTCTGTCTCATCTCTCTTTCCCTTCCCCCCTCTCTTCTCTCTTTCCCTCCCTCCCTCCCTCCCTCTCTCTCTGTCCATAGGGGGGAAGGAACCTCTGAACTGGTGCTGGGTGGTGGGAATCTGACATCTGGAGGCCAACGAGCCAGGTACTGAAGACCAGATGGGGGCAATCCCGCAGTCTCCCAAAAAATAACAGATGTCTTGTTGCTTGCGAGCGCTTCTGGTGAGGAGGAAGAGAAGCATGGTGGGAGGAGGCTTGGCGGGTATCAGAGGGGCGGCGAGCGCTTCGCGGCTCCTAGGCGGGTATAGAGCCTCCCCACTCTCAACATCTTCACCTGAGGGCATTGCTGGCAGCCGCTTCCTGCGTCAGGAGGGCTGTGCTCTTCCCACTGCTGCTCGGCCTCCTCGATGCATGGAGGCAGGAGGTGGCAATTTCTTTCGCTGCCTGCAAACTGCGGGCGGCAAGTAGCAGAGTGAGTAAGCCAGTGATCTGCCGGCTGCCTCTAATCTGCAGTTTACTCATGAGCACATTTACTCGTGAGCATGGTTGGGGCTCCCGTTCTCAGAATCTCTCAGAATCTCAGATTCTGTGGTCTGATGAAACCAAGATTGAATTGTTTGGCCTCATTTCTAAATGTTATGTTTAGAGCAGTGATGGTTAACCTTTTTGGTGCCAAGTGTCCAAAGTGTGTGTGTGCCCAAACCCGCAAAATGCAATGCGAGCGCCCCCCATGCATGTGTGCACATCCCCACGCATGCCCACACATTTTCCATGCATGCATCCTGCCCCCCCATGCATGTTCCCAGGCCCTCCCCGCTCCCCATTTTGGCTTCCAGGTTGCTGCAGGAGGCTTTCCAGGCCCAAAACAGGGCACAAGAATGTATGTGCAAACCCCCAAACTGCAGTGCGAGCACCCTGCGCATGCACCCTGCTGCCTGCTTATGTGCCCTGTTCTCTGCGCATGTGCATGCACATCTCCCACATGCGCCCCGCCTCCCATGCATACACGGCAGAGACCCGAAGACCAGCTGGCCGGCGGAGGTGCACGGTGGAGCTGGGCTAGGGCGATGGCTGGCGTGCCTGCAGAGAGGCTCTGCATGCCACATGTGGAACGCTTGCAATACATTTGCCATCACAGCAGTAGTGGGTTTAAATTTCGACCACGACTGGTTTGCTTATGAGTGTGCGCGTGCGTGAAACACTTCTGCGCATGCTCAGAGACGTCCAGGTGGGTGGGCAGAGCCTCCCGCGGCTGCCGCTACTGGTTCACCCTGGTAGCAACCCATCACTGCATCACAGTTCTAGAGGAAATCAAGCACTGCTCATCACCTGCCCAATACCATCCTAATAGTAAAGCATGGTGTTTTTCAGCAGCAGGAACTGGGAGACTGGTCAGGGTTGAGGGAAAGCTGAATGGGGCAAAATACAGGGATATCCTCAATGAAAACCTGTTCCACAGCACTCAGGACCTCAGACTGGGCCAAAGGTTCAATTTCCAACATGACAGCAATCCTAAGCACACAGCCTAGACAACACAGGAGTGGCTTAAAGACAACTCTGTGAATGTCCTAGAGTGGCCCAGCCAGAGCCCTGAGTTGAACCCTAATTGAATATCTCTGTAGGGACCTGATAATGGCTGTCCACCTATGGTTGCCATCCAACCTGAGTTTGGGGATTTGCAAGGAAGAATGGCAGAAAATCCCCCAATCCAGGTGTGCAAAGCTTGTTGCATCATACCCAAAAAGCCTCGAGGCTGTAATTGCTGTCAAAGGTGCTTTAACACAATACTAAGTGAAAGGTCTGAATTCTTATACCAATGTGATATTTCAGTTTTTTCTTTTTAATAAATTTATAGACATTTTTAATATTCTGTTTTCAGTCTGTTGTCATGGGATACTTGAGAGTAGATTAATGAGAAAAAATGAATTTCAACAACTGTAGAATCAGGCTGCAGCATAATAAATTGACAAAAATGAAAGGGGTCTGAATACTTTCTGAATGACAAAACTATGCCAAAACTCACATTACCCACATTAGTCATTTACCTCCAACAGCCGATTAGAGCCAGAACTGCAGAAATTTTAATGACAATAAATAATTCATTGCAATGTAAACAACAAATAAAAACACTTCTGCAATAAATCAAAGATGTTCCAGTCATCTAATGCTCAGCGTTTCCACATAGTCCTTCCTTACGATTTTATTGGCAGCTCATTAGGTGCTTTCTAAAATAGTTTCAAGGAAACGGTTGATAGATAGTCTTCAGTCTTAACAACGGAAATCGAAGTTATGCCCACTTGAAAAGGAAGAAGCAGTCAAGTCAGCTTCGAAACTCTGGCTTCCTTCCATCAGTCATCAAGGCGTGACTGTTTATTTACAAACAGAAGATCCAAAGTCGCAACTCCAAATTAGCTGCGTATCACTAACAGACTGATACGGCTGCCGTACTACGTGCATTACTCGCCCCCATCTCGAGCCCGCTGAAAAGAAGACAAGAGGCGGGATCCCGGCTGCTTTGGTGGGACGTCCTGAGCGCTGGTGGGCGTGGGAAGAGTGGGTGGGCTTTGAAAGAAGGTTACGCTTAGGGCTGCGTATACCCAGCGGGGCGGGCTGGGAAAGGCAAGTCGTAATTCCGGGTAATGGAGGCTGACTGTTTTACTTCGTCTCCTCTCTCGGGTGCCAGCCGGCTTTGGAGGCTCAGCAACTTGATCATGGCCGTCTTCTTCGGGCTGGCTGGAGCCGTTCAGGTCCGGCTGGGCTGGATGAGTATTTGTGTTGAGAGGGACAAAGGGTGCGCGGGAGCTGGGCAGGCTAATCCCCTGAGTGGCACAGGCGAGAACTCAATGACGGAGGGACAGAGTCTGGAAGGATCCCGAATTGGGGAAAGGCTCGAGTAATGGGGTCGCAAGAGAAAGACAAGGTTCCCCCTTCGCCTCTTCTTCTACCGACTCCAAATAGAGCGGTGAGAAGAGGGTAAACTCCAGAGAAAGCTTCGCAAGAGAAGCAACTTTAAAAACGTAAACAGTCAAGACTTCCTACTCCTGGTCACTCTTGGAAGCATCACCCGTTCCTGTAATTATCTTGGCAACAATAAGAAAGTGGTTTGCCAAGGTCTTATTCTGAGATATTTTTCGATGTGCCATTCTATTCTCCAACCTTGGACTTTCCCTTAGCTGCTCAGGTAAGGGCCACTCCCCATTTATCCAGCTGAAAATATCCTTTTCTGCCTCCTTTTGCAGAATTGGCTTTATTTCCTCTCCCGTCCAAGAGCAAGGCTGGAATGGCCCGAAACGCTCTTATGCTTCTCACCCATTACCTTGGTGATGGATCAAATAGCCAGAGGACATATTAATAGAGGATGGTCAAGCTTTTTTCAGTCTAGTTTCAAATCAGCCCCTTTTGCCACCATTCTGCTATTTTATCCCTATCCACAATTTGGCAAGTGAAAAGTCCTGAAAAGGTATTTAGTGTGTATTCTTGCTAAGAAACTATATGGAAAGGTCCTTGTGGTCACCAAGTTTCAAACACAACTTGAAGGTGATTTGATGTTGCTTTTTAAAATGAATGCTACAGACTGCAATGGAGCCACCATTGAGTTGGCATCAGTCAGATTTGTCATAGGGTGCACACAGTTTGACTGTAGACGTCAAAAGAGGAGCCCATTCTTAGAGGTTTGCAATTTCTTTCCAGTCCTCATGTAGTTTTCAAGAAATAACATTTGCTGATCATCTTTTATCAATGACAAAAGATTCCTAGTAAGTCTTCCACAGATTGAGCAAGGAAAGCTGATAGTGACTTTTGGTTTATCTTGAAGGATTTTGATTTTATGTGCTATTCAATATCAGAGCATATAGCAATGATTTTTGCTTTCTTTGTCGCAGATCAATGACCCTGATCCTGGACTTTGGATAGTGAGTATAGATATGATCTTGTCCCTTGCTATGTTAATATTATGTCCTAACATTTTTACTGGGGTGGTACTTTTTTATCCCACCTTTATTAAGGTGCTTATTGGACCAGACCTGTTTTCCTTTGAGATCAGCCATGATTGGTTAGATGCTGCCACCTGCTGCGTATAGAATAAATACAAAACTGGACCTAAAAGCAATTAATGATGATATCTGGGGGAGGAAGTTAAATTGCAGAAGATAGTTTTTCAATTACTGTACTGAAATTTCAAATTAAGTGCATGCCACTAGTAAGTAAATAGATTTTATTTACTATCAAGGGCTGCCTTACACAAATGAGTGAAATATGGTCCTATTGTGCACTTGCACAATAAGAACTGTAATTGCACTTTTGCTGCCATTGCTGAACAATTTTCAAAGCTAACCCTTTGTACAGCAGCCTAATTTAGAGTTTCCTTCAGAGTTCACAGCTGGTGTACTACATCTGCTTCTAATGGTGCAAATACTATGAAGTGAACTTGAATTACTAATAACAAAACTGGTTTACGAGACCGCCTTCTGCCTCCAATAGCCTCCCACCGACCAGTACGCTCCCACAGAGAGGGTCTCCTCAGGGTGCCGTCGGTTAGACAGTGTTGACTGGCGACCCCCAGAGGGAGAGCCTTCTCTGTGGGGGCACCTGCCCTCTGGAACGAGCTGCCCCCGGAGATTTGTCGGATTTCCAACCTCCGTACCTTTCGCCGCGCCCTTAAAACACTATTATTCCATCAAGCAGGGCTGGCCTAAAATTTTATGGGAATGGGTTATTTTATTTTAGATGATTGCCCAAACTAATAATTTTAAATTGTTTTTAACTTTTATATTGTTGGTTTTTATTTTGGCTGTACACTGCCCTGAATCCTTCGGGAGAAGGGCGGTATAAAAATTAAATAAATAAATAAATAAATAAATAAATAAATAAATAAATAAATAAATAAATAAAAATAAATAAATAAATAAATAAATAAATAAATAAATAAATAAATAAACAAACAAACAAACAAACAAACAAACAAACATGACACCTAAATTAGAGTTCTCCTGTGTGCAGTTTATTCTCCACATGGACTGATTGTTTCCCCAAGCTGACAAAACATTCATAAGAAATAATAATTTTGCCTGTGATCATTACATTCAGCTTGGTAGGTCTGTTTGATGGTGGGTGGTTTCATTGGTAAAACATTTCTTTTTGTGAAACGTCAATGGTTTAAAAGACCTATAAGCACAATGGAGCTTTTTTGCCCTTCTAAGATCTTTTTTCCTTAGACAATAAAATACAGCTTTCCTACTTTACTAACTTTCCCTGGGATGCAATTTTGGGACTTGTTTATTTATATAGTCTTTGGGATTGAACACTTTCCATTTTCCTTTTTTCTATCTTCGTTTATTTATAAAATGTATTTAATATATCTCACTCTTAGGTTGTGTACTCTGTGCCAGCAAGTCTTGCACTGGTAGTAAGCCTTAATCCATCAGTCACAGGTATAGTATTATTGGGGAAAAGAGATCACTCTTCAAATGACAGATTCTGGGTACTCATTTCTTCTTTGCTTTTTGATAATTTAGAAATAAACTTTATTCTCCCATCCAGTTAACTAAACATTGTTGACTACATTCTTAAACCATGAATTGATATGTGATTGTAAAATATTAGTAGGCAATATACTCAATGGTGGGATTCAAATTTTTTTACTACCGGTTCTGTGGGCATGGCTTGGTGGACGTGGCATGGCATGGCGTGGCTTGGTGGTGTGGCAGGGGAAGGATACTGTAAAATCTCCATTCCCTCCTCACTCCAGGAGAAGGATACTGCAAAATCCCCATTTCCTCCCGATCAGCTGGGACTCGGGAGGCAGAGAATAGATGGGGATGGGGCCAGCCAGAAGTGGTATTGACCGGTTCTCCGAACTACTCAAAATTTCCGCTACCGGTTCTCCAGAACTGGTCAGAACCTGCTGAATACCACCTCTGAATATGCTGAACACTGAAATCATAAAGTCGTATAAGGGTAGTACATTCTTCCATTTTTGGTAGATGTTTTTGGGAATATAGTTGATAGTTATAATTATTTATAACTCCTTTCTTTTTCTAAAAAAAGTCCTCACAATTGTGATATTGGAAACAGAATTATTGGACATAGAGATGGGGAGTTTAGGTGTTAAATCACCACTGGCTTTCAGCTTAAATCGATTTCATGGAATTTTTGTGAGGATAAAAACAGAGCAGAGAATAGAGCATATTTCAATTCTTTGGTTGAAAAGACAGCATATGACAGTAATGTTTTAAGTAATCTTAGATATACCTAGCGTTCTATTTCTTTCACATTTAACTTGAGATCTACATTGTATAAATCCATGTGTTGTTTAGCTTCTCTATTAAGGTAGTTTGTTGTATTCTATATATATGCTTGCATATATTTTTGTTTTGTTTAGATGTTTTAATCAATATATTCAAAGTCAATTGAAATTTTATCATTTTTGATATTCTCTTCTGCCTTTCTCTTTATGGAATAAAGAAGTCTACCATATGCTGACTAGTTTCCTTGAGATTTCATACTATATGCTCATTTCCTTATGTGTTATCTATATCTAATGTGGCCTGTTAGCTACTCTCTTTTCAGTATCTCCTATATTTTAAATTTTCAAAATACAGCTGTTTTAGATATTTCAACATGCATGAAAAATATTCTTCTTGTTTGATGATTCGATTAATGCAGTAAATCCCAAATCTAAAGAATTTTTTCTCTGCAATTGTTGTTTGAAGGCTCTTGAAGAGATTGATCAAGACAAATGAATTCAATGTGCAAATTCCATTGTGATTTGTACAAATAACTCACCACATTTTCCAGATAACATTCTGTGGAGAAGTATATCAGATCTACATTCAGCTGCTTGTGTCATGGGTTCTGCTGTGTTGGGATATGCCTTGGTTACTACTGCTCAAAATAATATCTTGCACGAGGAAGAAGGCAGGTAAGTAATGAGATCTTTTCTGCATTAATTCGTATTTTCATGATCACCATAGTTCTCATCCTTAACACTTGTGAGAGCCTTAAGCTATCCTAGATCTAAGGAATTAGAATGATTTAAAGCTTTGAAATCCTTAGAACAAATTCCTGAAACACATGATATATTTTGATGTGCCAAGAAAATAAATAGAAGGAAATCCTAGAAAACTTTATCTTGCAATCTGAGTTTAGTAACATTTGATACAAAACATTGAACATAGTTTGATTTTTTTAATGGTTTTTTCAGGTTCGTCTGTAATTGCTATTTAATCTAGTTTTTTATGTTTAAGTAGAATGTCATATTTTATCATAAAGATGCTGAATTTAACCAGACTACAACCAATCTTATTATAATGGATGTATATATGTTTTAATGTAAAAATATATGACATTGATTGGATAGTGCCCAAGTCAAGTTAAGTGCTTATACCTCTTGCCTAAAATGGAAGTACCTTGCATTCCCTATCAAACTTTGACTTGTGTTAAAGCTTGTGTTAATACTCCCAAGAAATTAAAATATGGCAAATTTTCCTCAAGTAGTATTTTTTTCATTTCTTAGATTGCCAGTATATTCTTTCAGTAAGTATGTGCTTGTTTAGTACTAAACAGAATTAATGCTGTTGTAACTATAAGCAGTCTTTCTTTGCATAGTTTATTTTGTGGGATCAATTTTGTGTAACTTACACAGTTGTCTTTGATTAAAAACAGGGAGTTATTTGGTCTGGTGATTGTTACTGCCTGGATGAGCCTTTGTCGTAATTCAGCCAAGTGAGTCTTTTAACTTGCCAAATCCAGCTTAGTAATACATTGAAAACTTGTGCTTACCCTGACAAATATATTATAATCCTGTGCCAAGGATGACTGATTTTTGCGGTCTTGTTATAGTTGGAGATTAAGTTCTTTTAAAGAGAAAAGCAAATTATTTAGTCCTTGGTATGTATTTAACATAGACAACTGAACTTTGCTCAAGTAGTTGAGTGAGGAGACTGGAGTTCTAGTTTAGTGGTAGAGTTGCCAGTCCCAATTGTGGTTACTAAGTGAGGACTATCTGTATAACTTCTTTATCAGTTCCAGAAATCATGTCAATGTACTTTTACAAAACCAAGAATAATTCATATTTGTGAGTTCCTGTTGATTGGGTTGAATTGGATTGTATTTCAGCAAACACTGTCTGTTTCTTTCCAGAAATTCCCTGGGTGGATTTCATTTGGTCGTTGCAATTTTCCTCTGTCTTTCTCCTTTTGTAATGTGGTTATACATCTATGTGAATACAGAAATGCGAGCATCATGGCCATCTCACTGTAAAACTGTTATTTAAAATAATGGAAAGCATCAAGTGTTTTCATTACTTCAGAGGTTGTTTCTCTACTGATGCCAAATGAACAAGAACCACAATTAAGGCTAATTACTTCCCATGAAGACCAGTTTCTCTAAAGTACTTTTGAAGACTGACAATCCAGAAAACTGAACTCTGGATTATGACCTTTGTTTTCAACTGCTTTAAGGCCAGTTGTTTCATGATTTCCATTTTATTTGTATGCTTTTGATACATGCAAGGGGTTGGGCTGAATAAATCGAAGTGCCTCTGTGCCTCATGTTGAAGCCACAGGACTGTAGCCAGACATTACTGGAAGAACTATATGTTTTATGTAATTATGAAATGTAAATAAATATATTAATAATTTGATAAAGATGTATCCGGTGTCTCTGAAATTCCATCCATGCTTCTCTACATATATCTTCACTATTTGGATGATTAACATACAATTTGTCATCATTCCGAGTAATGAACTCCGGGAAGTTGAGACTCTGACACTTCGTTCAGATTCAAGAAATCCTTTATTGAGTACATCATATCTGCGAATAGAAAGGTAAAGCTAGCTCTAAATTATTCCCGCGCTTAGGGATAGTTAAAAGAATGAGATCTTCCCACCCCATGTCTTTCAGGTCACATGGGCCAATCAGTCCAGATGTAGATTCCTGCCCAACTTCGACAGGGGTCCGTTTGACATGACCTTAGTTCTCACACCGTCTGGTAGATGTTATGGCTAGCTAGTTGAGGCACCACATTCCTAAATCCCTTCTCCCCTTGAAGGGCAACCAAGAAAACCAGAAGCAAGCATGGCTTCAGCTGAAGTCATTTTGCAGGTTGACACAAATCTTAATCCATAACAGAATGTCATATTCCATTTAATAAACCATAGATTAAAATATGGAGAAGCGTTTGATGTAGTGCTAGGCTCATTTCTCTGTAAATTATTCTTCACAGCTGTTTTAACTTAAAGCCTGTGTTTTAAAAACAGCCACCATATCTGGACTACATATATTTGGATAACTATGAGTTTGCAATAGACTTAGAAAACTATTTTCTGCTGTTCAGTACTGTCTGGCTTTTTGCAGCTCAAATATAGAGATTCTAATCTTGATATAGCAAGAACTTCCATTGTTAGCACTTTGTTTTTTGGTCAATAAACCAGTGCTGTGGAGTCGGAGTCAGAGTCGGAGTCGAGGAGTCGGAGTCGGAGGAAATTTTGGGTACCTGGAGTCGGAGTCGGAGTCGGCAAACAATGCACCGACTCCGACTCCGACTCCTACTAAATTTAGATTGGAATTTTAAAAAAAGCAAGTTTAAATGTCCCAATTCACAAAAAGTTATAATTAATGACTTCTCTACTGTAAGAATAAAGAACAATGCATGCAGTGCCTCACGTAACCGCAAAATGAACACGTTAAGTGACCGTGAAGAAGCATGCTTTTCATGTGCTTCACTATAAGGCACGCAACACACAATTAGGAGTGGCAATACTTATACTTTCCATAATGTTGTGTTCTGCTGTTACAGGGAACGCAGCGCCCATGGGTAACCTAGCCTCTCACTGATAAGGGATTAAGTAAATATGTTTTTTGCAGGACTAGAGACACTTGCATAAGTGAAGGGAATGGAGGGTCAATAGTTCAAGACTGAAGCTGTAAACCATTGGAAAAACTGCTGTCATTCAGCTAAGGCTATAAAAACTTGTAAACTCTGATTGTTAGCTTAAACTTTAAACATGACTATGGGATTCTACTAGGGAAATCATGTTTTATAATAAATGCCCCTTCCTGGATCCTCCCACTGCCCTATCTTCAGCAGCAGATCAGCACACAAAAAGGAGAAGGCAGCAGCTTCTGCCCAACTACCTGTTTTGCTCAGTGCTCTTTTGCTTGCTTGGAAAGACTGCAGATTTTTCCCCCCCTAGCTATACTGAAAAACGAAAGAGAAAGTAAAGCAGGCTGTTGGTTTTGCATGTTAGAAAATTAGGCAGGCAGATTTCTTTTCTTTTTCCTCACCAAAAAAGGTAGGTGCAAACAACGGGAAATTTAGGGAAAAAAGGAGATTTTAAAACACAAAAGAAAAAAAGCTCTATTTAACTAGGGAATTGTAATAATTGAGATACTATTAATTGTATATTGTGTTGAAAGCAGAAATGGTTAAGTTGTGGTTTGGAGGAATATATGGGGGAAATTATTTGGTTTATTATTATTGGTAAATATAATTAATTGATTTGTAAGAAATTGGATTGCATGGAAATAATTGGAATATTCATGTTCATATTGATTAATATACAAAAAAGGTAGTTATATAACTAATTGATTTATATTAAAATGTTGAATTCATATTAAACAACTGTAATATTACATAATTAACCAATGTGAGGATGGATATAAAAATAGATGACAATGGGAAGGGGTATAATATAGAATAGAAGGGAAAATTGAATTTGATTAAGATTAGAGATGAGGATGAAGGGTAATATTGGTTTTTTACAAAAATAGATGAGGAATAAATATGGCAAAAAGGAAATATAGAAATTGTAAATTTAATTGAAATGACTAAACACTGTTTAAATTTATGAACCGGCCAAATACTCTGTTCAAAGAAAATACATTGTATGTTTGTATGTGTGTTTCTAATTATTGTTATTTATTCATATTTGTTCTCTTTTATTCTTTAAAGTTTAACAATTCATTCTTTATCTTAATATCTTTATATTTGTTTGGGGTTGGCTTTCTTCCCTTTCATCTTTTTTATTGTACAGCAATCTTTCTCCTCAAACCTACCACCTCTCTCTTTTCTTTCCTTCTTACTTTCTCTTCCTCACCCTCTTCTTCTCCTCCCTACTTCCTCTTCCTTTCTCCTTCTCCTCCTCTCTTCCTCCCTCTCTTACCCTCACTCCTACTCTAATTTCCCTTCCCTTCCTTCATCCCTCTCTATTGCTGTATCCTTTTATGTATATGGACTACTCAGAGGGCTGAAAAAGTTATTTCTGACTGGTCCTCTCCCTTTTGACCAGTCCTCGAACTTACGACTGTCCTCACATTTTACGTTTTTGCCCTATCTTGTCACCATGGTGAAGAGAAGCAGTTGTGAAATGAGTGACATGGTTGTTAAAAATGCTGCACGGGCATAAATGTGAGGATGGTCATAAGTGTGAGGACCAGTCAAAAGTGCGAGGACCTGTCAGAAATGACTTTTTTCAGCCCTCTATACACATAGCCATGGCCACCCGGTCACATGACCAGCTAGCCACACCCACCCAGTCACATAACCTCCAAGCCATGCCCACAAAATAAGCCACGCCCACAGAACCGGTAGTAAAAAAATTTAGAACCCACCCCTGGTTGGGGGTCACCACAACATGAGGAACTGTATTAAAGGGTCGCGGCATTAGGAAGGTTGAGAACCACTGGCTTAGAAGAACTTGGTGGAACAGCTTCTTGGATTCAACTGTAAGTGTTTATATTGTATAGGACAAATCATGTCTAGGTTTAGTGCTGGGATATATAGCTTATTTGTTTGTATAAAGCCATGTACGTACAACTTACAAGACTGTGTATGTTGATATTAAAAATCTAATTATATGCCAGTTAGTATAACATATTTTATATTTTAGGGAAAGAGGCATCCTAAACAATGGCAAAAAGACTGCTAACAACAAACACAACAAAGTCTACTGTTTATGAGCACTTTGCATTATCAAGTGATGGAAAACATTACGTGTGCCAATGTATTAGAAAAGATGATGATGGTGAAAAACAATGTGATGCAAAAATTAGCAGTTTCAGTGGGCCTGATAAAAATGCACCTACAAGAGCATCAAATTTGAAAAGACACTTACAGCGTTTTCATCCCAAAGTGTTAGAAGCCGTGAATGAGAAAGATAGCAATGAAAACATTGCATCTACTTCTGTGACAAAAAACGTTCAGAAATCTACTGGAGAACAATCACAAATAAGAAAATTCTTTATATCTGACAAAGTTACCATAAGGATGACACCAGAAAAATTCAAACACCACATTATTGAAATGGTAGTAAAGAATAGTGTACCACTATCCTTCTTTTCACAGACAGCCTTTTTAGGCCTAAATGGAGAAATGGCAAAAAAACTTGGTGTTTCTCTGGAAAGAGAAAGTATAAGGAAACTTATAATTGAGGAGGCCAAATGTAAAAAGGAAGAACTACAGAAAGTTATGAAAGGACGTTTTGTCTTCCTTAAAATGGATGCATGCACACGTCACAGAGTCAATTATTTCGCTATTAATGTTAGATTTGTGGATGAAAATAACAAAACAATAACACGGACCCTCGGAGTAAAGGACACTCAGGCACATCACACCAGTGATTACCTTCAGAAGTTAGTGGAGGGTGTTCTAGAAGATTTTGAAATTAAAAAGGAACAGATTTTATGTGTTGTGACAGATAACGCTTCTAACATGTTGAGCACAATTGAGAAGATGAAGGCAGATGAAGAAGGTATCAAACAGATATTAGACTTAGAGGAAGACAGCTCTGCAAGTATTAGAGAAAGTTTAGAAACTGAAGAGAATGCTGACATTTTTTTAGACAACTTTGTTGAAGAAGCATTGAAGCTTGCTACTATTCATCATATGCGATGTGCTGTTCATACACTGCAACTTGCCATAAGAGATGGATTAAAAGATCGCCATGCAGCTACATTAATTGGCAAATTACGGCAAGTAACTGTTGCAGCCAGGGCCCCAAAAACAGATGCAATTTTGAAAAGACGTGCAGGAAAAGGAGCCATTTTGGATCAAACTACTCGCTGGGGAAGCACTTATTTAATGGTGAAGCGTTTGCTTGAACTTAAAGACTTCATAGAAGAAATGGACAATGAAAATCTTGCATTAACTGCAAGCCAGTGGACACAAACAAAAGAGCTGGAGAACCTTCTTTCTCACACCATCACTGTCACCAAGAGGTTGCAATGTGATGATCTAACCCCGGGTAAATTCCTCTTGGAATGGAAGAGCCTGTTATATCGCCTGAACAAAAATGGAGGGTTAATAGCTGAGGGCATTGCATCTTCAATGATGAAAAGAGAGAGTCTTTTGCTGGAAAATGAAATCTTGTTAGCGGCTATTTATGTCGACCCAATGAGCCGACTTTTATTGAACAGTAAACAGATTGCTACTGGGAAAAAGGCCCTCTATGATGTAGCAGTTCGCATGAAGGGATTACGACCTGAAATACCTCCACAGGAGGATGGAGTTCTTTTAAGCAATAGTGGTAACTCAGAATCATCTTCTTCAAACGAAGAATTAGACTTTGATTCCTTCTTAGACAAAATGGAAGTTGCTAAAGGAAAGCGACGTCGCATAAGCGTTACAGAACCAGTAAATGTCCAAATAAAAAAATTCCAACAGGAGTTTTATAAAGCACTAAAAGAAGTTGAAAAGTATGATCGCTCATCAAAACTTACTGTTGAAGAAGCCATCCTTGTTTATCCAGAGATCGTTAGTGATGTGGCCAGAATAGTTACTGCAATGCCACCCACCCAAGTCAGTGTCGAAAGATTATTTTCAGCCCTAAAAATAATAAAGTCTGACTTAAGAGCCTCTATGAAAGAGGATCTGGCAGAGGCAATTCTCTTCCTTAGAACTCTACATTGAATTGATTTGCATTTGCTAAGCCTATAACTACATTTCAAGATTAATATAAACCATTTCTAGGTTTTACAGATTTTGTTTTTGGTTCATATAGATAAGCTTTGTTTTTGTTCTAAAACAACCAAATAATGTGGTTTGTATTTTTGAACTGGTAAAGTTCCTGTTCCTGATGTTTATGCCTGCTGCTACTATCCAGCAACTTGATTAATTAAATTAATAAAAAAAAATTAATAAAACTTTGTTGTTTTCATTGTGTTTGTCTTTTGCTTAAACTGTTCAATACAGTAGACTGTTGGCTTCCCAGCCAGTAGTCCTGTGGTAATGACATGTATGTTGCCTTTCTTTCCTTCAAGGAATGTATAAAATACATTCGCATATTAATACAGAGGAGTCGGAGTCGGGGAGTCGGAGTCGGAGTCGGAGTCGGAAGTACAAAAAACTGAGGAGTCGGAGTCGGAGTCGGAACATTTATCTCCCGACTCCACAGCTCTGCAATAAACCCTTGCATCTAATTGGATGTTGATAATTCTACAACTCATTTTTAATTGAACAGAGTGTATGAGTTTGACAGTCTCATTCTCCATTCTTCCAGTCAGGAATTTATTCTTCGGTTAAAGTGGTGGTATCATTTCAAGAGAGAGAAAAGAGAGAAGCATAATGGTAGGAAATGTTTTAAATAGAACGTTATTTTATTCCAATATTACAGATGTTAATCCAATATATTAATTTCCAGTCTTCATATCAGCAAACAGAGCTTCCATTCACTTTTCATGTGAGACTTAATGTTGACAGTGTAATTCTCCAAAGAGGAAACATATGAGAGTAAACTTTTAGCAAATAATTACTACAACATACTATGGGATAAATTTAGTTTAACAGGACTTTTTTGTTGCTGTTGTTGTTTAAAAAATGTATATATACAATGTTTTTCATAGCTTTATTCACTATTCATTATCGAATATTAAAACTGTGTTTTAATTAAAAACAGTTGGAAAAATAGCAATTTCTAACCCACACCAACACAATAGTATTTAAAATGGAGAATTGTGTGGATGATCTTTGTAATACATTTCCCTATCTGGAATTCTTCCATTTCCCTTTAACACCAGTCTGTCATTATAGACATATATAGTTCCAAAAGCATTGATTTCTGGAGGAGTTTCTATAATCCCTTCAAGTGTCAGGTGATGGACTCCGTGAAAATCTAAACAGTAACTACCATAATGAAGATGGCCTGCAAGAAAACATACTACTGAGTGATGTGAATAAATGACAGCAAGGACATCTTTATAATTCCAAGCCAGGCAAATACTGCTTGTACAGTCCGGGTTGATGGGTATGTGTCCTGCAGTACAAGAAGAAATGCACTCAGAATAAATGAAATACCATCATTTTTGTTCACACGTGAAAGTATAACATTCCACAGGGCCTCACTAAAATTGGATATCCTCAGCTCAAATCGTAGTTCCTTATGTAAATTTGAAAGCTGCCAATTCTTACATTGCCTTCCAATTTGTAACATGGGAATAATACCCAAATACTTATGGAATATTAGAAGAATAGAATTCAGTGTAGGGCAGGGGTGGGTTCTACTTACCTTTACTACTGGTTCACAGTGGGGCCACGCGCTCACACGCTCTTCTGTGCAAGTGCAGAAGCTTCTGCGCATGCGCAGAAGCGTTTTGATGACGTCGGGGTAATTGGGCGGAGCCTCCCGCCGGTTTTACTACCGGTTCTATAGAACTGGTGCAAACCGGGGGCAACCCATCACTGGTGTAGGAGTATTGAACTCACAAAAGTGAAACACTTGCCCTGGGAATATTCAGAATTCTTTAAATATCTGATAGACAAGTAAATGCAGAAATAGACATATTTTTTACAATTTACATTGTAAACATTGATTTAAACTTCTAATCATTAAAATGTTCAAAAGAAGCAATATTGGAAATTACAGTTGAAGTAATTAGGCTGCTTTTCCAATTCTTTTTTCCCCTTTTTGGGAAGCTTAGATTGCAAGATACAATTTATTTCCTAAATAAATAAATACTTATTACTTCCTTTCTCTACTATGCAGATCCCGGAGAGGGGGGAGAGGCAAGCCTGCCCCCCAATTTTTCCTGTATGTTCTCTCTGCCCCTTTAACTATAACTGGTGTCCCAGCAAAGTGTATCCCACTGGTCTTTCTCTTGATCTTCCCACCTCCTTTCCTTCCCTGAAGTATTCCAAACATACGCAGTTCAGTTCAGGCAGCAAACACTCCAAACCAGCAGAGAACACATCCCTAGTCGGAATGGTAAAACCAGAGATATTCAGATTGTATTCTGTCCCCAACAGTATTAATTATTAAAAAATACAGCCATACCTGCAATCACAACTCTCTCTTGATTCTCATCAGCATAGGTAAGAACTTTATCAAGCCAATCCAGCTGGTCTTGACTGAATCCACCATTGAACTGTACAAAATTGCATTCAGCAAGCCCTGTAAAAAAAAAAAAGATGGGAAGCTATATAGCAGCAACAAATTTAATTATGGTCATATACCAATACCACAAACTCACAAGCAATATTTTTAGTTTGAAATGCACTTTTTATGAAGAATGAAAGAATAAGTGCCAATTCCAGAAATGTGTGTTAAAAGCAAGGTGTCCCTCACTTTAAAGGATCAAACTAAGCCTAGTAAATGAAGAAAATGGGATTTAAAAAAAGTTTGCTTCAACTGAGTTTCCTGGAGGTAGAAATAAGCCATTGTCTCTATTGATATTTTAATCAGGTTGCATAAAAAATTAATAAAATATCATTTAATATTTGAAAATATGATAATACTGCAGCAGTCATACAAAACACATCAATGTTTGTATGTACTAAATGTAGCTCTACCTCCCCTTTCTTAATTGGAGATTACATAAATGTCATAATACTTTATTGCCTAGCTTAATTTTGTGGAACTTTCTGTCTGAAAAAGTTGGTATTCCGAAATGAAGATTCCACGGGGGTGATGTCCTTGCCATATACTTTAAAGGAATATTAAGAAAATAAGACCACTTATGATCCTATAATAAATGGGTTTGTGTTAAGATTATCATAAAACTTGGTATGACAGATTTAACATGAGTAGTTGTTCCCTAAAAGAATATATGGAGGTATCTTCATATTCTTTAATAGCAATTTTTTTCATCCATACAAAACCAGACCATGACTGTAAAAATGTGCAACAATTATGTTTAGCAGAATATAATACCTAGTGGACTATTCAGGTTTTCATTCGGATTTTTGTCTTGTAGCAGCTGTAGAGATTCTTTATATTTTTTTGTGGATGTTTCCCTCCCCAGAATACTTAAGTCGTACGCATCAAGAAGAATGAATCGAAATTTAGGCATTGGAGAAAATTGGTAAGCATAAAAGAATTCTGTAGTTGGGTTTTCTGTGGAACTCTGTTCTTTGATAAAGTTATTAAACAAACTTTGGTCTTCTAAGTACTTGGTATTCAGTTCAGATTCCATAAGATAATTCCGGCTGAAATTATACAATTCATGATTGCCCCATATGTGATGGACTGGTGCACTGAGTTTCTTAAATTCCTTCATAACTTGTTGCAGTGCTTTCTCTGATGTCTTATGTTGGGCATTGAAGCCATCAATGATGTCTCCAAGCTGTATTACAAACTGAACCTCAGTTCGATTCCAATCTTCAATTGCCTTCTGGAGACAGTTTAGGCTACGCTTATAATATCTCCTATTGAATCCCAGGAAATCATAACCATCCTCTATATCAGCATATTGGATGTCTGCTATGATTCCAAAGGAGAAGAGGGCTTCAGATGTTGTTCTTGTAGATTCTGCATCCATTTTGCAAAAAAGTCTTGCTTAGAACTAAGAGAAGGAAGAAAAGAACAGATGAATTGTTTGGATGGTAAATCTGCTGAGGTAACATGCAAGTCTGTAGGACTGCTTTATGGCTTTTGATGGACCTGATGATCTTTTCAGAAAATCGTATTTCATGAAGATAGAATATATTTCAAAAGGCACAAATTAAAACTGCATTCATATACAGTTCTTTTTCTCCCAGATTTATATAAGAAAACTGCTTGCAATCTTATCAATTTGTATTCTGTCAAACCAGTAGTTTAGACTAGGAAAACCATATTCAGCAGAAGTCTACATTAGCCTATTAAGAACACAACACTGTCACTATTACTACGTGGCCAAGCCAAGAAGCAGTACTACAGGTAGTTTAGTGAGTCATGCCTGATTTTACGACATTTTTGCTGTCATTAAGTGAATCATGCATCATTAAGAAATATGGCTTGTTTTGTTTTGTTTTTTGCTTGTTGGAAGCAAGCTGAGGTGGAAAAAAATGAAATATTGATTTTGGGTTTTACTGATTAGATAGATTTGTTGATACAGAAATCGCTAGTTTATAATATTATTTCAAAGTAAAAAGCTGGACTCTTGATATTATTATCTTACTAGCTGTACCTGGCCACACATTGCTGTGGCCCAGTCTGGTGCTTCTGCTGGGCTAAAAGAGTTCCAAACTCTCCACGAACATTTGGTGGTTGTGGCCAACTCGACGTCACTCACTTTCATCAGTCATATGACAGCCCCCGAGCCATGCCTACCCAGCTGGTGATTAGGGCAGAGAACCAGTTGCTAAAAAACAATGGGAACCACAAAATCCTCCCTCTCTCTCTCCCCCATCTGTCTCTCTCTCCCCCCATCTGTATCTCTCTATGTCTCTCTCTCTCCCACCCTCTCTCTCTGTATCTCTCTCTCCCATCCTCTCTCTCTGTATCTCTGTATGTGTCTCTCTCCCCCCCATCCATTCTCTCTGTATTTCTCTGTCTCTGGCCCGGCCTCTTCTGCATCCCCGCCATCGCCCTTACCTTTTCAGGCCAGGTCTTTGCAGCTCTCCGCACCACAGCAGAAACCTGGGGGCCCCCTCCGTCCTCCCTACACAGATGTTCTCTGGGGGCTCGACGGGGAGATGCATAGCAGGGAAGGGAAGGGAGGGAGGAAGGTGGTGCAGCGGGGGTTTGAGGCTGGTTTGGGGCTTCCTGCCTGAAGGAAGAAAGCGGCAAAGCCAGGAGCCACGCACACCCCACTGGACCCCTGCTGCGCAGTTCTCCTCCCCCGCCTGCCAAGGGTAGGAGAATGATTAAATCTCCCGTTCTTCCAGGTGAAATGAAGGAGGGCCGGCCATCCTCCCTCTTGCCCGTTTCCGCCCCCCGAAGCCTTCCCAGAGCCCCTTTTCTGCCAGAGGCCGAAATTTTCTTGTAGGCTCCGTGAACTGCCAGAGCGTCCACCTGGGAATCAAAGGCGGTGCTGGTCAAAGGCAACCCTGAGGCTCCAGTTGCCTCCATCTCCTGCTCACCGACCGGATTCACATAGCACTGGTTAGCGGCTGGTCTTTCTGACCTCGGGGCCCATGGTAGCGCTGGGCCAGGCGCAATCCGGGCCAGGTGAGGGACGGAGGGTTCCGCTCGGCGGACCCAGGCAGCCTCGTTGCCAGGTGTTCTTTGGTGGGAGCCCCGAGAGCAGCTGGCGAGGGGGATGGGCAGCAGCGGCGGGCGAGGCTAGTTCACGGGGTGGCTGGGGGAGGGGGAAGTCAGAGCCAGACTCAGGCGGGTCCCACCCAGCCCTAGAAGCGCCGGCTGCGAAGTCTTCCCGGCAGGGAGCCGGCTGCCTACCTGCCAAGCCTGATGGCAGGATATGGCCCTCGGGCGTCTCTGTCTTCCAAATGCGCAGTTTCTTGGAAGCAATATGGAGAGTCTAAATATAAGGAGCAGAAATCTGTTGAGTGTAATCAGGGCTGGGAGGCTGCCATGTTGGTTTTACGTCCAGGAGATAGCGCTGTTTTTCAATGTTTGTCAATGTCTTTCAATGTTTTCCAATGTTTTTCATGTTTTTGCCTGTCACAGGTGTGACATGTATATAATATGGGTATATAAAAATACGCCCGTAGTCGAATGCAACGTTGTGTCAAAATTTGAAAGCAATCGGTGAAGAACTTTCGGAGATGTGCGGTTATGTACAAACGGACATTTACATTTTTATTTATATAGATTCTACTGCATCAAAGGGAGTCAGAAGTCAATGCTTTTTCTTTCTATTTCCCTTCTTTTCTACACTTTTCTCTTCCCTTTTTCCTCCCCTATTTTTCCATTATTTTAGTTTTTGTATTTTATATTATAAACTAATTAAAAAAAGAAAGAAATGTGGCTTCCCTCATTGATTTTGCTGGTTGGAAGGTATCTGGGAAGGTCACAAATGGCAACCATGTGACCTTGGGACACTGCAACTGTTTTAAGTACATGCTAGTTGCCAAGTGGCCAAATTTTGATCACATGATCGCGGGGATGTTTTGATAATCATAAGGGTGAAGACCAATCAAAATCAGTTCTTTTCAGCATCATAATTTTGAATGGTCACTAAACCAATAGTCATAAACAGAAGACTATCTGTAGTTGATTTTTTTTTTTTTAAAAAAAAAAGTAGATTAGTACTAGGATGGAAGCCCTGGAAAACAACAAAGCCCTAGGTTAGTCTGGAAAACCAAAAGCAATGTATACTGTACAGTATTGTGGAAGAAGACAATAGCAAAGTAGTATTGCCATGGATATATTCATAGCGTGGATATATTCATGAATCACTAGTAACTGAACATAATTGTACTTCTACCGGAGGTAAATACACATGTATGCAGTCTTCATTATCAAAGCCTGGGATAGCTAATAACTTATAATTAACATGATTGCATACTCTCATGTTATGGCTTCCAATATAGTACCATAAACCAGGGGTTTCCAACCTTGGCCACTTTAAGCCTGGCTCTCAGCTCCCAGAATTCCCCAGCCAGCTTTGCCATAGACAACAACATCTGCCTATCCCAGGTCCTTGGTAGACCAGATTGACAGGTGGGTAAAAAAAATGCCAAATTCAGTACGAACATCTGGCTGACTGTGTGACTATTATGATAATAAACCTTTAGGTATATAGATGTTTCCATAATCTCCAGACAAGCATAGCCTTGAGGATTGTGGCAATTGTAAGAATCCTGGGAAATACCAGGTTGCATATTTCTTCAAACAGATCCCAAGCCTAGATTTGGGGAAGTCTTGTGTGTGCCGTTAACTAACGAACTTTTGTTCTGTTTTCCTCTTTTCCTTTTCTGCAATAGAGTAGGAAAACCCTCTGGGTCAAAAGTGCTACAGATTACTTACATTTTCCATCTGAAGATTTCCAATTAGGCACCCGCACATATGTTTCTGTTAGTCTTGCATTTGAACCTAAGTATGGTTACTTTGGATACAAGCGTTGCTTGACGTTTCAGGGTGGGTTTTTTTTCCCCCGTTTAAAAAAAAAGGCATTAAAAAAAGCCGAAGGAAGTGATTTCATTTCCTTTCTTTCGCCATAGAGCTATAACTGTAAACTCTGCGTGGCGTTGCGGGAGCTACTCTTATGTGCTGCAAAGAGATCGTCTCCGATTCTTTCCTATCCTGTTATCTCCTCTCTCTCTCTCTCTCTTTCTTCCCGGTCAGAAGTGGGCAATTGGTAAATTGGATGGGAATCGACAAAAGCTGGAAGCTGGGCTTAAACTCGCTTTAATTTGTTTCCACCCGAAATCAATGCTTGGCAGGTTGGCAATGGATGTACTTGCAGGGTTTTTTTTCCCCCCTACGCTTGTTTTAAGTGGAAAAGATGGACTTTTTCCAAAATGACAACGCTTGAATCTTGTAATCCACTTGTTTTCAAACAGAAGGAAAAATGAAAAGTTGGGATTCCTCCAACTTTCTTTTAGCAGTGTTATGACTACTATTCAAAAGAAGTTAGAAAGAGAAGATCTCCATCCCTCTTAAGAGAAAAAGAAGAACAATAAAAAAAAGCCTCGATAATACCTGATAATACCTCTCTCCTTTCCAAAGCTGCCTTAACGCCTTTAAATCCGTCTATTGTGATTTCGATTAGACAGGCGAACGAGAAGCAGCATGTAAGTACTTCGACAAAGACTGAATTTCATAGGAAGCCGCTTCTTCGTGCAAACCGTAGGCAGCCTAAAAGGAAACACAAGCGCCTCTTGCGGCCCTCGGAGTGTACGGGACGCCATGTGACACTCTTGAAGCCAATGCAGGGCCAGGACGCCGGTCTGTCCCGGAAATTCATGCCGGGCGTGCTGTTTTGTTGAGTCCGGGAAGGGAGGATGGCAGGAGCGATGCGGGTTCGCTTGGCCTCGCTCGCCCTTTGCAAACATCCAGCGTTTCCACCGTGTTGCTTCCGGCGCTGCGGTCCTGTTCGGTCCCTTGTCACCCCACCCACGAGCAGGCAAAAGGGCTTCAAGAAACCTGGGGTGAGGCATTCCGGCTGTAGAAGTCAGGGTGGGAGAAGCCGATGGCTGGGCGCCGGGGAGAGGCCTTCGCTTGGGCGCCTTTGCGCGCAAATCTTAATCAGAATAATGCTGGAAGGGACCTTGGAGGTCTTCTAGTTCTACCTCAAGCAGGAGATCCTATACTATTGTACACAAATTGCTGCCCAGTCTCCTCTTAAAAACCTCTAGTGATAAGCACCACAATGTCTGAAGGCAAAGCTGTTCCACTGGTAAATTGTCCTCACTGTTAAGAAGTTTCTCTTAATTCTAGGTTGCATCTTTCCTTGGTTAGTTTCCATCCATTGTTTCTTGTCCTGCCCTCTGGTGCTTTGAAAAATAAGTTGACCGCTTCCTCTTTGTGGCAACCTCTCAAATACTGGAATACTGCTATCAGGTCCTTAGTTGTCCTTCTTTTCTCTAGAGTACCCAAATACGCAACCATTCTTCATATGTTCCACGCTATACATTGTTAATTGGCCTCACCTTCTTGGGCGAAGAGGGCGCTTCGGTCGGGATTGCGGATCTGTCTTTCTGCGAAACTGGAAAAATGACACTTGGCCGAATCGCCTCCGGCTGAACTTATTTATTTATTTATTTATTGGTTCGATTTATATGCCGCCCTTCTCCGGAGACTCAGGGCGGCTTACAATGCGTTAAGCAATAGCCTTCATACTTTTGTATATACCTGCTTAGTACGGCTTTCACCCCCCCCAGGGGGGTTCTTTTTTATACCAAGTCAGCTTATTGCCCCCACAAACCGGGTCCTCATTTTACCTACCTCGAAAGGATGGAAGGCTGAGTCAACCTTGAGCCTGGTGAGATTTGAACTTGCAGTAATTGCAGGCAGCTGGTGCTACTTAACAGTACTTTAGTCTGCTGCGCCACCAAGGCTCTTAACGTGCTCAAAGTTGCGGAGTCCTCGTCCATGTGAGGGCTTAAAGGGGCCCCTCCGCCTCCTTTCCTCATCTTGCCTTTGATTGTCCTCATACAGGCTGAAAATAAACTGGTTCAGCCTGGAATAGGGGAGAAATTTAAAAGCGCGTGGAGAAGTAAGGATAGACCACGAGACGTCACACGATTAGCGCTCATATGAAAAATGGGCTCGGGTTGGCGCGAAAGCATTTATTGATGAATGTTTCGTGTTCTCTTCTTTCCCAGTAGCCAGTAACTTGGAAGAGTTTAGCAGTCACGGCTGTGATTGGAGGAGGGTTGCTAGGAGTACTGAAATATTTGAAGAAAGAGAAAAAAGCAGGTGGGTATTATTTGCAGTCATTCTATTGTGTTTTTTTTTTAATTATTGCCTTGTAGAGATGGGTTGTGCAAAGAATTGCATATATAGCCAATAGTGGCTCTTCAGTAGTTTTGATTTTTTCTAAACTGGTGGTTTCCAGATGTGTTGGGTTTGGCTAGGAATTCTGGGAGTTGTGATCCAAGCACATGAAGGAGTGGTACAAATAAGTCTACATTTTTGATAATTATAATTGTTTTTTACTACCCTGAGATATGCCTAAACATGTGTCATGGTTTTTTACTTCTGCTTATTGTCCTTATCTTAAATTGATTTATGCGTGTATAGGTATCGTAAATATTAAAAAAAAAATCCTTGTCCAAATTATACTAAGCGATAAAATCTCTGCTATGGTGTAAAATTGGGGTGCTATAATGGTTGCTTCAAAAATCACTAAAGCAGCTGAAACAGTAAATGTACAAGCATTTATTGAAATGCTTTCAGGAGCTATCTTACTTAAAGCCCCTGAATCTAAACCCAACAAGACAGAATACAAGTGATCTTAAATCATTTTCTGCAGAGATTTTGAAAGATGCTGGAAGCTTTTACCCCCAAGATAGATAAAACAAAAACAAACCCAAACAGGTTCTAAGAAGAAACACATTTTAAATTGTCTCTCAGATAGGAAAAGAAAAGATGAAGAATTAGGAATGTACGTGTAGGAATTTGTGTTGAAATCTTAAGATTTTCTTCTGTCAAAGCTCCAGGCAAATAATCTAATTTTGTGATCAAATTTTAGCATTGGAGAGAGAGAGTATCCGATCCATCGGAAAGCCTTTGTTAGGAGGCCCTTTCTCACTTGTTGATCATCATGGACAACCGAAATCAGATCGTGATTATCTGGGCCAGTGGGTTTTAATCTACTTTGGTTTTACACATTGCCCTGACATTTGTCCAGAGGAACTGGAAAAAATGATGCTAGCAGTGGATGAAGTTGGTAAGTAAATCTTGCTGAAACCTGAACTTTTAATTTGATTGGATTTTGACATGACCCAACTCCAGAGTTACTGGAATAATTCTCTATGTGAGACAGTCAGCCTGTCCTTTTCTTGACCAGGAAATGATTGTGACTCAGGATTACCTTTTTATGACTTGGGCTTGTTTTAACCACTCCCTCTTACCAGAGAGTTTATGGAGAGCAGGGGGTGGGAGAGAGGTCAAATAAAGGAGGAAATAATCTGTGTAGAAAGATTTTACAATCATTTAAAACTTGGTTATATTCAACAAACATGGATGAAAGGGAAATGTATAGTATAGGAAAGTAAAGACTTGGTGCCGATGTTTAGAAAGGAAAATCTCTGTATAAGAAACAGCAAGGAAAAGGAGTCATGTTTAGTAGGAAAAGGAGTTCAGTAGTGTACTGTTTTATTTGTCCATAAAAGCATCTTACAAGAGCATCTTCTTTCAGCTGGATTGAATTAAATTGACACTTGAGCAGCTTTTTCTCATCTTAGTCACTAAACTTTTCAGCTTCATCTTCACTCTTCTGTGAGTTTTTGTTTAGACTTTAATAGAAGCTTAAGCCTAATCATTGCCAAAAGCTCAATATTAAATGGAAGCAAAATCTAAGGCTATCCACTAACCATAAAAATTCAAACTATCACACTAGTTTTCCACATAGATTTCAAAGATGCTTAACTCTAAATTCACTCTATAGGTCATAAGTTGCTCAGTCAAATGAAATAAATATTTTTGAAATAAAAATTGTCCTAACTAGTGCTCAATCATTTAATCCTAATTGTAATATGATCGTAAGACTACCATTATTCATATAGATTATCTCTGATCCCAACACTCTTGTTATTTTTTAATAGAATTCAAGGAAGTCTTACTTTAATCTCACTCTAGTGCTAAAAAAAATTTCCCCAAAATTTTTCCTGACTACTCAATCCTGACATCAGTCTAAGACTAAATATAAATTCAATATAATATTATTAATCATGGTTATATTTACTATAGATCATTTGGAATTTAAACAAAATTAAATTTACTAATTTGATAGTAAAATGTAACCTAACCATAAAGATTTCCCACTAAGAGTAATACAGTAGTAATTCCCAGTTTGATAATACACTTGAGAAACAAAGATTAGAACTAACAAAGAATTCATACTCGCCATCATACTGGGTTTAGCATAAATGTCAGTGTATCCTAATACTTACACTAACTGCATAGTAATATTGACAATATCCTTTACTAACTTTAACATCAGAGCAAGACTAACAGAGTCTAAGCAACATACCCTCATCTTATATTTTTAGAATAGAGTTCCAGGAATTTCAATGTTGGCTTCACCTTATCACCTGTGAAACATTTGCCATACACTTTGCCGTAAAACTTGATCCTGACTTCAATTAAAATTTAAGTCTACCATAAAAATTCATTGAGATTTTGCCTTTTATCCTGCCTTTTATTGTACATTCATAATTTTTTATTGTCTAACCTTGACTTCATACCATAACAATGTTACCTAGCCAGTTTGTCAGTATTCAAAGAGTACAGTGGATTTGAGACTACCAATATCTGTAAAAAATCATCCTCATTCTATCCTTCATCCAAGATTTTAGTTGAGACTTCAGGGAAGCTAAATCCTGTCCCTAAATTCATCTCATCCCTTAAGGCCTGCCCAAAATGTATCAAAACACATAAAAAGTTTAAATCAACACCCGGGAGAAGCTGACTATGTATAGACTTGAACAGATTGAGAAGGGGTACAGGTTGTTGTGTTCAGGGTTATCAAATTTAATCTAGGGGATTAAATTAAAAGCTTGAACAAAAACAGTCTTGAGGCTGATTGCTTGGGGATTAAGTATTATCTTTTATTATGACAGATAGGATCACATCTTTGCCTAATGTCACTCCACTCTTCATCACCATTGATCCAGAGAGGGACAGTGAAGAAGCCATTGCCAAATACGTTAAAGGTAACCTTAGCCTTCCTTTTTATTGACCCCTCTATACTGATTCCAGTTTAACTTGCAGTTCAGACCAACTTTACTTTTTAACCCCTTTTTAATGCATTGGATCTTATTGATTTATTTATGTTTCAAGAGTTTTCACCAAAATTGATTGGATTGACCGGTACAAAAGAACAGATTGATCAAGTGTCTCGAGCTTATCGTGTCTACTACAGCCCAGGTCCCAGAGATGAGGATAATGATTACATAGTAAGTACATTTTGTATGTGTTTTCCAATCAATAGGTAAATGTTTTCGCCTGAGAGGGATGTTTTATGGGTCACTGAATCAACAAAATGTGAATGAGCAGTGAGCAAAACAGCCGTAGAAGTATACAAAACATTGGAAAACATTGGGAGGGAAGCTGAGAATGTTTGGCCTACAATTGAGCTATTTTTCTAAATGAAGTTGACAAAATAGATCTAAATAGAAATGGCAGTTATCATGGGAGGTGACTATGCACTGTGTTCTGAAAGAAGACTTTCTTTGTGAGAAGATAGTATTTGGCCAAGTGATTTTTTTCTGATTGATAGGAAGCTGCAGTTTGTTGATCTTTCTTTATGTTGAGGAACATTTTTTGGAACATTTCTTATTTTAAACTTGAGCAAGAAAAAATCAGAAAAGACCTTGTCAACAGTAGAACTGAAAACATTATTCTTTGATACTGAGATTGGTTTCAGTATTCATAGCAATTTTTAATAAGGCCATGTTGGGATTTGAAAAATTCAGTTCAGGCTTATGTCTTTCTGCATGCATGCCTTTGAGTCTTGACTCCTGGTAACTGCCTGGACAGGTCTTTGAATTTTTCTAGGCATTAAGTTTTTTAAAATGGTTTCTAATGTATTATAGAGTTGGATAATTGTTTTTAAAAAGTGAAGCCATTTTAAGAGTATGGCTCAGCTGATAACTTTGGTGACACATTGATGCAACTTTAGCATACAAACCCATTGTACCTTTGGCGTTGTTTCAGCTTTTCAGTCCAACCTGCACTGATGGTTTCCCATCCAACTGCTCAGCAGGCCCCTTAGTGCTTAGCTTTTGAGCTTGAACAAGGCCATATCTTCCTAAGGGAAGATAAAAATGAGCAAGTATCAAAAGAGAGACAGGAGAGGGCGCCAGATAATAAATGACAATGGCCATGAAAGGCAAGTACCATATAGAATAACTTCAGCCTTTGTTGTTGGAAATAGGCATTTTTATTAGTCTAAATATTCCTACACATACTTTAAACTATAAACCTCCAAGGTATTAGTTTTAGGCTCCAGTACTCACTTTGATTCACCCAAAATGAGTAGTTTGCTCATGAGAAAATAGTATTTTATTTTTAATTTGTTTTCTTTTTTAAAGTGACTTCTTGCTGCTGCTCTTGACCTGCCCCAAGAAATTCAGTACTGTTCTTGTGCCTTACAAAAGATGTTGAATTTTTTTTTCTCATACTCCTGGATTTTTACTTAATTTTTAGATTTAGATGATGGGGAAAGCTTGGTTCTAGGTAGCCTACCTTTTGCCAAACACACAGCAGTTCAAAATGGTAGGTTTCCTCCCCACTCACACTTCTTATATAGGGCTTGGCTGCTTTTGTGGTCTTAACATGAGATGTATGGGCTCTGCCTTTTTTTTTTTTTTTTTTTTTTATGTATTCTCACATTTACTGCTGAAGATATATACACTGCTCAAAAAAATAAAGGGAACACAAGCAGAAGACATCCGAGATCTGAATGAATGAAATAGCCTTATTAAATACTTTGTTCTTTACATCCAGTAGTTTATACACTGCTCAAACAACTAAAGGGAACACAAAACTACTGTATGTAACGAACAAAGTATTTAATAAGGCTATTTCATTCATTCAGATCTCGGATGTCTTCTGCTTGTGTTCCCTTTATTTTTTTGAGCAGTGTATATATATTGTGGTACTTTCTTGACTCCCTATTAAAGCCTTTATTAGAAATCTAGAACTGGGTAATAGTTCAGTCACAGAAACAATTTAACGCTTAGCAGAATTATCTAATCTCAGAATTTCAACCTTATCTCCATCTCTTTGTGTGTGTTTTTCTTGCAGGTCGATCACACTATCATAATGTACCTTGTTGGGCCTGATGGCCAATTTGTTGATTATTTTGGCCAAAATAAGAACAACTTGGAAATTGCCGCCGGCATCCTAAAGCACATGAAACAATACAAGAAAGAAGGGACTTATTAGTTTTCTGACTAAGCAAGTCTAAAGGCAAGCAAGTCTAAAGTGCAGCTTGGGACATTAATTGGAGGAAATATTCACACAGGTGATCTGCTGTAGTGTCTTCTTAGTGCAGTTGAATTTACTAAACCTATACCTACGGACTAAGACTCAGTTCCGAAGAGAAGCTGGATGTCTTTCACCAGTGATATTTTCTCTGGATATGCCTTAGCCATAGAGTGGCTTATTAAAAGCCTTTGGTGTTGATGCAGATTTACTCAGAAAGAGCCATCAAACATAAACCACGATGCTCTCTTCATTAGAAATTCTTGATCTTGACCTGCTGAAGAGACACCTGCTAAACTGACCTGTACTGAAGATAACATTGAGATTTGTCTTCTCTCAAGTTTTATGCATTCCTCCTAGGAAGCGGGGCTTCTAGTCCTTTCTCGAACAGAGTGTCACTTTTTATTTTTGAAATATTCAGTAGTTTACAGTATGGCTGCTACCGGCATTAAGCAGCGTGGTAGGATGGGAACCTTCACTCTTAAAATCAAGTGTGGTGCACAGATGATGAAATAAAGTGAAAGAAACTTAAAACCTGTGTTCTCATCTTAAAATCTTTAAGGAGATAAGGTATAAAACAGAACCTGTGGCTAATTAAATTAGATAAATATGACTAGCAGACAAGTTTATCTGTATTTGACTAGATAAAATAGTTGTCCTTTATCACCCTCTCGCTTAGACTGAGAATTAAAATGTTTCATCGGTTTCTATGTTTTGAGCAGATTGTATCTGAAAAGTCATTCCTTGGGAAAGTACCCAGCTAGATTTATTTTCCTTCAGAAAAGTATTTTCATGTAAGAAGATTCTCCTAGAACTGAAATATCTTCTGTGAAGCCAGATTGGGGGTGGGAGGGGGATGACAGTCTCCTTTAATCTAAGTGTCCATCAAGAATTTCCTTGGGTCAGTTTGCACCAAGTGCTTTGGGGACTTTGATAGAATTTGAACCTCATTCTCAGCTGTTAAGGATTGTTCCATGCATAGATGGTTCTGCTCTCTACTATGTGTGAATGTGGGAGTGAGAAGGAAGAAGAGTTACTAAAAAAATGAAATATCCAGGAAAAGTCAAGTCATTGTTTTAAATGCCTTTATATTTCTTGAAATGATGCTTGGGCACACATTCCAGGTAATAATAATAATTAAAAAATAATAATTTTAGATTATATTTTGTCAACCACTTCCTGCTTGACACTAGTTCATTTAAAAAAACTACAAATATTGTGGATTTTTTAAATCTATAGCTCTCAAATAATGTAGCTGTTTAAAATATTTTTTTTAAAAAAAAAAACACAACTGTTTATCAACGTATATATAATCATGCCATAACATTGCAATTCAAATAGCCAAAAAGTTCTAAAAAAAAAACATCTCTGGTTTACTCTAAGTCAAAGAATGGAATCAGCTTGGATCTCAGAGAATGAGCTCACGCTTGGATAGCTAAGGCCCAATCTGCTTTGCAAATTTTGTTCAAAGTGGGAACTACATGATGTAAATTCTTGTTGAGCAGGTAGGGAAGAAGCTGCAATAGAGTGCTTATCTAGGCATAATTAAATATGAGCTGTATTATAAATTGAGATTCAGCAGTTTGAATCACTGACTTTATATAAAGTGACCTTGTGTCTAAATCAGGGGTCTCTCCAATCTTACTGGCTTTGAGATCAGCGGGGGAGTGGGGGGGAGAAAGGTTCTGCATAAGCAGTGGCCGCATGGACTCGCACAAGCAGCTCCATTTACTCAAGTGATGGGTGCGTGCACTTGTCACTTGCACAAATGGAGCTGAGCATGCTCACCCACCTGCACAGCTCAATTCTGGCTTTTGGCCAGGGTTTGATGACCCCTGGTCTAAAATATGACCATGTGTAATAAAAATATTTTTTTAATCCTGATATATTAGGCTCTAGTAGAAACAAAATCAACTGAAATTTGGTTGTATATTTTCATCAGGGATTTGATGTAACAATATGAGAGAGTCAGTTTGGTCTAGTATGAAGGCACCAGACTAGAAAGCAGGAGACGATGAGTTCTCTTACTGCATTCAGCATGAAAGCTACCTGGAAGGCTTTGGGCCAGTAACTCGGCCCATGATGTCAGGTTTGATCAACATTTCAGTTGGTCAATTCCTGTTGCAACCAATGGATCAATGCTCAGTTGATTTGAAAAATGTGGCCCTTGTTGTGGGAAAATGCTAGGCGGGAAAAATGATTTAACAATATAATGTATATATTTCAGCCCTAGTACTTAGATCAGGCCAGGAAATGTCATAGGAAGGCTGCTTATTTTATGGCTTTTAAGATTCTATCTTGTAAGTTTGATTGCACTGTACCTCTTTCTTCTCCTTATACTTCACTGAATTGCCTGATGTGTTTCCAAATGTTATCTCCTTGTTCTGGAGTTTTTTCTAAAAAAAAACTGCTTCAGCCCTTTTTGCCTAGGTAATGGTCCCTGCCTATCTCTGCCAAGATCGTGTTCCTTACTCTCTACAATATATTCTGAAGAACCAGCTCACAATTGTCAGGGCACTTTGAAATTCTATTATTCATAGACAGTACAGTTATTAGTCCTGGCAAATGGATGGGGAAGAAATGGAGGTAGTGACAGATTTTATTTTCCTGGGCTCCAAGATCACCGCAGGTGGGGACTGCAGCCAAGAAATTAAAAGCTGCTCCTAGGGAGGAAAGCTATGGCAAATCTAGATAGCATACTAAAAAGCAGACATCACCCTGCCACCAAAAGTGCGTATAGCTAGGGCTATGGTTTTTCCAGTTGCAGTATATGGCTGTGAAAGTTGAACCATAAGAAAGGCTGAGCGCCAAAGAATTGAGGCCTTTGAACTATGGTGTTGGAGAAGACTCCTGCGAGTCCCTTGGACTGCAAGGTGATCAAACCAGTCAGTTCTAGTGGAGATCAACCCTGACTGCTCTTTAGAAGGCCAGATCCTGAAGATGAAACTCAAATACTTTGGCCACTTAATGAGAAGGAAGGACTCACTGGAAAAGAGCCTAATGCTGGGAACGATTGAGGGCAAAAGAAAAAGGTGACGACAGAGAATGAGGTGGCTGGATAGAGTCACTGAAGCAGTAGGCATGTGCTTAAATAGACTCCAGAGGATGGTAGAGGACAGGAAGGCCTGGAGGAAAGTTGTCCATGGGGTTGCGATGGGTCGGACACGACTTCACAACTAACAACAACAACAGTTATTAGACTGGGAGATCATTTGGATGAGGAATTGAAGCTGCTGAATAGTCTGAGTTCCTCTAATACATAAAAAATATTTTTTTTTATCGTAAGTACAGACTTACGATAAGAAGATACCACATTTATTTATTAGATTTATATTGCCGCCTATTCGCCCATGGTGACTCAAGGCGGCTTACAGAATATAAAAAAAACACATTTAAAAAAAGTAAAACTCATAAAAAATCAAATAATGTAATAAAATCACCCCTGACCCCCACCTCCCGCCCCAGCGACAGCCGATCACATGAGCCATTTAATGGGCATCCCGCTCTGGGTTCCCCAGGTCCGCTGACAGAACCAGGTTTGATGATGATATTGCTAAATGCTGATATTGCCAATTATGGAGATATGCGGTCTCTATTATTGGTAGTCCTTGACTTATGATCATTCATTTAACAAACATTCAAAGCTTTGCTGACACTGAAAAAAAGTGACTGACCCGCGACTGGCCCTCACAGTTATAACTGTCATTGTCCCCATGGTCACATGACCAAAAATGTAGGTGCTCGGCAGCCAACAGGAATTTACCACAAATGCAGTGCTTGGGATCACACAATCACCACTTACAACCTTCACGGGGATTCCAGCAAGCAAAGTCGAGGGAGGAAGCCAGATTTGCTTAATGGCCATGGCAAACAAGGCTGTTAAAATGGGTACGGCTCACTTAACAATCATTGCTTAGTGACAGAACTTCCAGTCCCAATTGTGGTTTTAGGTCAAGGATAATCTGTAAATGACATGATTAATGCTTTAAAAAAAAAGTTATAGTGGCCCAAAACCCAGTTGATACATTGCAAGAGCAAAGCGTACCTATATTTAAATGCCACAGAAAACAAAATTATGAGTGCTAATGAGTAGTTTGAGTCATAAACGATATCGCCCAAGCAAAATGAAGATAGTGAGAAGCATGGAGCAAACCATTGATGAGGAAAATGAAGAGGAAAGTATTGTGTCAGAAGCAAGTTGGTGTTTGCTAGATAAAAGCATAGCTTATCAATTGGAAAGGATAGAAGAAAAACAGTTGGATAATTGGTCTAGGTGGGAATACATATCTTCAGAATATGAGTTACAAATTGTGTTTTGAAATGATCTCTTAAATAGCAGATATTGAGCTGGGGAGCCCAGAAAGGAATTGGAATATGAGATCCTTTCAACTTGCTTCCACTTACTAACTAAACAGGGAACTTTTAAGTGTCTTGGCCAAGCATTTTAAACAGATTCTTCTTTCAAAATCTTGCTCTGGAAGTGTTGAGGCTGTTGCCAGAGTGTTTGGAAAACGGGGCAGCCACACTTCTCGTGATCATCATTTTCAAGTATTGTAGGGCCGGTGTTGAAAGGCCCTGCACATGATAGTGCCATTGCCGGTTGTGTCTGCCTTTATAAAGAATAGCTTCTTTTAGGGGGTGTGGACTTGACTGGAGCTTTTCTTAAGCCAACCAGCTTATTCTTGCTCTCTGCCCTTTGGAGTTTCACTTTTGTCAGCACTTTCTTGGCTCAGACCTTTGAGGATCTCCTTACACCAAGGGACAACTGCAGCATTCCAAGGGGAAAAACAAATTCCTTCTGGCACGCCTTCCACTTTCCATAATGTGCTGTAAATAACTGGGGAGTCAAAGTTGGTGGGAAGGAGACTCGTTACTCTTCATCTGCCTGCCCAAGTCATACCTTGCTCAGTCAGAAGAGGACACTCAAAACCATTGAGAATTATGAAAACTTGCCAACTGGTTGGAACGGGGGCGGTGGGGAGGAAAGGATATGATGCATGGAATGTTATATAGATAAAATGCTTAACAGGTTGTTTTTAGAAAAAAAAAACCTCAGAGCTGTTGCAAATCTATAACATGAGCCTAAAATTAATACTGCATTAGGAAAAGAATCTCTCTTTTCCTAATACAGTTGCAGAGCTTACTTGCTTAGCAAACCCTAGGTCAATATTCCTTTTAATCGATGTTAAAACCTACTACACCACTGACTCATAATGATTCCTTGATTTTCCATCAACAGATCTCTGTGACAATAAAAGATTTTTATTTTTTCAAGAATGAATGGAAACTAAAGATTTCATCTCTTGCCATTGGTATGTGATGATACGTATGGTGCATATTCAGTACAGTATATAGATATGAATAGGAAGGCTTATTTGTGTAGTTACAAGATGAGGGAGAGGATCATCGTGTGCAGGTGAAATCTAAGAAAAATCAGAAAGGAAAAAAAAAAACCCAGCATGTCTCAGTATTGTGGGTGCTCCAACACTGTTGCTACGAGGCCAGCCTAGCCCACTCACAACATGCTTTCTATGGGTTATATTCCTGCTTATAATACACTACCTGTAACATTTCTAGTTATCACAGGATGACTATTGACAAGGTTTAAAGATTTCCCCTATAGGACATGGTGGC
Source organism: Pituophis catenifer annectens (assembly GCF_029215685.1). Classification (NCBI taxonomy): domain Eukaryota; kingdom Metazoa; phylum Chordata; class Lepidosauria; order Squamata; family Colubridae; genus Pituophis; species Pituophis catenifer. The sequence goes on from NW_027256882.1 coordinate 128,333,907, forward strand.
TCAGTGGCTAAGACACTGAGCTTGTCGATCGAAAGGTCGGCAGTTCAGCAGTTCGAATCCCTAGTGCCACGTAAAGGGGTGAGCTTCCATTACTGTCCCAGCTTCTGCCAACCTAGCAGTTCGAAAGAACATAAAAAATGCAAGTAGAAAAATAGGGACCATCTTTGGTGGGAAGGTAACAGTGTTCCGTGCACCTTTGGTGTTTAGTCATGCCGGCCACATGACCACAGAGATGTCTTCAGCAGCACTGGCTCTTTGGCTTTGAAACGGAGAAGAGCATCGCCCCCTAGAGTCGGGAATGACTAGCACATATGTATGAGGGGAACCTTTACCTTTTAAAGATTTACCCTGTCCAGTCATGATAAGAATAATCTTCCTATCAAAGCAGTGCCTATTTATTTACTCTCATTTGCATACTTTCAAACTGCTAGGTTGGCAGGAGGTGAGGCGAGAAAGGGAACTTACCCCATCATGGGGTGCTTGGGTCTCGACAACCGAAGCTGTCAACTCTCTAGCTGACAAGCCCAGTATCTTATGAGCCATTGCGCTCCCTTCAATAACTATTGATAACTATAGTGCTCAACTCCCTAAGACTAAATCTAATACTATTCATATAGATTTTGTTAATTAGTTAAAATTTAATCTCTATTACCTTCTTTATTTCTTTCCCCCATCCATTCGTACCACATGTCCCACACGCTATAAAATTCTGAATCTTCTCTGTCATTAATTTCTGAAGTCAATTTGTTCATTTCGGCGCACTCCAATATTTTTCCAATAACATGTTCTTGAGGTGGTATTTGTTTTTCTTTCCAATACTGGGCAAAGGAAATTCTAGCGGCTGTCAGAATATGTATAATTAAATACTTTTTCTTTTTTGCATATTCAGTTTTCAAAATTCCCAGGAGAAAAGCTTTTGGGTCAAAATCAAAATTTTCTTTTATTATTTCTCTAATCCACACCCATATCATCCTCCAGAATTTTTGTGCCTGATTACATGTCCACCAGCAATGATAAAAAGTACCCTGCTGATGGTCACATTTCCAACATTTAGGGCTCGAATTGGGGTAGATCTTCGCTATCCTGGCTGGGGCCATATGCCATCTATAAAACAGCTTGTATTGGTTTTCCTTATAAGCCGTCGCCTTTGTCATTTTAAGGTTATTATTCCATATTGAATCCCATTCGTTCAAATTTATATTCTGTCCTATATTTTTGGCCCATGCTAACATCGGTTCTTTAACTACTTCCTCTGCCATATCGTACTCCAATAAGTAATTATATAATTTAGCTAAAATTTTGTCGTCCGTACCCATCCATATCTTATCAAATCCATTTATGCTCATTTCAATGCCAAATTCCTCCTTATCTTTTTTATATCTGGATTTAATTTGGTTATATGGCCACCAGAAATACCTTGTTCCATCAATTCTTCCCTTGTTTTAAGGTTCCCTCCCCCATCTAATAATTCATTGTATCTGAACGTTTTACCCATTTCTAATACATTTGGATATATTATAGCCTCCATGGTGGAAAGCCATCTCGGAATTTTCCTATAGTGCTTCTGTCTCATCTCTCCCCATATTTGTATCAAGATCTCCCTTATTTTATGTCTATGGAAGTAAGTTTTTATCTTCTTCCCAGTATCCCAGAGATATGCATGCCAACCCTTCTGGAGATCATACCCTTCTAGAGTTAACAGTCTTTTATTTCTTAGGGTTGCCCATTCTTTCAGCCATACTAGGTTTGCAGCTTTTTGATATAACTCCCATTTAGGTAATCCGAAACCCCCTCTTTCCTTCTTGTCCTGTAAATTCCTAAATGCTATCCTTGGTTTCTTTCCCTCCCAAATAAATTTCCTGATGATGCTATTGAGCTCCAGAAAGAATTTTTTATCTAATTTAACAGGGACCGTTCGGAATAGATACAATAACTTGGGTAATATGCTCATTTTTATTGCCGCGATTCTGCCTAATAATGATATCTGTAGTCTTCCCCACTTTTCCAGATCCTGTTTAATATTTCTAATCAATGGTAAATAATTATCCTCTCTGAGGGCCGAGCACCTTGATGAAATCCAGACCCCCAGGTATTTTACCTTCTTGGCGATTTGGATCTCCATTGATTCTTCCAGTACTTTTTTCCTTGCCTCCGTCATATTTTTTGTTAATAATTTAGTTTTGGATTTATTTAATTTAAGGCCTGCTACCTCCCCGTAATTGCCCAATTCTTCCAGAATTTTAGTGCCTGATTCTAATGGTTCTTCCATGATTAATACCACATCATCTGCAAATGCCTGTGTCTTATATATCTCTTTTCTGATTGTCAGACCCTTTATTTCATTATTGTTCCTAATCTTTCTCAAGAATACTTCTAGTGCTAAGATAAATAGAAGTGGGGATAGAGGGCACCCTTGTCGGACCCCTTTTCTAATTTGAAAAGCCTTAGTTAGTTCTCCATTCAGTAATATATTAGCCTTTTGTTTTTGATAGATTGTGGATATCGTATTGACAAAATTTGATCCGAATTCCATTTGGATAATTTGTTGTTTCATAAATTGCCAATTAAGATTGTCAAATGCCTTTTGGGCGTCGACAAAGACCAATGCCATTTCTTTGTTCGGGTGTTCCTCATAGTATTCCAATATGTCTATTATCATCCTTGTATTATTCCTGATTTGCCTCCCAGGGAGGAATCCATTTTGGTCACTGTGTATTAATTTATTCAAAATTATTTTTAGCCTTCCTGCTAAAATACCCATATAGATTTTGTAGTCCGTATTCAGGAGGGATATCGGTCTGTAATTTTTAATTAATTTTGGGTCTTCTCCTTCTTTTTGGAGGAGAGTAATATACGCCTCTCTCCATGATTCTGGAATTTTGGATTCTGTTAGGGCCACATTATAAATTTCTAACAACTTTGGTAACACACGTGGCACTAGGGATTCAAACTGCTAAACTGCCGACCTTTTGATCAACAAGCTCAGCGTCTTAGCCACTGAGCCACCACGTCCAATAAGACCTTGGTACCTTTCTGTAAATAAATAGAATGCTGGAGACTGGCACTTTGCATACCCTTCCCATAAATTTTGTGTCCGGGTGTTGGTGGGCTCTGTTGTTTGAAGGATCAAAAGGGTTTAGGTTTTTTGGAGCCCTAGTGCACTGAAAATTGCTTGTCATTGCAACTGTTTTTTAATTGGGTTGTTGGTCATCCAGAGTTGCTATAGTGAGATGGACAGCCATATGAAATGTTTCAATAAGTTAAAAAATTAAAATTGCATTTCAAAAATATTAAAAAAAGATAATTTAGGTCAGGATCTTGGTGAATTTCGAGGGGAATGCTCTCTAGATTCCTTATATCCAGATTTATTTATTTTTTCAATTTTTTTTAGACAACATTATTAAGATTTTATCATAGCAGCAGGGTATGGATGCAGAAGTGCCCGTTTTCTGGGATTACAATCTTTGCTTTTATTGACTGCACTTTTATTCATAGCTTATCAGCAATGCTGGCAACAATAAATCTGTATACAAACATTACAGGTGTATTATATGGTACTGGAGTTTGCTTTTTAGAATCACGGAATGTTTAAAATGAAGAGGTCTTAATTTCAACATACTGATCCTTGTCCTACTGTCAGTTTCCACCAAGATTGCCTCCCAGATTGTGACCAAAACAGAATCACTTTTGTCCAGTGGGGTATGGGGAGAGAAGGGGTGAAAGACAAGAGAAGAAATGCAGACTCCTTCCTCCCAGACTTTTTTTCAAATATCTTCTTGTAACTCTCCGGCCTTTGACGATGTGATGGTTATTCATCTACCAATTAGGACCATTTGGGAACTAAGGAATGGAGCAACACAGCAAGCTGGTAAGGAATAACTGTATGAACAGTGTTTGGGGATTAGCCATGAAAATCTAAAACACGTTCCACAAAGCACCCAGTCAGTCAAAAACGTGTGTGCTCACATTTTCGGTTCCGGGCGAACTGACTGTTCTAGTATGTGATGCCCACCTCTGCATTTAAATACTTATTGTGTGAATTAGAATCGGTTGAGTGGGCAAAGGTAGTTTATGCTTCCAAGCTGTGAAAGCAGCTCAGGAGAGGTTGCTTCAGGGACCTGAGAAAGTTATGCTTCAGAGGTCTAAAAAGGCAATATACTGGAAGAAATAAGTTCAGCTAAATTCTAAATTAAATTCCTTTAATTTTTAGAATTTTCATTAAAAAAGATTTTACATATATTTTTTGAAAACTAGAGAAACAAAAAGGACCAGAAAAAGATTATAAAGGGTAACAGAAAAAGTGAATAACAAAAAAAGAAAAAAGAAAAGAAACATATCTAAAGAAGCAATATTTCTGATTTTTGCAGCACATACCCTGTTTCCCTGAAAATTTAGCATGTGCTAAAATACCCCCCCAAATAAGCCCTCCCCGAAAATAAGCCCTTCTCAAAAATATTTAATCACATGCACAGACGGTCCCCGCCATTTCCTCTGGCTAGGGTTCAAGAGACAGAGCTGGAAATCAGGTAAGATGGCAAGAGGAGCCCCATATTGCTCCATGCGCCCCAAAAGAATAAGACCTCCCTGAAAATAAGGCCAAGTGCTTATTTCAGAGTTCAAAAAAGTATAAGACAGGGTCTTATTTTCTGGGAAATATGGTACTAACATAACAATTGCCCTCTTCACTCTCCCATGTTGCAGATGATAGTTCCCTTAAACAAACCTTTTTAATCTATAAATCCTGAAATCGTCAGCAGCAATTTAATCCACTTTCAGCAAAAATAAATCTATAATTTTTACACAAGTAATTGTAGTTCTCTCCTCAGTCAAAACATCAATTTAGCCATTACTGCAAACTTAGCCATCTTCACTATCTCCATTACTAATGTTTCTTTAGTTTTCCATTGTGCAACTGCAGTTAAGCATATATAAAACCCATTGTCCAAGAACCTTTTTTAGTTGAGCGGCCATAATTTCTGATTTAAAAAATTCTGATTTCATCTGAATGTTAATTTCTGAATGTTCTCCATCACCACTTGTATTTGTATCCAATATCATTTTGCTTTTTCACAAGCCCACCAAGCATGATAAAATGTCCTCTCACGTTTTTCACATTTTCAACAATGATTAGAAGTACCTTTATACATCCAAGACAATTTCTTTGTTATCTCATACCACTATAATGCATATAGTGCATACATATTAATGCATAAATATAATGCATAATATTTGTTTATAATAAGTTTATAATAAGTTTTATTTAAATTGTAATACAATGTGAATTTCAGGTCTTTTATCTTCTTTCCCATTGATCCATTTGAATATTATCACCAAAATTCTTGGCCCATTTTACTATACATTCTTTATTTTGCTTTTCCTCCATTTCAAATCTCAACAAAAGTTCATATGAATGCATAAAAATGTATAAATTTTATAAAATGTATAAAAAAGTATGCATTTAGCAAATTCATCATTTGGTAATTCCTTGATTGGAAACTGATGCCAATGCAGACAAACAAACAAACCATCTAATCAAGGAATCACCAAGACTATTCCTACTAACACTGACTGGACAAGTCACTAATACATAAAAATAAGAGCAACCCCCACTCCTTTCTAGCACTGATGATGTTACCTAGTTGGGTATTGAAACATCTGCAAGAAAACCACCAAGCTCAGAGAGCACCAAAGACTACACAGTTTAACCCTTTGTTACAAATATTATCTTATATCACTAATACATAAGGAAGAAAAAGCAGAGCCTCAGCAAACATATCCAACATAACTTCCATCTTCTATTTTCCCCACAATAGCAATCCTGAGAGGTGGATTGGGCTGAGATAAAGTGACTGACCCAACTGACTTTCATGGTTAAGGCGGGACTAGAACTCACAGTCTCCCAGTTTCTAGTCTGGTACCTTAACCACTAGACCAAACTGGTTCTTAATTTTTACTAACTTCCTTAACAGATTGTAAATCTACCATATCTTGATTTCAGGAAAATATTTGACAAAGTGCCCCACCACATTCAACATAGAATATTTAAATGCAGGTGTTCAAGTAGAGTCTAGACAGCTATCTGTCAGGGATGCTTGGACTCATACTGAGGGTTGGTCTCAATAGGCTAAATAGCTCCTTCCAACAGTAAACTTCTATGCCGGAGCCTTCAAAATTAAAATCATGCTGTACCATGGAACTATCAACTTTTCCATTTCCATTTTGATTTAAGCTGGGTTTCAAGATTGACATTTCTTTGTTTTATTGATATGTGCTTGCTTTAGGATAGCCTGTGGAATATGAACTTTATGAAAATTTCATGCTACTTATGCACACAAATGCTTATAATTAGAATGCTTTAAGAATGTAAGGAGTTCTTTTGCATTAGTTTCTGTTCTATCAGTTACAACAGCTTTTGTAGATTACATGCAGATCTCAGGGTTTTTTCTTAGGACTGTATTCTGGTGTGTGTTTAAAAACTAAATGAAGCATCTAGCAGAGATCATCAAAGAACTATGCTACTGACACCTCTTTTTCTCCTTCATTATCAACTGGTCCAATAACAATAGGCACTTTAAATTTATACCTGGATAGGGTTAAGAAGAGTTGAACTCAAAGACAATATAAGTAAAGTGGCAGTCAGTGTAAGGTAGGAAAGCAAGCTTCACATGTGCCAGATGGAATCACCTTCTGGTTAAAGAACCAGTTACAAAAACTGTTCCTAGATGTGTACAGGTAGTGATGATGTCGGGGCAGGTGGATGGAGCCTCCTGCTGCCATTACTACCAGTTCGCAAGAACCAGACTGAACTGGGAGCAACCCACCACTGAATGGCACTGAAAAAAAAGTGACTTATGGCCATTTTTCAGTTACAACCTCTGCAACATCCCCATGATCATGTGATCAAAACTCAGATGCTTGGCAACTGGTTCATAGTGATGATGATTGCTGTGTCATGTGATTCCTTTTATCACCTTCTGATAAGCAAAGTCAATGGGGAAGCCAGATTACCTTAGCAACCCTGTTACTAATTTAACAATTGCATGGGTTTACTTAACAACAGAGGCAAGAAAGGTCATAAAATGGGGCAAAACATACTTAACGGATGTCTCATTTAACAACAGAAATTTTGGGCTCAATTGTGATCATAAACCGAGGACTATATGACAAGTTGGTGCATTTTATGTTACCTAAAAGTGTTTGGTAGCTATGATTTATTATCATTGAAACACATTTATTTATTAGCGTCTTTGATCAGCATTATAAATAAGAAAAAAGACAATATTGTAGATTGGTACATAAAGCTCATTACCAACAATTATTATAAAATGACAGAACATCACATCTAAGCCAAAGCTTTGCACAATTGTATCACCAAATGTTAGACTGTTACAAGCCCTTCCTGCATTGTGAGGTACTGTCATAATATTTATAAAATTTGATTTTTTGGAGTATTAGTCCTGAAAATTAGTTCAACTGTGCCTTTTTTTCCCAAAAAAAAAAAAAAAAAAAAAAAAAAAGAATGTTCAGTCTGGCCTGGGCAGTTTTAAAAAGACATAGAAGTTGCAATCCTATTTCTGAAGAGGATATGCAAGCAAATAACTTCCATCATTAAAGCCATCTTCATTTCAGTGATGCAAGGACACTGGCACATGGGCGGAGATTTTATGTATTAATGCAGAGCCTATAATAGCAAAATCTTAGATGGAGGTTTTAGCCATAGCAAAATTGCTACAGCGGGCCCTGAATTATCAAGAGCACTGAGCATCATCAACATTTTTTCTTTGATTGCTATTACGCATCTAATTTTAAACATCTATTTTGAATGCAAACCTTTTCACCATAAAATAGGATCTCTTGAGAATAGTTCCTCCTAAACGCCCCCTCCCTTCAATGTTTTGCCTATGCCATCCTACGCCAGGGCATCATGATAGAAGCTCCTTTGGAATGAAATCCATTTGTCTCCTTGAGAAGCGATTGCATTCCTGGTATGCAACACAGAGTGCCAGAAAAAGGACCTTGACCAATGGAATGACAATGTGCCAGATGAAGACGAAAGACTTGAGACATTCCAAAGGAGAAGGACAGCACAGGTGGGCTTCTTTGTAGCCAATCAAATCAGAGCAAGAAGAGCAAGAAGAACACACACTTTTATGGGAGTGCCAAAATAGATTGGAGGGGGCATGCCAGTATCCAGGGCTTTGTGCTATATACAACTGCAAGAAAAAAGGATAAAGAGTTAGGGCGATGGAATTGACAGGAAAGGATACTAAATACAACCGGACTTAATGTTTCTGTGAAACAAATGCAGTTGGATTCATGACTGAAATATTTGATAAATAATGTTGGATATTGTCCAACGCTAATGTCATGTATCTAGTTCCCAAAAATTGGCAAGTAAATAAAAGAAAAAAAAAAAAAACCCTGCCATCATTGTAATGTAAAATTGGAGGTTGAGTGAGATAAATCTGATAAATGAATAAAGTAAATAAGTGAAACATGTTCAGCTACTTTTCTTGATTCCTTATAAAGAATTTCAACACAAAAACATATCCTAGCATTTAGCCCAACCCTCAAGAAAATCAAGACATTGTTCAAAGTTGACAGATACCTCTCAAGACTTTCCTATAAAACTTCCAAAAAAACTAGCTAAGTTAAGTAGTTGTATCTTTCTTTGATAAGCTGTTTTTGTTGAAAAATGTTTTACCTTCAACATATATTTTATCATAATGTACACTATTCAAGCACATTTGTTTTATTTTTAGTAAAGAATAGCATATTAATGCTTGCTTGCTTGATTATATGCCATCCGTTGATTAATGACTACTAGATATATTTTCTCCATGAATACATTAGTTCTGTTGTAGAGTTTTTCAACATGAAGGTGTCTGGGCTATGTACAAAACAAATACATATCAATTTTCTAGAGTAAATGTGGAATTGTATGTAATCTGCAACAGGTTGCTGTCCAAAATGGGATTTCACTTGTGGATTTGTTTACAATAAAATTTAAATCTGCTTTTATCAATTTGTTGCACTATTCAGGCACCAAATCACAGCTATGTTAAATTTAATTTAATTAAATCAGTTTATTTAAACAAGCTCTGGGTGGTATAAAATAAAACCAAACAAAATAGAAAGCACAATATAATAAAAATAGAAAACGTATAAAACCAACAATGAATGCTGATCTGTGATATGAGTTTTCAGATTCCAGAAGGCAACAATAGATCAGATTGAGACAGGTAGATCTAGACCAGGGGTGTCAAACTCGATTTCTTTGAGGGCTGCATCAGGATTGTGTTTGACTTTGGGGGGCTGGGGTGAGTGGGGCCAGGATGGATGTGGCCAGCTTGACATTACTCGTGTTGGGGGTGCCTGTGGTGGCCTGAGCTCTCTGCCAGCAAAAACGGGCTCCCAAGCTCCATTTTCGGCTACAACCGCCTCCTACAACCCTCTGCCAGCAAAAACAGAGCTTGGGGGAAACCACACACAGCCCTCACAAGCTGTGTTTCTGGCTGCGATGGCCTCCTGCAACCCTCTGTCAGTGAAAGCAGAACTGGGTGGGGGGGATGCCCTCCCAAGCTCCATTTTTGCTGACAGAAGCACCATGGGCTGGTCCTTTACTGTTTCTAGGGCAGCCCTGGGGGGCCAGATCTAAGCACATCTTGGGGTGGATCTGGCCCTGGGGCCTTGGTTTACACTTACATCCCTGATCTACAGTTACTCTGTAATGTAACATGTTCTGCATTTTTAAACTTGCTGTAAAGAACTGGGTCTTAGTGAGAGATGTACAATGTGATTACAACATATAGTACACAACTCTACATATTGTATATGGAAAGTGGAGATCGATATAAGGGGGCTATTTTCCACAGCAGTTTACAACACATTTAAAAAAAATACTGGATTGTTTTGTTTTGTTGGTGCAGCTAATTTAGAATATATATAGGCTGCTAGAGACTCTCAAATTCTTACTTTCATAGCCATCTATGCATTTCCACCTCCTGTGACCTTTTTGGTTATTCTGCTTTCTGGTCTCTACATGCTTGACACAATTCAGTAAAGAAAATTTATATCTGAACTATATGACTCAAAATTAATTTACACTCACATTATATTTCCTAATGTATCAGTATCTATGTTTATATCATTAGCTAGATAAGAAACTTGGATATGTCAAATTGCCATTTTCTGTTTTGACATTGATTGATTTATTACTTTATAGAGCCCCTGAGTAATACAAATTCTCTAGCAAGAAAAAGCAATATAAACAATAATAAAATTCAGTGAAATGATTTAGTGATGTTTGAAAACAATAGGCATCTTGTTTCACATACTTACTTCAAAAGTGAAGTGAGGAATCAGTTCATTGTAGGACAAAGGTGTCCCTCAGCCCCATAAAAATCCACTGGGTGATTTTGGAAAGTCATATACCCTCAGTGTAACATATCCCACAGGAGTCTTGTGAGAAAAATTTGGAGATGGAACATTACATATCTTTTCTTAAACATGCAAAGGAAAAGCAAGATAAAAGGAAATATTTAGGTTACAGGTTGTCATCATTTAGTGACTGCCTTGTTTAGCAACTGTTAGCAGTTACAACAGAGATGAAAATGTAACTTTATAACCAATTCTTACATTTATTACCTTTGCAGTTCTGTGGTGACTGCTTTACAGGTTCCAATTTTGATCGCTAAATAAGGACTACCTATATTTACTGTATTTACCTACAGCATTGAGTCAGGCCGGCCACATGACTACGGAGACGTCTCCGGACAGCGCTGGCTCTTCGGCTTAGAAATGGAGATGAGCACTGCCCCCTAGAGCCAGAAATGACTAGCACACATGTGTGGGGGAACCTTTACCTTTATATTTACCAAAATTATTTCTGCAAAATGTCAATAATGTTTTTTTTTAAAAAAAAATCACCAGAACCATATGGTCTTCTGTATCTTATAATGAATTCCCCCAACCTAGTTCCATAGAAGTTTGTTAAATTCTTGGTTTTCTTCAGTTTTAAAAAAGATTTTTTAGTCATTTTTATTTATTTATTTTTTTAAATTTGATTTATATGCTGCCCTTCTCCGGAGACTCAGGGTGGCTTTACAATGCACTAAGCCTTCATTCTTTTGTATATTTATACAAAGTCATCTTATTGCCCCCACAACTGGGTCCTCAATTTACCTACCTTAGAAAGGATGGAAGGCTGAGTCAACCTTGAGCCTTGGCAAGATTCGAACCTGCAGTAATTGCAGGCAGCTGTTCTTAATAACAGGGTGATTTAGACCACTGTACTACCAAGGCTCTTTACCTGTTACCTGTTATACAAGCTACTAACATTGTTTAGCAGCTATTGAGAGATGGATTTGAAAAAAAAACTATAAGAAAAAAAAACTTTACAAAATCTAAGATCAGTGGCATTTTATACAGATTACTTACTTATTTATATTTCTAGAGTATCTGAAGACACTACAGAATAACAAAAATGTCCACCTTCCATTACTTGGGACTATAAATTATGTTGGTCCCTGGTTTCTTTGAAAAGCCAGGGTTCTGGAACTTTACTAAAGGATAGCAAAGTGTGTGTGTGTATGGTAATATTTCAGAGGGAAAGGATCAGCAAGGAAAAGATATGCTTGCAGGACGGCATGACATGGCCCTCTTTAATTGGTAAATCTTAGGTAATACCTATCCTCCTGATCTTATAGAATGGATCTTGTAGGACAGTGATGGCTAACCTTTTTGCCGTTGTGTGCCAAAAGCAGGGGGAGCACAGGGGGGGCTTGCGTGTGCGTGTGCCCACACCTTTAATTCAATACATCCGCCCCCCGCGCATGTGCGCATGACCCCCTGTGTCCCCCCACTTTTGGCACGCGATGGCATGGTGGGCCCAGTAAGCCCGTTTTTCACCCTCTCCAGGCTCCAGAGATGAAAACGGGCTTCCCCACCACCTGGGGGCCCTCCAGAGGCCAGAAACAGTCTGTTTCTTGACTTCTGGTGGGTCTGGAAGGCCCGAAAATCAGCTGGCCAGCATGTGCATGCATGCAGAAGCTGTGCTAGGGCAACGCTCGTGTGCCCACTGATATGACACCATAGGTTGGACATCACAGTTATAGGAGATCATTGGAGAAAGATAGTGTCATAAATAACCAATTCCTGATCCAAGAATTGTAATTTGCACAATTGTAATTGTAATTATGTCGGGTTTGTGAGATCTTCAGATATTTTCATCCGCTAAAATCTCATTAAAAAGCAACTACTAGGTAACTAACCTTTATATTGTCTCTTACAATATTCTGCTTCTGGATTATGCTGATAGTAAATGCTATATAACCACCAAGGGATTATAATGGGAAGCTAGTTGTATAGCATGGTTATTTCTCTCAATATTAATATCCCAAGTTGATTACCTCAATGATGTTGTTGAAGGCCACAAATTCCATTTAGAAAACATGTCTTAGCATTGGCTTAAATTCTTCCTAATTGTTTCAGGATCACAGCTGTGGCTATAATAGTCCATCTTTTTTTCACCAAAGAAACATAATAGTAGAAGCATTTTTATTACTTGTGTATTTTTAAACAACTTCTCTGTGGGGAGCTTGTTTGTAATTGGAAACCTAACTAGTGATAAAGGCCATGCCTAGAATTTAAAAAAATTATTTGGTCACTAAAGATGAAGCTTTTATGTTGGCTATTGACAACTTTATTTTACAACTTGGCTATTGAAATGGAATTAGTAGGCAGTGAAATACAATTTTGACTCATAGAAATAGATTAAACCCAATTCCAAAAATTCTGAATTTCCCAATTCTAATAATATATTAGTTATATTTTAGTTAAAAGTGATATAAAACTAAAAATTCACAAACTTTGATGTCTTGATAGTTGTACCTAACAGCTTCTTTCTGAATATACTACCATGAAATACTCACAAGGACAGAGAACTTCATGTTAGGACTTCAACTGATTTTCTTCTTTTTTTTTTCTGCTTCTTAATGGGTAGCAAAACCTGTTAAAGGAAAAGATGAGATACTGCCTTTGGTTTCCAATAACAGCTCCAACGAACCCAGACTTACAAACATACATTTACTATTTATTTATTCAGCACATGTCAATGTTACATTAGCCAGGAGACTATAGTATTAATACAAAATTGTTTGGCTGCCAATGATTGCTAGTTCATTCAGTCCATACTCACACACTATCCAGAGTGCACTGCAAGAACGAACTAACTTCATACTCATAAGGCTTGACAGCATTTTCTAGTGTCATTTGGGTTTTCCACCAGCAATTTCACCTGACATTTGGGCATAGCATTTGGGTAGGTTTGGCACTGGTTGGGTTTGTGCTGCTGCTTAAAGCGCCATTCCCCCCCCTCCCATGAAAGTGGTAGCTATTTACCTACTTGCATGCAACATGCTTTCAAACTGCTAGGTTGGCAGAAGCTGATGCAAGTGACAGGAGCTCACTTTGTCATGTGGTGCTAGGACTCGAACCTCTGGAATACAGATCTTCTCCAACATCATTAAGCCACCGAGCCACTGTGTTTCTCTATACATTTACTTACTGACATATTTATTTTATTAGGAAGCATCACCAACTTGGACTGACTGGCTTAGCATCCTCCACAAAGATGGTAAGCCTAAAAACATCACAGTATAACAGTGCTAAGGAACCCAGCCAATGTTTAGGGCAACCACAGCCTATATGTACAGTCACTGCCCTTCCAGAAGAGACAAAAATAATCCCTCAAATCTGAAAGGCCTGCTCAAATACCCAGGTTGCAAAAAGCTAACAGAGTTGAGGCCCATTCAGTGGTGGGTTGCCTCCGGTTCGTACCGGTTCTATAGAACTGGTAGTAAAACCGGTGGGAGGCTCCGCCCATCAACCCCGATGTCACCAAAATGCTTCTGCGCAGGCGCAGAAGAGCGAGCACACGCGGGTGGCCCCGCTGTGAACTGGTAGTAAAGGTAAGTAGAACCTACCCCTGGGCCCATTGATATCAGCAGGAAGGATATTCCAGGGAATGGGAGCACTGATAAAGAAAGACTGACTCAGATATCCCACACAGATGAAATAAAAGGGATTGGGGGAGGGGGTGTCTTGTCTTCTACATCTCCAGGAGAAGGTAGCTCTGCAGATACTGAGATCCTGAACTTACTTTTTCAGCTTGATGAATCTGTACACTCTACAAAAGCTTTCTTTGTCCAGTTCTTCTAATGAAAATGACCTGCAAAGCCCTGTCTTCATGTTTGAGGACTTGCATAAAATGGATGCTTCTACTATATGAGTTTTTCCTGGACACTTAATACAAACTCAGCAGTACATTCAAAAAGAGTTTGAGCACACAGAAGGCCACTGCTAAAAAAAGACAGAGCTCATTCTACAGGCTTAGGGAGGATTCTAAGAATTCATTTTTCATGAGAGATGTCACAGTTTGTGACCATTCTTGAAGGACAGTATCCTACTTATTCTATCTGGAGCCAAATGTAATTCATTCTCTGGGATGCAGCCATATTACTTGTCTCTTGTGTCACCTTTTCCTGGCTTACTAACATATTAGAACACAGAAGACATATCTATTTCTAAACTGGACTGATATTCTGAGTTCAGCCCTTGTTTAATTTTGAAGCTTAGGGTAGAATTCACATGAAGATAATTGAGTCATGGGTTGATGGAAAATAGAACTTAAATAAGCTTATAGTTGGAGAGAGAGGGGGGAGGGAGGGAGGGAGAGGGGGAGAGAGAGAGAGAGAGAGAGTGCACCTGAAGGAAAGTAAATGTACTAGAATGCAGCAAGTTGGAAAAGGGAAGGAGTCAAGGAAGAAAATGACACTACTAAACAAGGTAAAAGGACCATCTCCTCACTTTCTCAAGACCATTAACCAGTTTTAATCTCACTTTATTTTATTTATTTATTTATTTTATTAAATTTGTATACTGGCCTTCTCCTACTGGACTCAGGGCGGTGCACAGCAAAACATCCCAATACAAAATTTAAAATTTGTTAAAAGAATTACACAACTTTTGGCCTAAATTTAAAATCCCAACTAAAACCCATAGACAATTAAAAATCTAACATCTCAAAAAAAAAAAAAAAAGGGGGGGGGTTTACGCCAGCCCTGCTTGGTGAAAAAGAAAGGTTTTTAGGGCACGGCGAAAAGCCCGGAGATCTGGTATCATACGTACCTCCGGGGGAAGGTCGTTCCAGAGGGCAGGTGCTGCCACAAAGAAGGCCCTCCCCCTGGGGGTCGCCAGCCGACACTGCCTGGCTGACGGCACCCTAAGGAGTCCCTCTCTGTGGGAGCGTACTGGCCGGTGGGAGGCTATCGGCAGCAGAAGGTAGTCCCACAAATACCCAGGTCCACTTGCCCTGCTTTATCTTCAGGCCAAGACAAGAGGAATTATAAAAGAGGAATTCACTTTTTGTCCTGGGTAAAATCAACTAGATGAGCTAAATCTACTGAGCAATGCTCTACATTAGAGCATTGACTCAAGGTTGACTCAGCCTTCCATCCTTCTGAGGTAGGTAAAATGAGGACCCGGTTTGTGGGGGCAATAAGCTGACTTTGTATAAAATAAAACACCGCTTGGAGGGGTCAAAAAGCCCTACTAAGCAGGTATATACAAAAGTATGAAGGCTATTGCTTAATGCATTGTAAGTCTCCGGAGAAAGGAGGCATATAAATCAAATAAATAAATAAATAAATAAATAAATAAATAAATAAATAAATAAGTAGAATCTTGCAAGTCTGAGGGTACAAACCTCTTACTACCACTTTTAACTGTCTGAAATTTGCCTGGGTTTCAGGTGATTCATCAACCACAGATCCAAGGCCAGAGAGGCTGGCGATGATGTACAAGAGACCTTAGCTGTGAGTAGATATGTTGCTCCCCTGGTGACTGGATGCAGGCTGAGATTGAGCTATTCAACCCACCCTGCTGCTTGAATGCATCTCTTACTGAATTTCTGGAGCTGGTACAGTATTGGATTCTCTCCAGCTGTTATCTTTTACCACAGAGCAGTTGGCTTGTAATCTAACAATGGAGGATATTAATCTTTTATCATGGACAGATCATTTCACGATCAGTCTATGACTTATCAGCACCACTGACCTCTGAAAATGAAGAGGATAAGGAAGATGACCTTAATGTAAAGACAGGTAGTCCTCAACTTACACAAGTTCATTTAATGACCGTTCAAAGTTACAACGGCACTGAAAAAAGTGATTTATGACCATTTTTCATACTTACAACCATTGCAGCATCCCCATGGTCACATGATCAAAATTCAGATGCTTGGCAACTGTTTCATATTTATGACCATTACAGCATCCTGAGGTCATGTGATCCCCTTTTGCGACCTTCTGACAAGCAAAGTCAACGAGGAAGCCAGATTCACTTGACAACCCTGCTACTAATTTAACAACTGCAATGATTCACTTAACAACAGTGGCAAGAAAAGTCACAAAATGGGGCAAAAGTCGCTTCACAAATGTTTCACTTAGCAACATAAATTTGGGGCTCAATTGTCATAAGTCGAGGATTACTTGTATGCAAGACTCCTTACCTAGGTGAAAGGGGAAGAAGCATTTTTAAAGTCCAGAACAAGAAGATAATGTCCAGAAGTAGCTCAGAGTCCTCCCTAATTCACTGAACTATATGAAGGAGGAAAAGGTACATCACAGTCTGACTTGTAAATTCTGTTATTGTAACCAATCTCATTAGAGATATTTTTTTTTGTTTATGGTGGAATTGATTTCCTGGTTTAGTCTACCTAGTGGGGCTGATAGCAAAAGATGTGTGGGACGGGGGCAACCAATTAAGATGGTCCCTCCTGGAAGTATAATGGATCTGCTTGGTTTTCTGCAAGTCATGTTTTGGGATTTGGCCAGAAATATATTAGGCAGTCCTACCATATGCCTTGTTCAATCCTGGAATGTAGAAATGATGACAATATTGAACACAATTCCTTCCCAAGGGACTTTGAAGTTTATTTGGGAACTCTGGAACTGCTGAAGTGATGCTTTCAGTAATGGTGACAAAACATGTGGAATGATGAAACCTAAGTACAAGCCCATGTTCAGGCCGACATCATGGCAATGAAGGTTGTGAAGCATTATTACTTCCCCACTCTCACTGGGTTCACGGAATATTGTCCAGAATATTGTCCACTGTTAATGGTGGCTTGTGCCATAAGAAACAACAGTGATAACTGAGACTATATGTCTTATTAGGTTACTTGTCTTTTTGATGGGTTTTTTTTTTTTTGATTCTGAAGTAGGTGGACAAAATTCTTGACAGCATGAGCTCTGAGCTAAAGGTTGGACTCATATTTGCCTGCCTCATTCAGGTAGGCAGGTAGGGTGAATTTGAGAGGCAATGTATGCTTTTTTGAAGGACTGTGGTGTGTCTTGACCTGAAGGAAGCAGTAGTGCACTCTGTCCTATTGATCCATCTCTCAGTTAGATCTTGAACTTCCTCTTTGGGGAAGAAGGATGGTGGGGCAGTGGTTATAAAGAATCCTATATGAAATGAAATAAATGAAATGTTTTATTTAGGTTCCTTTCTGATGGGATTCAGACCTAGGCACGAGACTGAAATCATATTGGTCACTTTTGTGAAATATTCCATCAGGACCTGAATGGGTCCTGCAGCATTTCTGAACTAATGGATCTCTTGGCAGTGCTGGATACCATAGTCTAAACCACCAGTAAGGGTTGAGCCCAATAATTATGTCTTGCAATGGTTCTATTACTACCGAGTCAATGGTTTGAGATCAGGGGTGTCAAACTCATGTCGTCACGGTGGAGTCATATGACTTATTGGGATGTTCCCTGCTGGCCAGGAGTTTGATAGCCCTGTTTTAGATGATGGAGGAGGAGGCGAAGAGTGCCACTGACATGGATGAAGTCATTAATCAGTTTGGAGCGAAGTATCATTAGTGAGATAGTTATCAATGTGCTGATGATATTAGTTCTCTCCATGACTGGAAAGAGATCCATTGGATGATGTTCTTACCTGATGTATAGAGGTAATAAGGGGCAGAATGAGATGAATTACATGAGATGAAGCGGGATTGGCCCTGACCTTATTGGCATTCAGGAAATCCCTCAAAATCTGGTTTCTAAAACAGGCTTTAATAGAAATAGAAGCCTGTGAGGTGGCAACACTGTGTCTAAGATGCTGGTCCATTCTCCTATCCACCTCACATACATGACTCTGAGCAGCGTACAAAACATAAAATCAGGTAAAGCAATTATAAAAGAATAGTACAATACAACAATTACAAAATTGAAAACAGTTTAAAGAAAGATGTAATTGCATTATTGTTTTACCTGATTTTATGCATTGTACATCTCTCAGAGTCATGTATGTGAGATAAGCATCTATATAAATTTAATAAAAAATACATAACATGAAATAAGTTGAAATTGCAACCTAGTACTGGTAACATAAGAGTTCCTATTTACCCAGAAATTTTTAATTTGGTACTAGCCTCTACATCAGTTCCAGATAGGATTGAACTCCCCTTGGTTTGGGGGATTTCTCCTAGAATCAACATTTCTACTTGACCAGAAGGTCAAGGCAGTGGCTAAGAAAGACTTTGAGCAAGGCTTAGCTTTGGCTTGTGCACTAATTGTGCACTAACATCAATTCAATATTACCTTTGAATGTATAGTTGTTCCCAATGCTTTTCTGTTTCAGGTGTTGAGTTAGATAACAAAGCAGCCTTGTTCATGAGAGTCTTATGACAATGCAACAAGGAGAGTGGTCTTCAATGCTAAAGAGTTTAAGACTCATTTATTAAAATTAGGAAGCTCTGCGTTCTGTTTAACTTTTCTCAGCTTTATGAACAGAGATTTCTAAATTACAGTTTCACAAAGGCTAGAAGCATCTTCCCTAATTGAAATGTCCTACAAGTGGGTTTGATTTATTGCGCAGTGGTCAGCAGCAGTGCCTTCTTCATGGTAGCCCCCCAGTAATGAGTTCTATTCAGCGGGTCCCATGAAGTCTTCTTCTAAATGACCACCTAAGGCAAACTATTTACCCTGGCATTTCTTGGGTAAGAATTTCATCCAGAATGAGACTGGTTTTTGTTAGACTTTTAAAAAAGTATAACCCTTTAATTTCTGTATTATTATTGTCCTGGATGGTTTTGTCTCTAATCCTGGTTTCATTGTTTAATGATTTACAGCAGAGGTGTCAAACTCAAGGCCCGCGGGCCAGATCTGGCCCATGGGGTGCTTACATCTGGCCCACGGGGCCACCCTGGAAACAGCAAAGGACCGACTTGTGAGGCCTCTGCCAACAAAAATGGGCTCCCAATCTCTGTTTTTGTCTGGGACAGTCTCCTGCAACCCTCTGCCAGCAAAAACGGAGCTTGGGAGGGCCATACACAGGAGGGCAGAGCACTCAGGCCCCCACAGGCACCCCTGTCACGAGTGACATCAAGCTGGCCATGCCCATTCCAGCCCCCCCCAAGTCAAACACAACCCTGATGCGGCCCTCAATGAAATCGAGTTTGGCACCCCTGATTTACAGTAACAAGAGATGGATCTTGTTTGCTTTGGGAAGCTCAATATTGTAGTGAGACTTACTATCAAGACAGCTGAGTTCTGGAACTCTGCAATTGGTGTCAAGGGAATGGAGAGTTGAGAGATTTCCCATTTAATATATTTGCTCTCAGTTACTCATTTGGATGTCTTGCTTTACACAACGGCTGCTTTTATCAGCTGTTCCTAATTCTGTGTCTGAGGAAAGCATTATTGTGATTCTTTGGCATGCTTAGTTAGGAAGTCATGCCTGCAGAGATAGTGATAAATCAATAATGGCTTAATGGGCAAACCTATGGGTGTTAGAAGTAATTAGTTCTTTATTGACTATTAAGGGCTGCGAATTATTATAGTATATGCTGTAGTTATTTTATACATTTAAAGCTATATCCTTTTTACCCAAACCCTTATAACTATTTCTTTCTTGGCTGTTATCATTTTTTTAATTCAATCATTCACTCTTTAGTACTCCATCTTGTTGCACATAAAAGAGGAGTCTAGGTTGGTTGTAATCTCTCATGACTACAACCAGCAGAAAATGAACAGATATATTATTGCCCTTGTCCATGTGCTGTGCATATATTTATATATTTCCCAGTATTAACTAAACAACAGCTCTCTTATTAATCTGTGTGGATAGGCATATTGAGTATTCTCTGTATTGTCTGTATAGTGGTATATATGATGTCACAGCCACAAATTAGCCTTTGCATAATTCTCAGCTCAGAACAATCTCAGCTCACATCATTTTGCATGAATTTTTGCTAAATATATTTATCCTCTTAATGTATACTGATCCAAAATTAGCTCAGATTAGTACTAGCATGAGGAGATCTACAGAACTATCATAAATACGTAAGAAGCCTGCAAATTTTCGAAAGTAGCAGACAATCTCCTTCCTACTATGTTCTTGCCTTTCAAGATTAAAAGAGGTGCATTTACAAGATTGTCCTGTGGCTAGTATCAGAACTGATAAATAATGTGTGAACTTGGTCATTTCTAAAAATACATTAACAGGAGAAAAAATAAGGTAGAAGTGGCAAGCAGATTGCAGGGCTGGTCTCTAATTTCCATATAGGGAAAAGGGTTGAGCTAAAAGAAGAATCAGAGCCTATAAAAGCTGTCAAAGGTGAAAGGTTTCTTGGTGGTTACGGACTGTCAGGGGTAAGTTTTCTTTTGTTTTTAAATCTCCCTTTGCCCTGATCTTTTCTCTTTAAAAAAAAGTACAGGTTATACTATTCTAGGGGACTTTAGAATGCCATGAGATTAAAGGGCACTTTTGTATAGTGAAGATGTGTTGCGCAGTCCATTCTTTGCTGTGTATTTTGAGCCTTTGCATATGGGAAGACTAACAAATTCTCAGCTGCTGGGCTGCCTGAGGATCCTGGATGCATTATCACATATTTTGTCTGTTCCTTTGCAGGTTGAGCACTTCATCCAGTTCCTTCTTTCTGTTGAGAGTAGATAATAAAAAGGTGAGCAATCCAAGTGTGTTTTTTGAGTGTCTATACTTTCTAGCAAATTGCAGGTATTTATAGGTCTCTTGTGTGCTGTAATATCATTTGATGAATGAGTCTGGTGTGGGTTTGGGGATGGAGGTTGTGCTTTTGTGTTTCTGAGTATGGAGATGAAAACCTCTGAGCTTTGATTTTCCTGCATATGAATCGTAGATGGAAGAACAGAATGCAATCTTGTTTTGAAGAGACAGATTCAGCTAACATCAATGCCAACTTTTCGTCAAACTCAGCTTTGCAAACAAAAATGTTAGTTGTCTATTATAAGTTGTTCTGCTCAAGGTTGCTTAGTGATGTAGCTGTTTCTCACTTACCACACCTGCAGGTGTTTCCTATCTATTCTGCATAAATACTATCCAATTCATTGGACATCCCTTTTAATATATGGGACAGTTCGTAAGCTAAATCACTCCTCTTCTGACAAAGAGATGCACCAGGTCTTCTCAGTGCTTCTGGTGAATGATAAGGAGCTGAGTTTCCACTTATACTAAAATAGGAAAAAACAAAGTCTTGCCCCTGTCTAGAATTTTTTGTAATTGTATAACATGCTCATCCCCCCCCCCCCCCATTTTATGATCATTAAAATGTGATTTGGGGAATGGAAGTCATCTCACATTAGAAACTCAGCAAACCACCCCATTCCATCTCAGACCATTGTGGGACAAACAAACTCTATTGCAAAAACATACTTAAGGAAGTAGGTCTCTGGACAGCAAGGTGGTATATAAATTGAATTAATATATAAAAATAATAAGAATTCAATTAGAAATAATATTGCCTGTATTCATTTCACATTATTTATATCCTATGCTCTTTGGAAATCAGTAGAAAAGTGTGTGTGTGTGTATCAGTGCTCTTCCTACAATGTTATATTATTTTACATCATTTTTCCCTGTTCACTTTCAACAATTGATTGCAAAGAACTGTCTCTTGATATTTAAGATTTTGCACTTGCCTAACTATTTAATGAACAGAAGAGCACCACTCTTGCTATTATTGTTATGCATTCCACTTCTACTTATTTTTTGCTATTGATATTTTGCTTTTTTTTTTTTACAAAAGTTCCCAGAAAAAATTCAGGCAAAATTTAATAGAGGTTCTTTACAGA
Organism: Pituophis catenifer annectens; assembly: GCF_029215685.1. Classification (NCBI taxonomy): domain Eukaryota; kingdom Metazoa; phylum Chordata; class Lepidosauria; order Squamata; family Colubridae; genus Pituophis; species Pituophis catenifer. Next base: position 128,356,085 of record NW_027256882.1, read on the forward strand.
GGCATGTACTATAGTGAACTGAAAACATATAAACTACCAAGAGACAGACAGGCTGTCTCACATTAGAACAAAGGAGTTTTTGCCTTGCTACTATGATTCCTGACAAAATAGCTGAATCTTGGAACTACTTTGCTTGCCTAACAACCTATACATATCACCAGGTATAGTAACTGAGAGCAGGTGTACTAATGCTGTACACCTCTACCTTAAAACAAACAAACTAAGCTTTTTGTATCTCTTATAGCTGCAACCATGAGCAGGGATACAGAGATGGAGGTTTTTGGGGCGGCTGCCCCTTTCCTGCGTAAATCTGAAAAGGAGCGAATAGAGGCTCAGAACCAGCCCTTTGATGCCAAAACTTACTGCTATGTGGGTGAGCCCAAGGAGGAATATGCCAAAGGGAAAATTAAGAGCTCTGAAGGTGGGAAAATTACTGTAGAGACATCAGATGGCCGGGTGAGCATCTTCCATGGTTTGGGCAACGAGGGGGTGGGAAACACTTTTTAAATTTAATTTAAATAACTCTTTTGTTTTAAGAAAATATTTTTCTGATGCAATGTGAGACTTTTGGAATTAGAATCAATGCATAGCTCTGTCACTTACTGTATATATTGGTGCAAAACCCAATCCCATAAATTCCTCCCTCAATTATTCTGAAGACAAATGGGGCAAGATTGTATATTTTATTGGGATGAGTTGCTGTAAGTACCTCTAGCATGAGGGGGCATAAGCAATAGCTTTTCCCTTAAAATTTTCCTTTGGATCCCATAGACAAGTAGACTTTGAAGTGTAATTTGCTGGGCCATTCATTCTTTTGACAATTGATGGATTTATAGATTAAGTTAAAGTTTTAACCACCTCAAGCTTCAGTGCAAGATGACATTCCTTGAAGGCCAGTTTTAAGGGGGAAATGGCTGTAATGTTATCAATAGCTTCTCGATAATAACAGAATGATATGCTTGTTCAAAGTATTTAGTTGGGACTGAATCTTTAATTCTCCCCTAGCCTGTGCTTTTTCTGAATGCTTTTTCTCTTGTTCTTTCAGACAATAATTGCCAAGCCAGAGGATGTGTACGCAATGAACCCACCGAAGTTTGACAAAATTGAAGATATGGCAATGCTGACGCATTTACATGAACCAGCTGTTTTGTATAACCTCAAAGAGCGCTACAGCTCTTGGATGATCTACGTATGTTTTATCCTTACCTCGTACCAGGACCGAAATCTCAAAGAGGGCAGATTTTAACCACTATTTTTGGTTTCCATGCAGACCTATTCAGGCCTCTTCTGTGTCACTATTAATCCATACAAATTGTTGCCTGTGTACAATCCAGAGGTGGTATCTGGTTATCGAGGGAAAAAGCGTTCCGAGGCCCCTCCCCACATCTTCTCCATCTCTGACAATGCATATCAGTTCATGCTAACTGGTAAGTCTGCTTCAAGGCCTGAAAGGGAATAAGGTTAAATAAAGAATAGTACCAAGAGATTGGGGGGGGGGTTGGGCTGGGGGCAATGGCATAGGTCGTCACCATCTCTCCCAAATATCCCTGCCTACATGAAATTAATTTGAGAGGTGCTACTTGGCATGACCCAGCATCAATCTCTGTAGTTTGTAAACATTTTTTTTTTTTTGCCTCTTCCTTTGGCAGATCGTGAAAACCAGTCTATTCTGATCACGTAAGTAGACATTTCAGATTCATCCCGCTTGATTACTGTAGTAACACAGTGCTAATACAAATAATATTTCTTTACCTGATGATTGATTTTTCTTGCTAGCGGAGAATCTGGTGCTGGAAAGACTGTCAACACAAAGCGAGTCATTCAGTATTTTGCAACAATTGCAGCTACTGGAGAAAGCGCTAAGAAGAAAGAAGAGTCAAGATCGAGCATGAAGGTATGAAAAATACATCTTTTTTTTTTTTTTTAATTTGATTTATATGCCGCCCTTCTCCGGAGACTCAGGGCGGCTTACAATGCGTTAAGCAATAGCCTTCATACTTTGTATATTTATACAAAGTCAGCTTATTGCCCCCACAAACTGGGTCCTCATTTCACCTACCTTAGAAAGGATGGAAGGCTGAGTCAACCTTGAGCCTTGGAGAGATTCGAACCAGCAGAAATTGCAGGCAGCTGTGTTAATGACAGGGTGCACTAAACCACTGTACTATACATCTCATTCTAGATGTGCAAATAAAGAAAATGAAAATCCCCAAACTCTAAGCAAAGGGAGTCTGACTATTTATATACTTTCTGTCTCAAGTTCCACAGAGTTTGTTCAGTGGAATTCTTTTTATCAATAACCACTAAAACCAAAGTAACACTGTACAGGTAGTCCTTGATTTATGACCACAACTGAGCCCAACATTTCTGTTGTTAAGTGAGACATTTGTTAAGTGAGTTTGCCCCATTTTACGACCTTCCTTGTCACAGTTGTCAAGTGAATCACTGCAGGTGTTAATTTACTAACACAGTTGTTAAGTGTTAAGTCTGGCTTCCCCATTGACTTTGCTTGTTGAAAAATCACAAAAGGTGATCACGTGACCTTGTGACAATGCAACCATTATAAGTATGAACCAGTTGCCAAGCATCTGAATTTTTATCACATGGTCATGGGGATGCTGCTATGTTTGTACCTGTGAAAAATGGTCATAAGTCATTTTTTTTCAGTGCTGTTGCAATTTTGAATGGTCACTAAACAAATTGTTGTAAATTGAGGACTACCTGTAATAATAGTAAGATTCCTTCAGAAAGGTCTATACTGCATAGTTCCATAAACAGTTTTATTCAATTTTTTTTTTAATGAAAGAGAATGGAATTATAATATAATTATTATACTTAATAACTATCCGGAATTAATTTCTCATGCCTTCATAATAGCTACTCCCAATGCTGTTAAAGCAAAAACCTTTGACCAAGGTTCTAGGACATAAACTATGATTTACAGTTATGATTTCAGTTGTTTCATCCCAAATGCTGACAAATGTAGAAATGGTTGAAGGGTAGATTTTATTAAACCCTAAACAAAATAGGTGACTGGATCATGAAATCTATATACTGAAGGAAGCACTTTCTAAGTCTCCCAGGAAATGAAGCTCTCCTTCTGCTGCCAGCAGCAATTCTAGTTTGCAGAATCAGATTTTTATCATAACAGACTTGTGAAAAATGTATTGCCTTCTTTTGCCCCCTCGCTTATCCTCCTAATTCCCTCCTTCTGTTCTTTCCCTCCATTCTGACAGGAGCTTTTAAGAACCATTTCTGGAAAAAAAAGTGTGAAGGGAGCAAAATGCATTTCCTGCTTTTAGAATCACTTTCTGATTTTTTATTTTCTTGAGCGAAATAATTAATGCAACAACTAGTAACGGCGTGTAAAATGTCTGTAGAAATTCTCAGTCATCCAGGTCATGGTTGTCCCAAAGGTGCTTTTTCAGTCTAGTTGCCTCCTGAAAAAGCACCTTTGGGTATGCAATATGTTTTGAATTTTAAGCATTTCAAGTCTGAAACAGCTGTTTTGATCTGGGTGAAAATGTTCTGAGCTTTCTGTACTATTGGTAAAGTTAGAGCAACCCATTTTGAACTCAAAACATTTTGCACATTTCTGAATCTGAGCACCAATAATGAATCACTTAAATCTTAAGAGGAAAGAGTGATGCGTGTTTGGGGCAAAAAAATACTGTATGGAAACTTGTCAGAATTAATTGAAATTCAGTGAAGGCACTCTGGTAATTTAATTCCAGATTTCTCATTCCTTGGTCCTATGAAAAAAACATTTAAACATTCTAAATCCATTCATTGGAAAATCAGTCACATTTACTTTAATTAAGCTCGCTTCTGTTCAAGATTTTGCAGTGCTTTCTCTACCCCTCCCTCTTTTTGGTTTTCAAATATGTCTTCCAATACTCCTGCAGGGGACACTTGAAGATCAAATCATCAGTGCCAACCCTTTATTGGAGGCCTTTGGGAATGCCAAGACTGTGAGGAATGACAACTCCTCCCGTTTTGTAAGTGATGAATCTTTGGCAGGCGACACATTTGCTTGCAAGCCTCTCCAGACAGCCTGTCCTGCTCCTTTTCTCATTCCCCATAGAGCAATTCAAGCTGGCATAAAAAAGTCCCATCTTCAATGGAAGGCTTTTTTAAAACAATGTAATTCAAAACCTAATACAAAGAGATAATTGGGATGGGGGATATTTCAGCTTGGGTAATAATAAACTTACCTCCCTGCCCAAAACGATTATGTCCTTCCTCAGAAGGATTCTTTACTTATTTACTTTTTTGTTTTTATTTGATTTATATGCCGCCCTTCTCCAGAGACTCAGGGCGGCTTACAATGCGTTAAGCAATAGCCTTCATACTTTTGTATATTTTATACAAAGTCAGCTTATTGCCCCCACAATCTGGGTCTTCATTTTACCTACCTTAGAAAGGATGGAAGGCTGAGTCAACTTTGAACCTGGGGAGATTTGAATTTGCAGTAATTGCAGGCAGCTGATGTTAATAACAGTGCTTTAGTCTGCTGTGCTACCAGGGCTACTTTCCATCATCCCAAAGCTGTGTTTTTTTTTTTTTTACTAAGTAATAACCATTTCATAATATAACACCTATATCTTCCATTCTTGGAACAATTCACCTATACCGAGAAAATCCTCACTGACTTGATACAGGAGAGCCATGTTAGTCAATATTAGCCAAAAATCAAAAGGAATCTGGTGGCACCTTTTCTAATAACAAATTTATTAAAAGGCATATTTATTTGAGCTGCCACTCACTTCATTTGATGTATGGAGTTTGACTGAAGCCTGACAACTTTGTAGTCGGGCAGTTCAACAGAGAGTGGATGATTTACGTGTTAGTTTTATATTGCCAATTTTATAGGTTTCTGGAATGTTTTGGAACATTAGCTTTATCTTGGCTTCAGCAGCCATCTTCTTCCCTTTTAAATTCGCTTATAGGAAGGAGTGAAAGAGATGTGAAAGAAAATATCCCTAACTGGAATATTTGTGTTGTTCCTATCTGTGTAGAAAAACATCCTATACCTATTAAGAAATCCTTGAAAGAAAATGATTTCAACTGAAACAAGGTTTAAAACACACAGAACAACACAAGAAAAATTGTTAAAGCACAGTGACTTATCTATTTATTCTTCAGCAGCAAACAGTTTCTTTGAAAACAGTACCATCTTCAAGATATAAAATAAAACAAAAACCATACCGGTAGCAAAATATTCAGTTACAAAAATAAATCTAATCCATATGTTGTGGCTCATTAAACATTTCTAGATTTATGAAATAACTTTCACGCCTTTCTACCCTGTAGGGAAAATTCATTAGGATTCATTTTGGTGCCACTGGAAAGCTGGCTTCTGCAGATATCGAGACCTGTAAGTAGCTGAATTTGATAATTGTCTATGTAATGTCTATTAAATTTGACTCGGAAACATTAATTGGACCTTCTGTTATAGATCTTCTGGAAAAGTCAAGAGTAACCTTTCAGTTAAAGGCTGAGAGAAGTTACCACATTTTCTACCAGATTATGTCCAATAAGAAGCCAGAACTAATTGGTAAGTAGGATTCCATTTTACTTTCCTGAACCTTTTATTTTATTGATAATGTGTGTGGTAAATAATATGGGGAAGGGTTTTTTTTTTTTACTCTGTTGACTATTTTCTGCATTGGAAAACTTATATACAATAATCCCTAGAATTTCAGAAAGGCTTCCCGTGTATATTATTTCAGAAATGCTTCTTATTACAACGAACCCTTATGACTATCCGTTCGTAAGCCAAGGTGAGATTGCAGTCCAGAGCATTGATGACCAAGAGGAGCTTATAGCTACAGATGTGAGTGAAAAAAATGATTATGATGTAAAACAAAGAATGTAATTCCTGTCTGAAAACATAACTAACTGTGACACTCTCACCTCCCCCCCCCCTTTAGACAGCCATAGACATTCTGGGCTTTACTCCTGAAGAGAAAGTTGGCATTTATAAACTGACAGGAGCAGTGATGCATTATGGCAACATGAAATTTAAACAGAAACCCCGAGAGGAGCAGGCAGAACCAGATGGCGCAGAAGGTAACAAATTAGCTTTCAAATTTTATAGATCATATGATTCAACTGTATGATTTACAAAACTCCTTTGGAAAGAGCACATTTGCAAAACTCGTTTGGAAAGAGCAACGATAAAGGATGTCTTCTCAGCTTTCAGCAATGAAATATTTGTTTTCTCTCATATGCTTTGCATTTTTTGTAGTGTGTACTGGCATTAAACCGATTACTTTTTGCTTTGATTGCCTTATTGATTGAGAGGTAGAAATGTGAGTGAAAAAGTAAAGAGTTTTCAAAGAGAGTGAGAGGCTAGGCCTGCAGCTTAGATACTCTTTCTATAGAAGATTTCAAATGGAACACAACTAACTTTTTAATTGGGTTCTGGTTTTTGAGCAGTAAGGATTAAATGAGCAGTAAGGATTGGACAAAGGCTGAATTTCACAACTGTTCTCTGTCCAGAAATGTCAGTATTGTTTTCCTGCTTCTAACTCGTGCTGCCAATTCACTGGTTGTATTTTTCACAACCCCGATTACTCTACTAAAGTTTCACAAAGCCTTTTTTCTTGTGGGTTTTTTACAGAGGCTGACAAGACAGCTTATCTGATGGGCCTAAATTCTGCTGATTTGTTGAAAGCCCTGTGCTTTCCTCGGGTGAAAGTGGGCAACGAGTATGTGACCAAAGGTCAAACTGTACATCAGGTGAGTATAGGTAGCAAATCAAGTAGTAGTCCATATGTTAAACAACAAGGGTAGTGTTGTGGCTCCGTTACCTGAGCCTGTGTTATCGGCAGGAGAGGACTCCGAGAGTGAAGGAGAGGAGTTGGCAAGGCCTCCCTCTCCAGGACCCTCCTCTCTGGCAATGCCTTCGGTGTCCGCCGAAGGTCAAGAGATAGGCCCGGGGCCAAGCACGTCCACGCAGCTACAGGTGGACAGTAATGAGGAAGATGAGTCTTGGCTGGATCCTCGGCAGCATCGCAGAGATAAGCGCGCACAGCAGAAGAAGAGGCATGCTAGGGATTAGGCTGAGTCATTGGACCACACCCCACAGGGTATAAAAGAGGGTGGGGTGGCCGGTTCAGCTCTGTGACAAGCAAAAAAGAGATATCGGGCGACCTTCTTTGTATTTACTGGACTTTGTTGATTATTGTGTATTGGCTTTGTTCCTGAAGGGAGAAACTCCCCCCTCGTGAGTAAAGAATACCTGGCAGCCAGCCACTGAGTTGCTGCCAATTCTGATACCAGATAAACTGTTGTCGGCTGAGTACTTTAACTGTTGCCTGTCTGTGGGGGTGCGTGTGTGAGACGGGGACAGAACAGGTGTGTATTTCTTCCATTCAGAGTGCTCATTGATTTAGAACTACTACTTCGAAGGAAATTCAATTCAATTCATCCTATTTAGATTGTATCACTGGAATGCCATTTAGAAAAAAAAAGTTCTACTAACAACAACTGTAAGGAACATGCAGTGAATTTCAACAGGAAGACATTTCAACTACAGGCAATTCCAAATGGAAGCTTAAACTGCTTGTCTGCAGCATTGAAGTTGGTTTTTATTGATGCTAACTTTAAAAATTCCATTCAAAATTGCAATGGTCTAGTAGGGGACCAAAAGTGTTTGCAGGCTCTGATTGGTCATTACTCTGGTTGCCTTTCCCATTCACACAGACAATGCTTGCTGGTTGGCCCCTCTGTGAGCCAATCTATCAATAACTCTCTTTGGAGATTGTTCTGTCCCCATTAGCTGTCTCCTTCTTTTTCACCATTTTCTTTGCATACCATGGATCCTTTCATATCCACTTCACACATTCTGTCCTTTGATGCTAAACAGATCCTTTCTCTCCAGCCCATTATTTTACCTTTATTACTCTGTTGCTACAAAGGGGACAAGTTGTTTGTTTGTTCCTACATTTCACTGTAGGATTCAGGGTGGAAAAGATCAGTTTTGAAGTAGAGGCAAGGGTATGTTTGCAGTGGGCAGGGAGTTGGTAGATGGCAACTTTATCTATTCCTACACTCAAGAAGTGGCAGATGTCCTGTATTGGCAACTGGGCAAATAGGAAATGACGATTTAAAGATAATAACATACATACAATGCCAATTACCATTCATATTTCTCAGGGAGCCATATGAAGATGTCTAAAATAGATTACAGTCTGACTTAAGTACATTTTAGAGATTCATGCAAATGCCTTTTAAAATTCTTTACCTTATTACTTACTTATTTTTCTAATTCTCTCCTGGGTAAGGAGAAACAACTTCTCAAAGAGAGAAATATCCCCTAGCTGACAGAATAATACAGATAATAGGAGAGATGATTCATCTTGGTTTTAATTGAAGCCTGGGAAACCAGAAGACTGTGAACTGCTGGACAGTTCTAAGGCAGGACATTCACATGTACCCCTTCACTATTTCATAGCAAAACAAATGCAGAAATGCCAAACTTTACCCAGGATAATTTCTCTTCCCTTTTGAAATATAAAGTAATTGGTGATTAATTGAATTGAATCAGATCAGGTAGAAAGAAATGCAGGAAAATATATTGGCTTTGTACTGATATGTGCATAGAGAGGCAGTTTGTTCTAGTGGTGAAGGCACCACTAGAACAAACTGGCTCTCTATGCAAATATTAGTGCCAGGCTAGGAAGCAAGAGATCATGAGTTCAGGTCCTGCCTTAGCTATGAAAGCCAGCTGGGGGATTTTGGGACAGTTACTCTCTCTCAGCCGAACTCACCATACAGGATTGTTGTAATAGGGAAAATAGGATGAGAACGGAATATTAGATGTATTCACCGCCTTGGGTTATTTGTAAAAATAATGAAGTGGGATATAAATAAATGAATAAATAAATTCTTGTTGTGGTTTGCTTTCCTATCATTATCTTCATTTGTCCCTAATTGTTTATAATTATAGGTGCATCATGCTGTCAATGCACTTTCTAAATCCGTCTATGAAAAACTCTTCTTCTGGATGGTAGCTCGTATTAATCAACAGCTGGATACCAGGTTGCCCAGACAACATTTCATTGGAGTCTTGGATATTGCAGGATTTGAAATCTTTGAGGTAGGCAGATCTATTACAAACTCTATTTCTCTGCCTTTCTCTGCCTCTGTGTTTTACAGCAGTCCGTGGTTGGAACAGGTGCCATCTAGCGTTGAGGATAAGAATAACATCTGTCTACAGCAGAAAAGCAGAAATAACCTTTTTCTCATTATTAGTATTAAATTTACTTGCTGCCTGTATCTGTAAAATCCCAGATGAACTGAAGTTTCATTTAGTAGAGAATCTATGAGATCTAAGGAATTATATTAATTGGTTATATTTTGTTGTTAGTTTAACAGCTTGGAGCAGCTATGCATCAACTTCACCAATGAGAAACTGCAACAATTTTTCAACCACCACATGTTTGTACTAGAACAAGAAGAATACAAGAAAGAGGGAATTGAGTGGACTTTCATAGATTTTGGAATGGATTTGGCTGCTTGCATTGAGCTTATTGAGAAGGTAAATTTGAATATTATCTTATAAGTACTCATTCAGATGGCAGCCCTTTGAGTTAGACCCACATTGGGAAACACATTTAATAATAATAATAATAATAATAATAATAATAATAATAATAATAATAATAATAATAATAATAATAATAATAATAATAATTTTATTTATATACCACCCTCCTCCCGAAGGACTTGGGGCGGTGTACAGCCAAAATTAAAACATAAATATAAAATATCATAGTTAAAATTAATTAAAATCATTAAATAGTTTTGGCTGAATTTTAAAACCCAGAGTTAAAACCCAATTTAAAATCATTCAATTAGCAGCCCCACCTGTCGGAACAGTAGGGTCTTCAGGGCACAGCTAAAGACCCGGAGATCACAGATGTTACGAATATCATATCTGGGGGCAATTCATTCCAAAGGGCAAGGGCTCTGACAGAGAAGGCTCTTCTCCTGGGTGTCGCCAGCCGGCATAACTAGGCCGACGGCACCCTGAGGAGTCCCTCTCTGTGGGAGCAAACTGGTTGGTGGAGGCTGTTGGTAGCAGAAGGCGGTCCTGTAGATATCCTGGTCCTATGCCATGGAGCGCTTTAAAGGTGATAACCAACACCTTGAATTGCACTCGGAAGACCATTGGGAGCCAGTGCAGTTTGCGCAGGAGAGGTGTTACATGGGCGTAACGAGGTGAGCCCATAACCACCCGCGTGGCTGCATTCTGGACCGGTTGGAGCCTCCGAGTGCTCTTCAAGGGGAGCCCCATGTAGAGAGCATTACAATAGTCCAGACGGGAGGTGACAAGGGCGTGAGTGACTGTGCGCAAGGCATCCCAGGCCAGAAAGGGACGCAACTGGCAGATCAGGCGAACCTGATAAAAAGCCCCCCTGGCTATGGCCGTCATGTGCTCTTCTAAAGACAACCGTGAGTCCAGGAGGACGCCCAGATTGCGAGCCTTCTCTGTGGGGAGCAGAGATTCACCCCCAATAGTCAGCGATGGCACCAGCTGACTATACCGGGACGCCAGAAGCCACAGCCACTCAGTCTTGGAAGGTTGAACTTGAGCCTATTTCTCCCCATCCAGACCCGCACGGCCTCCAGGCAGCGGACATCACATCAAGGGCATCATTGGGGTGGTTTGGGGTGGAGATGTACAGGGTGTCATCAGTGTACTGGTGGACTCTCAGCCCAAAACCACGGATGATCCCACCCAGCGGCTTCACATAAATGTTAAACAGAAGGGGCAAGAGGACTGATCCCTGCAGCACCCCCCCAAGCAAGGCGCCTCGAGGTCGACCTCTGCCCCCCTGCCAACACAGACTGCGAGTGGTCGGAGAAGTAGGAGGAGAACCACCGTAACACGGTGCCTCCAATTCCTAATCCCCTCAACCACTGCAGCATGATACCATGGTCGATGGTATCAAAAGCCGCTGAGAGATCTAATAGGACCAGGACAGAGGAGCAACCCCTGTCCCGAGCCCTCCAGAGATCATCAACCAACGCGACCAATGCTGTTTCTGTGCTGTACCCCTGCCTGAAGCCCGACTGGTACGGGTCCAGATAACATTGCACAAAATACTGTGGAGATAGTCTATCTTGAAAGCTTGTGTTTTGTCCTCCCTGTGTTACACTCCAGGGAATGAAGGCAGAATCAGTTTGAGTTCCTTTCTAATATTTTCTGAACTTAAAGCATGTTTTTGTAAAAGTTGTCATACAGTTTCTCCAAGGTTATCTCTATGGCTTTCCATGCCAGTTGGTGTTGTGGCCCACCATCTGCCAGCATAACTGGCGGCAGATTCGGACGATGAGGAGGTTGGGGAAGAACTTGGGCCAGTTCTGGAGCCTGGGGAAGGCTATGATGGATGCTCAGCGTCAGACGCAGAGATAGAGCCAGGGCCATTTGGCATTTCCCAGCCAGAGAGGCAGCTGCCTTTGGAGTCAGAGATGAGTGAGGAGGAGGAACAGCTGGAGCCTGTTCCAGATGCACGTATGCGCAGAGCAGATAGGAGAGCTGAACAATGGAGGACAATGAGCCAGCTCGGGAAGCAAAACAAACGTGGACGCTGATTGGCCCCTCCCTGGCTGGGGACTAAATAGGAGGAAAAGGTAGTGGTATGGTTGTCGCAGACAACCGTCCGCATTTCTGGAAAGTTTGCTCCTTATGAGTTTCAGGTGACAAAGACTGCCTTGCCAGAAATTAGGTTTGTCTATTTCTCTGTTTGAATAGAATGGAATGGAATGGAATGGAATGGAATGGAATAGAATTTTTTATTGGCCAAGTGTGATTGAACACACAAGGAATTTGTCTTGGTGCATATGCTCACCTAATGAGCATATGCACCAAGAACTGACTTAATTTGCAGCCTCCCGGTTGGGAGTGCACAGCCTTGCATTTATCATAACAAGCTGATAAGGACTATTGTTTCAGTTAACTTTTTGCAGGACTCTTGCCTGGACTCTTGCTTTGGTGAATGCAGTTAATTCCCAATATGTAAAAAAAGAGGGGGTTTTGTTTGCAGGGAATCTGTTTCTTGTTTCTGTGAAGGCCAGGTCAGAACAGTTAGTAAGAAGACACATCTGAAATAAAAGTATGTGTGTTTGTTTGTTTTTTTAATGTAGCCAATGGGCATATTTTCCATCTTGGAAGAAGAATGTATGTTCCCCAAGGCAACTGATCAGTCTTTCAAGAACAAACTCTATGACCAGCATCTTGGCAAATCAGCCAACTTCCAAAAGCCAAAGCCTGTCAAAGGCAAGCCTGAGGCCCATTTCTCTCTTGTGCACTATGCTGGGATTGTGGACTACAATATTGGTGGATGGTTAGAGAAGAACAAAGATCCCTTAAACGAAACTGTTGTGGGACTATATCAGAAGTCATCCATTAAGATATTAGTCAATCTGTATGCAACCTTTTCTGCCCTAGACGATGGTAAGTTTCAAGAGCCTTTTCCTCTCTCTCTTTATTCTATAATCAAAACTGCCTTGAAGTTTTGTCCTGTGTTGTATCATATCTATGAAAAAGATTGGGTAGAGACGATGACAACAAGAGAACTAATTACATTTATGTTCTGCTTTCTAATAGAAGGTACTACTAAAAAGAAAGGTGCCAAGAAGAAGGGGTCATCTTTCCAAACTGTTTCTGCACTTTTCAGGGTAAGGATCTTTGATTGCCTAGGTTGCAAGGAATATTGTGTTGTTTGGCAGTTATATATATTTAATGCACAACTCTATTTGCATCTTTTTATAAGCATAGTTTGGAAACTAATGAGTATTGATTAAATTGACAAGCAATCTTAAGAAGATGAAGACCATATTAACTCAAACTTCATATTTTTCTTCTTCCCCCAAAATGTTTAAAATAAAATTGAGAAATTAGCAATATGGTTCTCGGTTTCAAAATTCTACTCCTTAAATTCTATACTTTAGTTTTTTAAAAAATTCTTGAAGAGCTACTGAATATTTTACCATTGCTCTATTCAAAAACACAGGAAAATCTGAACAAATTGATGTCCAATTTGAGAACAACACATCCACATTTTGTGCGCTGCATTATCCCCAATGAAACTAAAACTCCAGGTAATTTATAAGAATCTTTTGTCTGGATTTCCAGAAAAGCTGCAGGAGAAAATCAGAAAAAAGCTGCCATTTTTCTTTGCTTTGGTCTTGCACAGGTGCAATGGATCACAAGCTTGTCCTACACCAACTGAGATGCAATGGAGTGCTTGAAGGCATTCGAATCTGCAGGAAGGGATTTCCAAACAGAATCATATATGGAGATTTTAAGCAAAGGTCTGTCGACCCAATTTCTAGTAAACATGCCAGTTTGCATGCTAGATTCTTGTTAGGTAAATATTATCTAAAGCAAGGTTGTCAAACTCCCGGCCCATGGGCCTGATACATCATGTGCTGGCCACACCCACGCCCGGTTTAGCGAAGGGGGAAAAAGTCCCGATACGTCACGTGACATCGCCATGACGTTAGTTTGACACCCCAATCTAAAGCAATAGTGATGCTCTATCCATCATGCTATATATATATTATAACTTTGATTCAGCGATGTACGCAAAGAAAAATATCTGTAGCATTACATAGCTACTTTTTTCTTCAGAAATTTTCCTAGGGTGAGTTTCGTTATCCAAAAAAACAAACAAAAATAATCAAAAACGCTCTTTTGTAAATTAATTATATCCTGGCACATTTATAGCGCTAAGACAAAATCAAGTCTGTTTTGTTTTTTTATGGACAAGGATGTTTGTAAATCAGAGTTTACATGCTCGCAAATCATGCTAAATGAGAAACAAGCTTTATCATTGCTGAATTTTATGTTTGTACCACCCTTTGTGAACAGTTTTAGTTAAAAGACTGCCAGTGAGTCAGAGCCTTTCCCTTTGCCACCGATTCCAACACTAAATGATTTTTTTTTCTTTTATGTTTAAATGGGCAGATATCGTATACTGAATGCTAGTGCCATCCCAGAGGGCCAGTTTATGGACAGTAAGAAAGCCTGTGAGAAGCTGCTGGGCTCCATCGATATCGATCACACTCAGTACAAATTTGGGCATACCAAAGTAAGCACTTTTCTGAGTTGAGGGCTTGCTGGATACAAGCTGTACGTACACAAGTCAGCTTAGCTTTTTTTTAAAAAAATATTTTTTTCCTCAGGTGTTTTTTAAGGCCGGTTTGCTGGGCCTTCTGGAAGAGATGAGAGATGACCGCCTCGCTTTGCTTATTACCCGCACACAGGCTGTGTGTAGGGGGTATCTCATGAGAGTGGAATACCAAAAAATGGTGGAAAGGAGGTAGAGTACATTTCTCTTCCACAGGACTTGTTCATGTAGGCCAAGGCTTCCAGGGTACAGGAAGTTCTCGACTAACAACCATTTGTTTAGTGACCAAAGTTACCATGACCCTGAAAAGAGTGATGTAGGACCACAACGTCCTATGATGGTAACACTATGATGTGTGTTACCATCACAATTGAGCCCAAAATTTCTATTGTTAAGTGACACATTTGTGAAGTGAATGTGAAGGACCGTTTTTCACACTTACAACCATTGCAGCATCCCCTTGGTCACATGATTAAAATTCTGATGCTTGGCAACTGGCTCATATTTATGACGGTTGCAGTATCCCGGAGTCCAGGTGATCTCATTTTGCGACCTTCCAACAAGCAAAGCCAACGGGGAAGCCAGATTCATTTAACAACCGTGTTACTAACTTGACAACTGCAGGGAATTGCTTAACAACTGTGGTTGTAAAATGGGGCAAAGCTCACTTCACAACTTTCTCATTTAGCAACCAAAATTTTGGACTCAATTGTGGTCGTAAATTGAGGTCTACCTGTAATTAGATACTCATCCATATTTCTGCCGAGGAAGCTTTTCAAACTTTCGTAGGCTATGGTTGACTTCAAATGTTACATTATAGCATAATTAACTATGGTCTCTATATAAGCTATGATTTGTCAGGGTTACATAACAAGTAAACCATAGAGAAACATCTGAGGGAGTGAATATGGAACCTTCAAGTGTGTGGCACCAGAAGGTATGTCCTTATGGAAAGGAGTCCTCCAACTTAAAGGATTTTTTTTTTTTGCTTATTTACTTTTTATCACTCCAAAGCTATTATATTTTTATCCAGTAATAACTATTTTATAATATAACGTCCACTTGTTGCACTTTGGAACAGTTGAGATATACAAGTAATCCTCAACTTACCATCACAATTGAGCCCAAAATTTCTATTGTTAAGTGACACATTTGTGAAGCTAATCACTGCAGTTAATATGTTAGTAACCAGTTGTTAAATGAATCTGGCTTCCCCATTGACTTTGCTTGTCAGAATGTCACAAAAAGTGATCACATGACTTTGGGACACAGCAAAGGTGATAAATATGAACCAGTTGCCAAGCATCTGAATTTTGATCGCATGATCATGGGAAGGATGCAAAGGTTGTAATTGTGAAAAACGGTCATAAGTCCGTAGATGAGAGCCGTGTTAGTCTATGGTGCCAAAAATCGAAAGGAATCTAGTGGCACCTTTTTCAATAATACATTTTATTAAAAGGCATAGTGTTTGAGCTGCTACTCCCTTCATCAGATGTTTGGAGTTTGATTAAAACTTGACAGGCAGTTCAACACAGAATGAATGAATTACATATTGATTTTATATTGTGGATTCTATAGGTTTCTGGAGTGTTCTATAATAGTAGCTTCATCTTGGCTTCAACAGTCATCTTGTTGCCTTTTAACACCATTTCTTGTAGGAAGAAATGGAAAAAATGCTAAAGAAAATACCTCTTCCCACAGAGTATTTCTAAGACACAGATTTTATCATTCTTTTAATTTCATCTTTTTTATTTCTCAATTCAGTTTACAATCTTTGGCTTTCCTGATACTCTTCCATCAAGTAATAAGGCTAAATCTCTTTAGCTTTGTAACCCAGATAAGATCTTCATGTAAAAATTTTCATCTCTTTCTTGTCTCAACTGCCAGTTTTCAGCATTTAAATTTCCAAGCTCAGCAATATACTTGGAGAAGATTCAAACTATGGGATTGGGAGATCGATGTTGGTCTCATAATATAACTCCGTGGCCTTAGTTAGTCAATCCTATTTTTATTAATCTACAATAAGTAACTTTCTGGAATGGTTTCATTACAGGGAAGCAATTTTCATGATTCAGTACAACATTCGCTCATTCATGAATGTCAAACATTGGCCTTGGATGAAGTTGTTCTTCAAGATTAAGCCACTGTTAAGGAGTGCAGAGGCAGAGAAAGAAATGGCCAACATGAAGGAAGAGTTTCAGAGGACTAAGGAAGAACTTGCTAAATCAGAAGCAAAAAGGAAAGAACTGGAAGAAAAAATGGTGTCTTTGTTGCAAGAGAAAAATGACCTGCAGCTTCAAGTACAATCTGTAAGATTAGTTTGCTAATCTTTTCCATAATTGCCTTTAGAAAATGTGATGTCCTAAGTAGATAATTACAGACAAAGGCCTGTTTGAATTTTTTTTTTAAAATGCCAGATGGCAAAAGATCAACTATAATGTACAATGTATTTTGTATTTTTGTAAGCACTGTATTTCACAGTATCAACAGAGACATTAAGGAAGCCTGGTCTCTCATTACCATCACTTCTATATCAGGGGTGACATGTTTTTCTGGTTCAGACTGGTTCGGCTGAACCGGTAGTGATGGCGGCCAGTGGTTCGGAGAACCAGTAGCAATGGCGGTGCAAGGCTCCGCCCACCCACCCAGTTGTCAGTACTTCCTGGTTTTAACCAGGAAATAACCTGTTTTTTACCCTCTGCGCATGTGCAGAAGGATTTACGCATGCGTAGAGGGTCCAAGTGCATGCGTGGTGTGTGCACTTCCGAACCAGTTGGGAAGGTAAGTAGATTTCACCCCAGTTCTATATCCATCTTGGATAGGATACAGAAGTCAGCTTTTCTTTCTAACTGTGGGTAGAGGAAGATCTTTCTGTCTCTGTCTCTGTCTCTGTCTCTGTCTCTCTCTGTCTGTCTGTCTCTGTCTCTGTCTCTGTCTCTGTCTCTGTCTCTCTCTCTCTCTCTCTCTCTCTCTCACACACACACACACACACACACACACACACACACACACACACACACCTCATTATCTCCCTGGCTATATTCTGGACCCAAGCCGTTTCGGACTTTAATTCTTTTAGTTAAAAGAAGTTTTCGGGAGCAAAGGATGCAGGAAAGCTGAATTAAATTCCATGGAGATATATGCCCACTAGTTTTTCACTGAATTGTAAATCAATAGCAGCTTCTGATTTTTTTTTTTTAAATTAATCTCAAATTGAGCATCTTCATCAATTTAATTCTGATGGGGTATTCTGAGATACAGTTTATAATTAGCTCTTCTTAAATTAATATTTCAATTACAGCAAACTTACTGCATGTCTCCTCTGGGGGACTGATCCCTCCTTGCTTTCCTCTTGAATGGCCTTCCTTTCTCTATAGCTGATGCTTTTGAGCACCAGAAGCAACATTGTTCTTGCTACAGAAACAGAAAGCCATTCCATCACCTGCTTGGGAGAATTTGTTCCCTCTGCAACATTGCAATGCAGTAGCTATATAGGATTCCTATATTAATTTTATCTTGTATTCACCTAGGGCAATGAAACAACCCAAATAAAGATAGTGAAGTATTTTCATTTCCCATGATCCCAAATATTTCTTTGTAAATCAAAGAACAAGAAGGATTCGATAACATATCACTGCAGAAGCCACAGTGGAATTATTATCCAAGTGTCTCCATTTGCTTCCCTCTGCTTTCATTTTTTCCAAGATTCCTATTTATTTTTGTTATGTAACTGCAGCATATTTTATCCAGTTTGAACCAATGTTCTTGTGCATTTGTTAGCGACAAAAAACTCAGCATTGAATCGTGAAAATATGGAGAAAAATTTATGTGGTTGTGGTGGTGAAGAACTGGCCCAGTGTAATGTGAAGATGAAAACTTGGTTCCTTAAATCTATTAAATATTAAATCTAATATTAGATATTAAATCTTTGGGATTTACTTCAGAAATGGCAAAAGGCTAAGTCTGATGGACTGCTGGGCTTTTATGTATTGATGGGATTTGGCTTCTTTCCTTCAAAGTTGAGCCCCTTCCTCTTTTTAATGCTCTCCTTCCATCCTGCCTAATGATTCCAAAAGCTTAAGGATGTGTTTGTTATTTGAAAACTAAAAATAATTTTAATTAATATTACTTAAACTGAGCCATACATTAAATCTGAGTAAATTAAAGTTGATAATTATTGATTAAAGGAAGGGCTATTTAAGAAAGTGAAAACATTCTGAGCAATAATTAATAATGTTATCTTTTCTTTAATAAGGAAAGTGAAAGTTTGGCAGATGCTGAAGAAAGATGTGACCAATTGATCAAGACTAAAATCCAGTTGGAGGCTAAGATCAAAGAATTGACTGAAAGAGCAGAAGATGAAGAGGAGCTGAATGCAGAACTGACTGCCAAGAAAAGGAAACTAGAGGATGAATGCTCTGAATTGAAGAAGGATATTGATGATCTTGAGCTAACATTGGCCAAGGTTGAAAAAGAAAAGCATGCCACTGAAAACAAGGTAATATAATTTAATCTAAATTTCATAGTTGTTGGTGAAAACCTCCAGGCAATTGGGTCAGTGTAGTGGCAAATATTTCCTGGTGTCAAGACAGGGTATGATCTTCCTTGAAGGAGACAAAGATAAAATTCCTGCATCAATCCACCTAACAATATTGAGCAATTACCAACAATCTCCAATCTCTTGTTTGGGGGAATATTGTAGAGAAAAAGATGGGTTGAAAGTGCATAGAAATTTGGAAGAATTTGACCTTTTTGAAACAGATTTTAGCTATGGTATTGAGACTGCAATGCTTATGAATGGCATTAAGTTAAACTGGAGTAAGGAGTGTGATCTTTGTGGTGTTCAGTGCCTCAGCATTAACTCTGAGCATTGGGAGAGGGAAGCACCATGTAGCATTGAGAGAGATAGAGCCCAAAACTCCTCAGGAATGGAGCGCCATAAGATTATCTTCATTTACATGAAACCTTTGGAAGAGGTCATAAGATGACACAAGGATATATGTTAAAAAGTATGCTGGTGATATCCATATAGAAGGGTCTTCTTTCCATCCTTCATGCCTTAATCACCTCTACATGGGGCTGCCATTGAAGACCATTCAGAAGCTCAAACCAGTCCAAAAAAACCCAGCAGTTTGAGTACCAATAAGCATTTTACAATTTGCCAATGTGACATAAATGCTTGGAAAGATGCATTGCCTACCAATTCGCTTCTAGATGCGATTCAAAATACCATTGTCAACTTAAGGCCCTATATGATTCAAGACCTGGATATCCCAGGCCTCCTCCTCTCCCAATTTTTTTTTCCTGTCCAATAAGATTATGTAGAAGGAACTCATCTCATTTCCTCACCAATTTCCACCTTCAGAGGTAGATCTTTTCAACTGCTTTGAAACAGCCCCTCCCATGAGATTCAGATAGCTCTTACATTGCTTTAGAATGATCATCAAAAGCAAATCTTAGTTCCAGAATTCAGCGAATCTTAGTTCCAGAATTTTGGTGAATTGTTCCTTCTTGTAATTTTGGAGTTTATGAAATGGGATTATTATTTTTATATTCCTCGGCTCCCCCGTGTTTTGTATTATATTGTGCTGTTATTAATACTGCATTTTAACCTTATTTATAAAAATGTAAATCAACAGAGCTGACACTGATTGAAACAGTATATGATGCCAGTAAATAAATAGACATTGCTTGAAAAGGTAGTTAATGTCTGTATATTGTTGATGAATGTAAGGAATTCAATTCATTGAAAAACTCATGATTCTAAATGAATTATTTATTGCATATGAGATCATTACCAGGTTTTCAAGTCATCAGCTAGGCTTTGTTGTTTTCTATAGGTGAAGAATCTAACAGAAGAAATGGCAGTTTTGGATGAAACCATTGTGAAATTAACCAAAGAGAAGAAAGCCCTCCAAGAAGCTCATCAGCAAGCTCTTGATGATCTACAGGCTGAGGAAGACAAAGTCAACACCCTCACGAAAGCCAAAGCAAAACTGGAACAACAAGTTGATGATGTGAGAAATGGTTCTTGATTTTTCACTGTGGGCTATCCCAATATAATCGAACATGGAGTCATTGTAATCAAACATTGAGCTTGTGGTGTCATGCATTCTTATTTTAATTGGGGGAATAAACTCATGTTCAGAATGTTTCATGTTGAGAATGGAATAGAATATTAAAACCTTAAAAGCTCTGAATTACTATGAAATCTAATCATCTGCACAACAATGAGGAGACTCCCTCATATTTCCATTAACTAGCTGAGAACAGAGAAGAAGAGTGCTTTTTATTTACAACCCACTATACAGTGAATATACATTGGGGTGAGATTAGGTGAGAGAATACAATAATGAAAACATCCATATCGCTGCTGAAAATGTCCATTCCTTTTAGGGGAGTACATCAGGGGTGGGTTCTACTTACCTTTACTACCGGTTCGCAGTGGGGCCGCACATGCTCTCTTCTGCGCATGCGCAGAAGCCTTTTGATGATGTTGGGGTTGGTGGGCGGAGCCTCCACTGGTTTTACTACCAGTTCTATAGAACTGGTGTGAACCGGGAGCAACCCACCACTAGAGTACATATCAGAGAACATAACACAAGAAAAACATATAAATTGCCCATATATGAGTCCAAGACTAATATTAAACTTCTGTTGCAGCTGGAAGGCTCTCTGGAACAAGAAAAGAAAATCCGCATGGATCTTGAAAGAGCCAAGAGAAAATTAGAAGGGGACTTAAAACTAACTCAAGAATCTATTATGGATCTAGAAAATGATAAACTGCAATTAGAAGAAAAGCTGAAAAAGTATGTCATGTATATACTGTAGCTAAACATTAAACTATGATTATAAGATTATTTTAATTAACTTCTCTCTTTGGTATGTTTACAGAAAAGATTTTGAATACAGTCAACTACAAAGCAAAACTGAGGATGAGCAAACTATGAATATTCAGCTGCAAAAGAAAATCAAGGAACTACAGGCATGAATTGTTTCCATCATATTTAAATTTTTGTTCCAGGTTATTGTGATTTAGTAACCACAATACATAGACTATTTGGTTTAGTCTGTTTAATCTTTCTTTATAGTGGGGATAATAATAATGATAATTATGATAATAAGGACCTCACCCCATTCCTAAGAGGTCTGTAAGGGGCGTGCATAAGTGCACCAATGTGCCTACCGTCCCTGTCCTAATATTCCTTTTTACTTACTCTTTTCATGTATTCAAATTATGTTTATACTTTTACCTGTTATCTTATATGTGCTTGACAAATAAACTTATGATATGATAATGATATGATATAATGTCCTTGGGGAGGAATTGCTACATGGATAAAAGTGCCAAATCAAGTCTAAATATCCGGATGACTGTGAAACCATAATAATAATAAGAATCATCACCAATCAATTGCAAAAGACAATTTTACTTGGAATATTCTAAACATCCTCAGATGATACGTTTCATATTACCAAACCACATCTACCTATCCCAGTCCTTCGGAAGGATTCAGTAGGTGATAAAAATGCCAAATCTAGTCTATACATCTGACTGACTGGGTGACATCCTGTAATAGTAATTGTCCTCCTTATTTTAAAATTGAAATTTTACCGAGTGAACACCTTAACACTGAAGTTAATGAGATTTGTTTGTTTCAGAGGCAACTACTTTAAATACGGTAGTTTTCTTCATTGATGATTCTGCACTGAATTACCTCCACCGTTGCTACTCTTAACTAGCAGAACCTTCTTCTCTACAGGCTCGTATTGAAGAGCTGGAAGAAGAGATTGAGTCTGAAAGAGCAACCCGAGCAAAGGCAGAGAAGCAGAGGGCTGATCTGTCACGTGAACTGGAGGAAATCAGTGAGAGGCTTGAAGAAGCCGGAGGGGCTACCTCTGTCCAGATTGAACTCAATAAAAAACGGGAAGCAGAATTCCAGAAAATGAGGCGGGATTTGGAGGAATCTGCCTTGCAGCATGAAGCCACTGTTGCAGCTCTTCGCAAAAAGCATGCAGATAGTACAGCTGAGCTTGGGGAACAAATCGATAATCTTCAACGCGTCAAGCAAAAGTTGGAGAAGGAGAAGAGTGAGTTTAAAATGGAAATTGATGACCTGGCCAGTAATCTAGAGTCTGTTTCCAAGTCTAAGGTATTTGAAAATAAAATCAATGAGTAATCCCAGAATGTAGATTCTTGGTTATACACAGCTATGTAAACATAAAGACATATATGTATAAGAAATCTTCTTAATTCTGTGTATTACAGGCAAATCTAGAGAAAATGTGCCGCACATTAGAGGACCAGCTTAGTGAATTAAAGGCCAAATCTGAGGAAAATCAGAGATCAGTCAATGATCTAACCACACAAAAAGCTCGTCTACAGGCTGAATCAGGTAAGGAGAACATTGAAAATGGGCCAAAATGCAAATAAAGGCTATTCCAAACCATTTTTCCCCTCATCAATTGATAGTAAGTGGTGGGCATTAAATCTACATATTCAGTGACAGACCTCAATCTCAGTTTATCTACAGTTTATTTTTACCCCAAGGCCTGAAACTGTAGAGACACTAATCCATGCAGCTGCACCAGATGCATCAAAAATATGTTTTTGTCCTAAGTGAAATGAAGCACTTAGGCTGTAGGCTGTAGGCTGTAGGCTTTTCAGTGTCCTGGAAGAAGCCAGTGGCAAATAATTTTTTACAAACTCTTCATGGAGACTCATTGATGTCTCCATAAATAAAAGAAGTTGGACTTGACACAAAGGAGATTTTAATTGGTATTGCTTCCAGGATCAATAGTTATATTAAATATGTATTGTTCTTGCTTAAAGAATAAAATTATTTTAAAATCTTGGTTCAAAGGTGAATTGTCACGTCAACTTGAGGAGAAGGAGAGCATAATATCACAGCTTTCCAGAAGCAAGCAAGCATTTACTCAGCAAATAGAAGAGCTGAAGAGGCAGCTAGAGGAAGAGACCAAGGTATTCATTCATAAGCAGAAAATGCTGGGCAATATTTTTAATAGGTTATTAAACATAATGGCACCATCATTTTCAACACTTGAGTCATGTTTGGCAACAAGCACTCTATCTTTCAATGTTCAATTTTGTCATGATGAGTTATTGATAAGAGATTATTTAACTGAATTGATGTGACCCCTTAGTGAGCAGAAATCTTGTCATGTATCATAATTGAATCAAACACTTGACATGTTTACAGTTCTGAGACTCAGCTCCTCACATGCTCATCTTCCTAAAGTCTCATAGAAATCAGAGGATATTATTTTTTATTAGGCATGCATAGGATTTACTGGCCATGCATTTCAAATCTGAACTCCCTGTTAACCTGTCAAGTATGAAGTCAGTACTTGAGAATACCAAGAACCTTTTTGATTTAATCTGCCCAATTATACATAAATTGCTGAATTAAAATATTAACTCAAGCTCATCATGATAATACTTTGCATTGCTTATAGAGATCTTCCAGAACAGGGAACACACATTTTCAAGAAAGGAAGCTAATTTTTTTGTAAACTACATGATTGCAAGAAATTCCAAAGTCTTAAAATACATTTTTGGACATTCATGGAGAAACCTTGAGTAGTGTGGATATTCTCTTCATTCTCATGACAATTTGAAACTAGGTTCTTTGCACAAAATATATAAAATATAAGCATTAATGTTTGTGTATGAAGTTTGTAGCATGCCTACAGTGAATACTGTACATGTTATAATCTGAGTTCAGAAATTTCATGGTGTACTGATAATTCTTAGGCAAAGAATGCATTGGCACATGCTTTACAATCTTCTCGGCATGACTGTGACTTGCTCCGAGAACAATATGAAGAAGAACAGGAAGCCAAGAGTGAGCTCCAGCGTGCCCTGTCCAAAGCCAATGGAGAAGTTGCTCAGTGGAGAACCAAGTATGAAACAGATGCTATTCAACGCACAGAAGAGCTAGAAGAGGCGAAGTAAGTGAGGAGTGAGAAAAATTGACAAACTAGTATAATCTTTACATACTAGCTTTCCAACATTTATGCACTCAAATTATCCATTTGTGTCAACATTCCAACAAAAATGGGTAGTTCTTATTATATTCAAGGACATTTATAATCTTCCATATAAATGCCAGTGTAAGAGAACCTTACAGCAACTCTAAAAAAGAAAAGAAAATGCTGCTGGTGTGTGGTCCACAGTCTGTATTTTTGTTGTTGTTGTTGTTTCTTAATATACAGTATTTGAAAGAGTGATTTTTTTCTGAGAACTATATGAATGTCTTAGAAACAGATTATACTAAAACAAATGCATTGGACTATAGTCAGTCTTATTTTAGGCTAGGGTTTCTTTTGCTCATTAAAAAAATAAATAAGCTGCAATGCCTGGTTGACACCAGACTTATACTGAACTATAAAGATAGTTTACAAACTGTAGCTTATTTCCAACTAAAATACGATACAAATGATACAATACAAATGATACAATACAAACAGTTAGCTTAGTGTAATATGTGACTCCAGCCTCTGTATTTAACTTTGCTATTAGAGAGGTTTACTAAACAAAATTCTCCAAGCATACAGTTATGCCTTAAGCAATATTCTACTGGACAAAGCTGATTTCATAGAGAACCTAAGTACCGGATGGAACATCATTATTTCAATCTGACTTCTTTAAGGAAAAAACTTGCTCAGCGACTTCAAGAGGCTGAAGAGCAAGTTGAAGCTGTGAACTCCAAATGTGCTTCCTTGGAGAAAACAAAGCAGAGACTGCTTTGTGAGGTGGAAGACCTAATGGTGGATGTCGAAAGAGCTAATGCGCAGGCAGCTGCTCTAGACAAAAAACAGAGAAATTTTGACAAGGTATAGTTTGAAGTATTACAGTTTTTAAAAGTCTATTGCCACCAGAGGGATGACTCGATCTGAGGAATGGAGGCATGCCGTGAAAATATAGAATGTGGATTTTGTAAACCTGAATTTAGAATTTAAATTACACAGTAGCATAAACTTAGTATCATTCTAAGATCTTCTTTCTGTGTACTAACCTGTACATAACAAGTCAGGGTTATTATTTAATCGTCAGTGATTTGTGTTAGTTTCACCTGAACCTTCTTAGCTTAACCGAGATACCGATAGCTGGTATGTTCAGACCATTCTATGGGACACACAAGTCATATCTTGACTTGTTTAGGGTTGAAATGTGTTACTTGCCACTGTAAAACCAGTGGGATTGAGAAAGTGATGTGTTGATAGAAAAGTTACTGAAATGCTGGATCGATTTAGTGAAGGAAAAAAAGTGGACAAAATCAGCACTATAGTTACTGACTCAAACATATTGGATATTAAGATTTTGGCAGAATGGAAGACCAAATACGAGGAGAGCCAGTCAGAACTGGAAAGTTCCTTAAAGGAAGCTCGCTCCTTGAGTACTGAACTTTTCAAAATGAAAAATGCCTACGAAGAAACATTAGATCAATTGGAGACAATGAAGAGAGAAAACAAGAATTTGCAGCGTAAGTACCACACCTTGGTGCTTTGTTGGCATTTTAATGTTTCTTCTATGGTCACAGGAAGATCGCTCTTCTTTTATTCTTTTAATCAACTATTTGTACGCTTAAATATTTTGTAGAAGAAATTGCTGATCTCACAGAACAAATTGCTCAAAATGGCAAGTTTATCCATGAACTTGAGAAAGCCAAGAAACAGATAGAGATAGAGAAATCTGAGATGCAGATGGCCTTGGAGGAAGCAGAGGTAAGAAGTTAAAAATGGATTTTTTTAAAAGGTTGTTAATTATGCTTTTATAAGTGTCTTTTTGAGTAGGCACTGAAAATGCTAATTCATAGCAGTTAATTAATTCTGTGTTGTGTACCCATTCATTTACAAAAACTTCCATTTTGATGCTAACTCATTCTAAAAAGAGTCATAATCGATTTAAGTTTCTCAAACCCAGTATCCATATGATTTTCCAATAGGCAGCTCTTGAACATGAAGAGGCCAAAATTCTTCGCATTCAGCTTGAGTTAACCCAGGTTAAATCTGAGATTGATAGGAAGATTGCAGAGAAAGAGGAAGAAATTGATCAGATGAAGCGGAATCACCAAAGAACAGTGGAAACCATGCAAAACGCCTTGGATTCAGAAATCCGGAGTAGGAATGAGGCCATAAGGATTAAGAAGAAGATGGAAGGGGATCTAAATGAAATGGAAATCCAGCTGAGCCATGCAAATCGCATTGCAGTTGAGACACAGAAACATCTGAGGAATGTTCAAGGACAGCTCAAAGTACTTTCCATCAATTAATGTTTTATATGAATAATAAAAATGATTTGCCCAAGGATCACTTCTGCTAAATAATATTCTTGTTTGAAATTAGGATACACAGCTACATTTGGACGATGCCCTCCGAGGCCAAGAAGATCTAAAAGAGCAATTGGCCATGGTTGAACGCCGAGCTAATCTGATGCAGGCTGAGATTGAGGAACTCCGGGCAGCTCTGGAACAGACAGAGAGAGGAAGGAAGATTGCTGAACAAGAGCTTATGGATGCTACTGAACGGGTGCAGCTTTTGCATACACAGGTACAGATGACATCATGATTTTGTTGTTAGTTGCGAAGTCATGTCTGACCCATCGCGGCCCCATTGACAACTTTCTTCCAGGCCTTCCTGTTCTCTACCATCCCCTGGAGACCATTTAATCTCACGCTGACTGCTTCAGTGACTCCACCCAGCCACTTCATTCTCTGCCGTCCCATTCTTTTGCCCACAATCGTTCCCAGCATTAGACTCTTCTCCAGTGAGTCCTTCCTTCTCCTTAAGGACCAAGAATTTGAGTGTCATCTTCAGGATCTGGCCTTCTAAAGAGCAGTCAGGGTTGTTCTCCTCTAGGACCAACCAGTTTGATTGCCTTGCACTCCAAGGGACTCGCAGGAGACTTCTCCAGCAGTCATGATAGCAGTATAAGAATTATCTTGCAAAATCTTGTCTATCTTGGAGTGTCCAACATTGGCCAACAAAAGCATAGCATGATGGATATAGCTATTATTTTGTTTATTGCAACTTCTCACATCAAGAATACTGATTTTAAATTTGGAGGGAATAGCTCTAATAATTATTAGGAGTTTTTGCAAAAATATTCAGATACATTTTCACTCTCTCTTCTTTAGAACACTAGTCTCATTAACACAAAGAAGAAGCTGGAAGTTGATATCTCTCAGCTTCAAGGTGAAGTGGAAGATGCCATCAAAGAGGCCAGAAATGCAGAGGAAAAGGCAAAGAAGGCCATTACAGATGTAAGTCCTAGATTATGTACTTCCCGCCTACCGCATTTTTATCATATGCAACACAAACTTCTCAAATCAGATAATCCTGCTTTTCAAAGCTTATTCTGGAAAAAAAATGAGACTTTTGCAGACAGTTTAGGCATTCATTATTAATGTAAGTAATCTTGTACAGAGATCTAGTGGGAAGTCCAAATTGTGTTGCTCATTTTGTTTGGTTGTTTGTTTATAGGCCACTCCAATGGACTTATAAACCCCCAAATCCATAACTTGGGTAAAACCAGAAAAGATGAATAGACAAAATCAAGTTAATATTAACAATTACACAATCAAATAAAGACCAAAAACCATAATACAGCTATATATCAGCCAGAAATCTAAACATTCAAAGCCAAAGTTAAACCTCCTAAATTCAGTGAGAAGAGGAATGCTGGTTATGGAATGCACATTCCTAATTCCCAAGATGACCTCCTCTTCTTTATTTTACATGCACTGACTTTGACTATTTGTTGATCTGAATCTATTGCTTATGATTCAAGGCAGCCATGATGGCAGAGGAGCTGAAGAAAGAGCAAGACACAAGTGCCCACCTGGAAAGAATGAAGAAGAACCTGGATCAGACAGTGAAGGATCTCCAGCTTCGTCTGGATGAGGCAGAACAACTTGCCCTGAAAGGGGGAAAGAAACAGATTCAGAAGATGGAGGCCAGGGTAAACACTGGGGTTCAGACCTGTGGTAGATATCAGCTATCTTCAGAGACTCTGCTATTAGATGTTCAAATTGTATCATTTCAACTCTAGATCCGAGAGCTAGAGTCTGAACTTGAGGGAGAGCAGAAGCGAGCTACGGAAGCAATCAAAGGTATCCGCAAATATGAGCGGCGAGTCAAAGAATTGACTTTCCAGGTAAGAGGAAAAGGAAGTAGTTGGTTCACAGCAATTCTTTCCTTTGAATATCCTAAAATTGTATCACATTTCTAGGGTGAGGAGGACAGGAAGAACGTGATCAGACTACAAGATTTAGTGGATAAACTTCAGTTGAAAGTGAAATCCTACAAGAGACAAGCAGAGGAGGCTGTAAGTCATTTTAGACTTTTTTGGCACTTAAAAATACCAACTTCAGGTTCTCAAAATTGAAATTCATACATTGCCTTTTCAGGCTAATATGGTTTTGTGTGCACGTGTGTTTGTGTAATTCTTGTCTGGCTACAGGATGAACAGGCCAACGTTCACCTCTCCAAATTCAGAAAAACACAACATGAGCTGGAAGAGGCTGAGGAAAGAGCTGATATTGCTGAGTCTCAGGTCAATAAGCTCCGAGCAAAATCCAGAGAAATTACTACCTCAAAGGTAAATGCTTCTTTTGTCCAGCGCTAAACCATTTTTTTTCCCACACAGAGGATGAAGTGGCATTACAGCAAGGAATGATAGGAATCTGAGCTCTCCTTAGGAATATCCAGGACTGTTTTCACTAGAAATTTATATACTACTAAAACTCTTGATCTTCAACAGGGTGAAATGGTGCATCATAGGCAACACTTTTTGAAGCAAGATAATTCAGATGGGTTAATTTATAAATTGTGTCCAAAATCTTGGACCCAGGACACCCAAGGAAATGAAATTTGGGAAAGTTGTGGTTGCTTCACTGCTACTGGCTGATGCTGGGCTGATGCTGTAGCCACATGGTTTTCATTTTCAACATTCTGTGACAATTTCTTGAATAATTTTGCAATTTGTTGCAAATTCCGCACTCAACTATAGACACTTACCTACCTGCTGAAAAAGGAAGGAAGAGAGGAAGGGACCCTGCACACTATATCAGCCCATGCCAACCACTATGTGCTCCCCTGATGCATGCCAGCCCCCCCCCACACCTTCCCTGAACTATGCAGCACCTCTTCCATGCCCCCATGCATCTTCCTAAGGTATTGCCCCCTTACATGCCTTCCCTGAGCCACCAGGCACCAGTTACCAAATACTCATAATATTTGCCTTTTGATCCAGAAGATTGTCTCAGCACAGCTTTCTGTAAAAACAAACATTCATTATATTTGAAATATATAGCCACCAGCCACAAGGGCCTGGTGGCTCAGCAGACTGATAGCATTGTGATTAACACCAGCTGTCTGCAATTACTGTAAGTTCGAATCTCCCCAGGCTCAAGGTTGACTCAGCCTTCCATCTTTCTAAGGTAGGTAAATTGAGGACCCAGTTTGTGGGGGCAATAAGCTGACTTTGTATAAATATACAAAAGTATGAAGGCTATTGCTTAATGCATTGTAAGCCGCCCTGAGTCTCTGGAGAAGGGCGGCATATAAATCAAATAAAAAACAATAAAAAAAATAAAAAGCAG
Source organism: Pituophis catenifer annectens (assembly GCF_029215685.1). Lineage (NCBI taxonomy): Eukaryota > Metazoa > Chordata > Lepidosauria > Squamata > Colubridae > Pituophis > Pituophis catenifer. Next base: position 128,385,858 of record NW_027256882.1, read on the forward strand.
ATTTATTAAGAAGCGCACGAGGCAATAAAGCCTCCAATCTATATATACTACACCTTAAAGAGAAGAAGACACAGTGTAAGAAAGACAAAGCTAGAAACAGGGAGTTCCTTTTGTGTCTAATTTACAGGCATTGAATTATCTAATAATAGGACAGGTAAGAGCAGACATGGAGTCAGGGTGCGATGACCATCCTGATTTCACTTCACCAAATTTAGCTTCACCTGGCTAATTTGGTAGATAGATCTGCTAATAAATAAGATTTTTTTCCTCATTGGGCTGGTCCTGAGAAGTAACTAATAAAACAGTACTAAGTTGAAGTACTATGGATGGGATCCCAAAGGTGCTTTTTCAAGAGACAACTGGACTTTCTGGTTTTTCTTTGAAGATGTTTCACTTCTCATCCAAGAAGCTTCCTCAGTTCTGACTGGTGGGGAATGGAAAGATTTATACTCCTTGCAGACAGCTGATCATTTGCATTCTTTTAGAGATCCATGTCAAAATTGAGCAGCCCTCTCTCAACAGAGGGGGAGGGATACAGTATCATCTATCTCTAGACTGCAACACAGTCCTTTTAGCAGTCCCAAGAAGGTTCCACACCCATTTGCACTATTCAGGTGATCCTGAAGACACAGGCAAACCTCCAAGTGGCCTCAATGACTCTCTAAAAGAATGCAAATGACCAGCTATCTGCAAGGAGTATTAATCTTTCCATTCCCCACCAGTCAGAACTGAGGAAGCTTCTTAGATGAGAAGCGAAACATCTTCAAAGAAAAACAAAGAAAGTCCAATTGCCTCTTGAAAAAGCACCTTCAGGACAACCATGACCTGGATGACTGAGAATCTCCATAGACATATGGATGGTATGTAAGACATTGCAACAAAAGTTCGAAAATGGCTCTTGACCTTTCTGAGCAGATGCCTGGGGAGTTTTATATGCTGTTATTGTTGTACCTTCCCTCAAAGGTGTGCCTGGCAGGCCATTAAATCTAGCCAAGAAAATCACTGTCCTACATAAAAAAAGAAATACTAGTGAGAATAGTTGGTTGGAAGAAAAAGGCCTTTCATACAAATCATCCTTAGAGAAATAGGGGAATAAATGTCACTCTTTCTGAAAGTTAGCAGAATTTAATTTAATTTCAGCTAATAACTTCTGCCAGCATATCCTCATCTGTGCCTCAATAGTGCAGATCCAAGCACTCTCCAGGCATAAAAGAACATTAGATATACCCTAGGAGACATACAGCACTGCTCTTATAGATTGAATTTGAGTTGCTTCAAGAGCAAGTAGATTTTTATAATATGCAAAGCCGCACTCGATAAAGGAAAAGGTTCAATACCTCAGCCTGAAGAATTTGACTCCAGCAGGGAGGTAATTATTGCCTCTGCGGTATGCAATTTGTATGATTGCATTGGTTCAGGCAGTCATGGTCTTGCTTGCTTCTTCCTTTGGGGTAGAAAATTGAACGATGATTCCAAGTTATTTGAAGTTCTTAGCTTGTTCAATAGGTATTGCTTAGCTTCCTGTGGTGAATGCTGTTACTACACCTTTTCCCAAACAAAACATGGCTAATTCTGGCTATACTGAGAATATTAAAAGCTTACCTGGGCAAGCAGTTTGAAATGCTGATTTATGTTAGCTCTTTGCTGGATAGCTAGGCTTGTAAAACCACAACTATGACAACCGTTCATACAAATATACTCAGGGGAGAAGTAGTATGATAATGCCTGTCTATTCAAAATACATGTTGTTCCACGTTATCTCTCAGCATACATAAACTGCAAATGCCAGATCAAGCTTATGCATGTAGAACTCTACCAGTGGTGGGTTTCAAATTTTTTTTACTACCGGTTCTGTGGGTGTGGCATGGCTTGGGTGTGGCTTGGTGGGCGTGGCAGGGGAAGGATACTGTAAAATCTCCATTCCCACCCCACTCCAGGGGAAGGATACTGTAAAATCTCCATTTCCTCCCCAATCCAAGGGAAAGTTATTGCAAAATCCCCATTTTCTCCCAATCAGCTGGGACTTGGGAGGCAGAGAATAGATGGGGGTGGGGCCAGTCAGATTTTTTACTACCGGTTCTCCGAAATACTCAAAATTTCCGCTACCGGTTCTCCAGAACTGGTCAGAATCTGCTGAAACCCACTCTGAATTCTGCGTTTTGGGGTGTATTGAGTGCCGTCTGCAGATAAGGTAACCCACGCCCGAAGCAAAGTATGCAGATATAAATCTCACTTCGGCCCATATGCTGACTTTGCACCCATGCATGGCTGAAAGCCAAGTGAAATCCAGGAAGGCAGAATGGAAGCCAGGCTGCCAGTCTTGAATGTGTGGCCTCTCTGCATGGGATAGTGATATTTTAATAATCATGGCTTACAGAAAGAGATCAAGGTCAAACTATATCACTTTCAATTCTTCAATATTTTCAGCTCACATACAAGAAGGCGAATGAAGCAAAGCTATGAGTTTTGTTTATATCTCATTTTACTAAGATAAAAGGGCACCAACTATATCCTTCCTTTGCCTGAATTGTTGCCTACATCTATCTTGGGGTAAGGGAGTGAAATTGTAGCATCCCCCTGTTTGCAGACTTGGAGGCACACAATTTTGCTTGTTTACATTGAGAAAACCTTGTATGAGGATAGATTTGACTTACTATTGTTTACAGAAAAATGGTAGCTGTAGGGATATGTTGCTTTCATACTTTCATACAGTATATATGTATATAAAGTATATATGTATATAAAGTATACATATACACACAGTAACTTTGTTTTTTTGTTTTTGTTGTTGTTTGTTTGTTTCTGGCAGGTTGTAATAGAAAGTGAAGAATGAATCCCGAATCCATTGCTGGACTGAAGATGGGAATGTATGCAAAATGCATATGTCTTCCTGATCTTTCATGAAAATTGTAGTAAACTTTCCTTTAGCCAAACCAGTAGAAAATAAATTGTGCTTTACTTAATAAATAAGCGATTTTTGTTTTCTTTCTGAATTTGGTATAGCTTCTATTAGCTAATGGTTGACATTTGCCTTTGCATGACATACAGGGCCGGATTTAGATGAAAAGAGGCCCTAGGCTATTCCACTTATGAGGCCCTTTCACCTATAGTGAAAGTGTAATTTTAATTTTGCTAACAATTTGAATGTAGCCCCCTCTTGATCTTGAGGCCCTAGGCTGAAGCCTAGTTAGCCTATAGGAAAATCCGGCCCTGATGACATATCAAGAGTTAGACTCCAAATGTCAGTGGGGACAATTTATTTTTCACATATTGTACATGTATAATGTTGTTTTCACTCCCTCTTGTGTAACTGTTTACCTTCCCCCAATATATATACCTCTAATTGTACCTCTCCAGCAAAATACCACTCCCCCCACTCTTCCTCTTCACACTGCAGTTTATTTATTTACGTGTAGATGGAGCTATTGTCACCAGTGACACCCCTCTCAATGCTGACAAGCTGATTTCAGCCTGAGGCTGATGAAGAAAAAAAAAAAAAAGCCCGGTAAAGGCAAGAAATTAACACAAATGGATTAAGAGCACAAAAGGAAAGGAGGAGTGGGATGAACACAGATGCTGCACTCTTTGTTCAGAACAAATGAAAGAACTTTTCTTTCATTTCCCAAAGGGGGAAAAAAAAACACAGCTTTGTTTGTTTATAGAGAGGCCTATCCATGTCATAATAATCTCCTCTACAATTACCAGGAAAAAAATGAGTCAAAGCCCCTCTCCCCTCACCGCCTTTTTCTACCTCCTTTGGAATAAAGAAGAATGAAAGAAGGGAGTGGCAGAGAGAAAGGCATAGAAGTGGTTGAGGAAATGAAAAGGCAACAGGCAACAGTATGTGGGCACAAATACTGGGAGTGAAAAGACTAAAGGAGAGGTACTTTCCTGAGCAGCACCAAGGTTCCCCTCCCCATTCCCCCTTCATTCACATTTTCTGATGTTCCCTCTTAAATAGAAGTAAAAATTATTCCTCTGTTTTGCGGCCTGCTATCTTAAAGAGTCACAAACAACGTTTAGAACTCTGATTACCATATTTTTCAGAGTATAAGAAGCACTGGAATATAAGATGCAGCTTAGTTTTGGGGGAGGAAAATAGGGGGAAAAAATCTGCCTACCAGGTATTCATCTGGCTAGCATCCTTAGTCTGGTCAGCTTCAGCACATTAGTTTGCTGGTTTTTATCCCTTGCTTGGGGATAAAAAACAGCTTCTAAAGCACAACTGATCTTTGGAGAGAGAAGCAATGAGAAAAGCAGGCAAACCACAGAGATTGCTTCACTCGCTAGTGCCTCGTTAGGTCTGAAAAAAAGCTTCAAAAAATCTACATTCAGAGTATAAGACGCACCCAAATTTTCAGCCTCTTTTAGGAAGGAAAAAAGTGTGTCTTATATTCTGAAAGTACAGTTTATACACTGCATGATTGAACCCACACATCAGCAAAGAGATCAGTATCACTATTGATGTATGTGTGACCCACCTCAGACGGATGAGTCAACCTTGAGCCGGTGAGACCTGAACTGCCAAACTGCTGGCAGCCGGTGATCAGCAGAGTAGCCTGCAGTACTGCACTCTAACCACTGCGCCACCGCAGCTCTATCACTCAAAGTAGCCTAGAGGTGCCATATATCTTTGCAGTGGCACCAGTTTTAGACCATGAACTAAAATTTGGATAGTGCATCGCTTCATCATAACCTTCTTAGAGATCAGTGTGAGAACCCTGCTAAGTTATTGTGGAACTGTGACAGCATGAAAAGTAAACATTTTCCTCAAGATGGGCCTCACTGCAGCTTTGGTTCCGAGTATAGAAACCTATGAGACAACAAGTACTGTAGCTGCTGAGAGGGAGGGTGAAACTTGATAAGGTTGTATTGCCTTACATAGAAAGGATATATGCCTGAGCCAGCAGGCTAACTATAGGCAGTCTTAGAGGTTTCTTGATATAGTTAATGTAGCCCTTAATAGACATGCAAGACATTCCACAGGAGAATGCCTGCTGCATGTTAAAATGGACCATGATGTCATAATACTATTGATAACACAGTTTTATAAAGACAGACCCTATTCATATAACCATAGGGGTTGGCCTGGGGGCTCTGATAATTGTACTATGTTGGAAGAGGGAGAGGGAGAGTCATTCTGTTAATACCCCTGAATCTTTTCCGTGTCTTTTAATATTCTTGTGAATGAAGGCACGTATAGATGCCGCAGAATAATGTTGCAGGATCCAATCTGAGTCGGTCACCAGGACCAAAGGTTTATTCTTCCAAGGTTCAGGTTCATGCTGGGCCCAAAGGGAACTTCTCTCTATCCAGAATCTTTTAATATTCTTGTTTATATCGCTGCATCCTTCCTATTTACAGTCTATTGGGATTCAGCAATGATGCTGGACAGACAAGTATTATTGGTGGAAAAAAAAAAGGCTTTTCATAAGATTTGTTTAGTAAACCAACTGCATGCCCATCTACAGGGCAAAGGCCTAGCCTCTATGACTTATGCGCTGGTAAATCTAAAAGGTGGGTTACTGTAATGTGCAAAATGCACTTTTTGTAGAGCAGCCAATAAAGATGGCCTAGAAATTAGAATGACCCAGAATTTGGCAGCAAACATAGGGAGTAATATCTCCTGAAGGTCTCATATTTAATGAGCTTCACTGGTTGCTGGTTGTCTTCCAAGTCTAATTTAAGGTGGTTGAGGGCAAATTTTTCAGCTATTTCTAATCAGGCTGGTTATTATAAAACAGAGTAGAAAGTAAAGAGTATTTCTCTTTGCTATTCCTCTCTGGCTTATTCTTCCCTCTCACGCAATGTCTTTTGCAGTGCAAGAAATGTTCTGATTTGCTCCTGATTTTGTGTAAATGACTCCAGAAGCTTTGTCTGACGAATGGAGTAAATTATTTTAAATATTAAATAAATATTTAAAATAAATTTGAATATATAAATATTTAAGTATTTAATTAATGGCAAATGTTTGTGTGTGTATATGTGTGTGTCACAATGATTATCAGAGGACTCTATGAAATCTTGTTTTTTAAAAAAGCCCAGAATCATTTTGGATAGTGAGATGGGTAGCATATAAATTTAATAAATAAATAATAAAAGAAAAGAAAAAGAAAAAAGTAGAGATAAAAATGAAACCCTGGTTAGCTACTTCAGTTAAGGTAAAGGTTCCCCTTGCACATATGTGCTAGTTGTTCCTGCCTCTAGGGGGCGGTGCTCATCTCCATTTCAAAACTGAAGATTTCACAGGTCACTTCTGGACAGAATTTCCAATAAAATGAATATTTCTTTCTACGAATAACCTATCACAGCTAACTGATATGTATGTATGTAGGTAAAGAAGATTCTGAAGCAAGGGAACAAGGAAGTCACACTCTTTCTGTGGGCTTCCTCTGCCTTGAAATTTACGAAGTACTTGCATTGACGTTGCATTGAAGTAAGAAACAACAAGCAAATCACTCTTTAATTCAGTAAAATCAAAAACATCTGTCACTCACCCCAGTTTGGATTCAAGAATTTGGGGAATAAATATTTATTGCTTTTCATGGTTGACCCAAATTCCTAAGGACAGAGGAATTTGCATATTTATCACCTGGGAAGCAAATCACTGACAACAGAGAGCTATAGAGAGAACAGAGTATTGCTGTGTCTTATCATCACTTGTCTGCTTCTCCTGTTTTCACAGTATAGTAGTTGCCATTATGTTGAATAGTGTGTGTTAACATTTCTAGACACTGGATGGTGTGCGAGAATCTTAGATGGCGAAACAATAACAATAATGTCTAGAGATGTTAATGTCATAATATGCTGTAGGAACCTGAACTGTACTATCTTTCTCTGAAATGAAAATAAAAATGCTTTCATCTGATGCACAATAAATAGCTGTGACCCAACAACTTCTAGTCATAGTCCATCCAGCCTGAATCCAGCCTGAATCTCCTGACAGTAATTGACCAATTTTAGCCAATAGGCCCCAGCAACTTTTCCCATTTGAGGACTGCCTGCCTAATAGGCAACCTTGCTTTCAGTTCCTTTAGGATGCTTTTGTATCAAAACTGGCTGTTTAGACCTGGGATCTCCAATGTAGCATCTGGACATATCAATGTGAACACCTCTCTTTGACTTCTGATTTTCTTATGTTACATTTTTATTTCAACTAAAAAAAAGCTGCCAAACTGCGAAGCAATAGGGAAGACAAGAAATATAGTCATTATGGCCATCATGAGATTTTTCTGTACATAATTCAAGGATTCATACAACAATGCTATGCTTTTAATTGAGAACAGTCTCTACATAATTGATAAAAAAGAGAAGTATAATAGGAATTTTCTGAAACATCACAGAGGTACTTCTCTCACACAAAGACACACATTAGTTTCTGCTTCAAATGTAGTCATCTTTACAGGGGACTGCAATAATCCAGTCCAGAAGCTTCCAAGACACAAATTGAAGTGTGCCTATCTGCCTTCGAATAGGGGGCACAGACAGACTACCTAGCAAACCTGCTAAAATGAATTACAATAGACATAATTTTGAACTTGAAGGACAATTGCTGGGTTCAAAAGTACAGTGAATCTGTAATTTGATGGACATTGGTTTCGCAGTTTGGAGATTTAATGGACAGGATCTGCTGACTGAGAGGGTTCCTGCCTCATCCCTGGCCTGTTTTTCAGTTCTACTGTACACTTCGCTACTTCTGGAAGCTGTTCTGCCTCTTAGATCAACCGAGTGAATCTAAGAGCCAGTGTTTCTGGCTCTGGTGCTCCCATACATGTTCCTCAGCATCCATTTGGCTTCTTGTCTGCGCTGATTCATTTTGCTTGAATGGTCACAGCTCATGCTGCTTTGTGATCTTTGGCTGAGACCTGAATGCCTTTTTCACATTTTTTGGTACAATTATTTGTGGGCTTGAAAAAATCCTATTTCTCAATTAATGGAGTCTTGGCTTTTAACAGACCTTCCTTCCGCCCATTAGTTCCCATGGATCCATTAAACTGAAGGCTCACTGTACTCTGATTGACAGGTCTGATCCTTGAGAGAAAGTGAGATTATTCTTGGCTCCGTTTACACTGTTACTCTGCAACAGCTCCTTAGACTGTGATCGGCTGTGTGCTTTCTTTTATTCTGGAATTTTTCACTAGTGATTTATAGAATCTATGCTGTTTCTATGCAATATATGGCAGTCTTTGTGAATTATTATCATACTGATGACTGGGGTGGCAGTATAAGAAGATGCTGTAAATCATAATAACTCTTCATAACGTTATGCTTTCCTGCTTTTTTGGTTTGCTTGCAGAACATGTAGAGCACCTTTAAGTGTTTTATTGTGAATGAAAACACCATACATCTCCACATCACTGAAGGGATAATGAGAGGATACGTCCCATTTGCCTTGTCACTTCTCTACCTTTTCTCATGCCCTGATCCTTTACTCATTTGTCTTAATACAGTGGTAGCTGTGAGCATCCAAGTTAAGTATTAGAAAGCACTGTCCAAACTGGAGCAAAAATGATGGTGCCAAGAGGGCTGACCAAAAGAAGGAAAAAAGACTGAAGCCAAGCAATAACAATAGCACTTATATACCGCTTCCCAGTGTTTTCAGCCCTCTCTAAGCGGTTTACAGAGTCAGCATATTGTCCCCAACAATCTGGGACCTCATTTTATTGACCTCGGAAGGATGGAAGGCTGACTCAGCTTTTTGGAAGCAGACCATACAAGGGAGTAGAATTTGCCCTTGCCACCAATCCAGGCCCAAATGGTTATGTTGCAATAACTACCCAGCAGCACCAAAGTTTTTGCATTCCTCTTCATCAATATGTAATCTTATCTGCACATCTGCCCTACCAAGAAACTAGTGAACATGATTCCTTGAAGAATGCAACAGGCCTTTTCAGCTTCAAATCAGAAGGAAATGATAGCTAATTCCAAAAAGATGAAAGACAGGTGGATCTCTATTGGAAAGAGATGTATAAGGGAAGAGAGGCTGTTAAAATTGTTCCCAAAGTGGCCAGAATGGATAAGCACCCATTGAAAAATTGCCTGCCCCTTGCAGCCTTCTCTTCCTCAGCAAAGAATGGAAACAACATGTGTTTTAGATTTTACTCCTTTAGAAGCTTTTTGGATTTTCAGTGAATTCTATTCATTTCAATCACCCAGTGTGCTATGCTTGTACCAACATATCTTCAAGGAAAAATTAAGGTCTGAAATATTGGGTCATATCTTATTGTGACTATAATGCATCAAGGCTGGAAAGATATAATTATTAGAACTCCTCCACTCCCAAGGACTATTGGCCCATGCAGAATAGATTATTTGTTTGGGTTATGTGAGTAACCAGTAGACCAGACCAGGAAATTAATTTCATTTGATTATGTTCATATTGATTATAATAACAGAACCTTGCAAAGGTAATTTGTTACACCTTCTTCTCTTTCTTATTGTTGAGTGAATTAGGCAGGCATCTGCCCAAGTCACTTCTGGACATTCTAATCTTAAAAAAATGCTTCAGTTCTTCTTGCCTAGGTAACTGCTCCTATATATCCACATCAAAATAATCTTCCTTACTCTATACAAATGAAAATGTTTAGCAGGGATATATGCCCCCAAACCTCTCCATGAAAGTAGATATTACTGAAATAATACCTAAACTATAATGCCCATTTAGTTTACCTACTGTCGTTTACTGATCAAGAGCAAAAAAACATAAATTTAGCAATGACATTGACTTTTGCTTATCACTTGATTATTTTTCTATTCTCACATTACATTAAAAATACTGTTTCCAACATACTGTTGGAAATAGACTGAGCCAGAGGGAGGAGTAAAATGGGAAATTAGTCTGGAATCCCTACATGGGCACAACAGAGCAAAGTCTGACCCCTCCACCCCCAATGCTTTTGAACCTTATCTAGTCTTAAGGTAAAGGTAAAAGTTCCCCTCGCAAATATGTGCTAGTCGTTCCTGACTCTAGGGGGCAGTGCTAGCACTCTGTTTCTAAGCCAAAGAGCCAGGACTGTCTGATGACAATTCCATGGTCATGTGGCCAGAATGACTAAACACCGAAGGCGCACGGAACGCTGTTACCTTCCCACCAAGGTGTTCTCTATTTTTCTACTTGTATTTTTTACATGCTTTCAAAGCATGCTAGGTTGGCAGAAGCTGGGACAAGTAACTGGAGCTCACTCTGTTATGCGGCACTAGGGATTGAAACTGCCGAACTGCCAACCTTTCTAGTTGACAACCTCAGCGTCTTAGCGACTGAGCCACCGCGTCTTACCAAGTCCAAACCAACAGAATGAGAAGATTCCTGTATATAGGCTTGAGCAATAAAATAGCTAATTGAACTTTTCACATGTGGATCTGGTTGTCCGTGCCTGACACACACATACCCTTTAATACAGTGGTCTCTAACCTTTCTGGCTCAGTGGACTGGTGATGGTGGTGGCAGTGGGGGAGAAGAGGGGATGGTTTCTCACACGTGCCACTTTCACAAATGCAGCTTCAGGCATGCACTTGCCCACCACTTCCACGGCCAGGTTCTCAAAGGGCTGCATTAATACATAGTTGAGTATGGAGAAAATGAACTTCATATGCCATCTTTACTACATTGGGTACGGTTCCCCATTCACAAGCATATTAAAATCTAAGAAGGTTAGAATATCAAGACAATCCTAAATTGATTTGCTTTCGTTTTGAAGAATCTGATTTTTTAAAATACAAATAATTACCAAAGAAGCTGAAGCCAATGGAAAGAGAATAAATGATCCATCAAAATAATTTCTGTGCACATTATATGCTATATTAATCAATAAACATTAATAAATGAACAAGCTCCACCACTTATTTAAACCACAGAGACTGTATTTTTAAATAACTGTACAGCTACCTGCTTTTTACCACTAGAGGGACATCCAGTCCATGAGATGTCCGTCTTATGTTTTTCTGTGAGAGTTTTTGTCAAACCTCTCATCACCATCTTTCTTCAACCGTTGAACATTAAATTCTTGCTTTTTCAACATAAAAACAAAACATTCTAAAAATTTAGATATTAGCCAGATATATTTCAATTTTTATATAATGCTTTGCATTAAAAACTCATAGAGTAACTTCAATTTCTTGGCATTTTCTCAGTTTTGGATTATATTTTTTTATTCATGTATTTGTGTATGTATATATTTATTAATTTTTTTGCCTTAGTTTTACAAATAACTCAAGGCAACAAACATATCAAACACAACTTCCTCCTCCTATTTTCTCCACAACCACAACACTATGAAGTGGATTGGGCTGAGAGAGAGTGATTGGCCCAAAGTCACCCACCTGGTATTCATGGCTAATACAGGCCTTGAACTCATGATCTCCCTCTTTCTACCTGATGCCTTAGCCACTAGACCAAACTGGCTCTCATATTATTTATTTATTAATAGTTTTTAAAACTATTATTTCATTATTATTTATTGATTATATGTATTATTTATTATGGTTAATCACACAGTCAGCCAGATGTTATTTATTGTTATTTATTAAATATTTATTTATTTAATAAATATTTATTTAATAAGTATTATTCATTTGTTTTGAATAACAGCAAGTGTTTGTGTAAACTTCCACAAACATATCTACCCTGCATTTTTCTTTTACTGACCAGCTAAGAAGTCTAATAATAGTTTGTATTTCAATAGTAATCTCAGAACAATAAAGTATTCCTTCTCAGCAACTGTGAAAATCCAGAATAGTATCCCGGTAGATTAGTACATAACTTTCAGTGGTGAGGAGAAAAAAAGATATCCTGCTCCTATTCCTTCTCCTTTGGGGCCTACTGCCCAGTGGTGGGCTCCAAATTTTTTTAACAACTGGTTCTCTGCCCTAATGACTGGCTGGGTGTGTGTGGCTGGGGGTTTTTTCCATGTGACTGACTGGACGTGGCCAACTCTACATCATTTGCGTGGGTGGTACCGGTATGGTACAGGCAGGGTTGGGGAGGGAATCCAGGGGTCTCCAGTGGTGGGCAGGAGGAAAGAAAAATCCAACCTGTGTGTGTGTGTGTGTGTGTGTGTGTGTGTGTGTGGGAGAGAGAGAGAGAGAGAGAGAGAGAGAGAGAGAGAGAGAGAGAGAGAGAGAGACTGCATCAAGCTAGACTGGGAAAGCTGGCTAAGAGAGGAAGAAAAGCTAGGTAAACTGGACCCAGATGCTTCCTGGGTCCCCTCATCCCAGATGCAACAATCTTGCACTCTCCCCTCTCTGCTAGCCCCCTTCTTCTCACAGGATCACCCAGCAGTAGAGACGGAGAGGGAGAAGGGGGCAGCGGCAGACGCTAGCATTGAGGGGAGAGTGCCACACAGAAATGGGAGCACACAGAAACTCCACCCCCTTCTCCCTCTCCATTGATGGGCAATCCTGTGCAAAGAAGGGGGCTAGTAGCAGAGAGGGGAAGAGTGTGAGATTGCTGCTTCTGGGATAAGGGGACCCGGGACACGTCTGGGTCTGCCTTACCCAGCTTCTCTTCCTCTTGGAGCCAGCTTTTTCAGGCTGTTTTCAGACCATTTATTGGGCCATTTTCAGGCAGGTTTTTTGGGCCATTTTTGGCCTGAAAACGGCCTGAAAAACGGCCAAAAACCAGGCTGTTTTTCAGGCCATTTTCAGGCCGATTTTCAGGTCAATTTTCAGGCCAATTTTGGCCAGGAAAACAGTCTGAAAACAGCCTGTTTTTTTGGCGGTTTTCAGACCATTTTTGGGCTGATTTTCAGGCCATTTTTGGGCCAATTTTGGCCAGGAAAATGGCCCCCCAAAATGGCCTGAATATGGCCCAAAAAATGGGCGGGAGCGGGGCCAGCCAGTGGTCCGATTTGCCAGTTCTCCGAACTGTGCAGAATCGGAACAACTGGTTTGGGCGAACTGGTCCAAACCGGTAGCAGCCCAGCCTCTGCTAGTGCCCCATCTAGTTGAGATTCTTTCTTACCCATCACTGGGGTTCAATTGATCTCATCAACATGAGGTGTGGCAAAGAGCCTAAGCTACCCTATTATGTCCTGTGCTGATACTATAGTTTTCTCAGGCTAAATACAGTATATATTGAAGTAGTCATTTGACAAAATCATCCTGTGATGAGGAAATATGAGCTATATTTATTTTTTTAAAAATTGTGGTGGTGTCTTTCAGGATAAATCTCTTTTTTTTATAACATTTTATTGAAGAAATTTTTAACAAACTAAAAACTATAAAGGATAAAAAAGAAAAATACATTTTTTCCCATTTCTTTAATATAAATATTCTCAGTGGCAGTGGCAGAAATAAAAACAAAGGATATGTTTATTTTATTAAACTTTAAGAAACAATGCCAAAATGGGCAATAATAATAATAAACCCAAAACTAATGTTCCAAGCGCCCTGTACTTCTATAGCTGGAAACCATCAGCAGGCACTCTCTATTTGGACGGCTAGAGTTTATGTCAGGGAATCTTGTAGGTGACAAAATCCTGAGCCACATACAATTTTATATATAATGATCAGCATTTTGAATTGCAGTGGAAACAAACTGATAATCAGTGTTGCTTCTGCATGGCAGTAAAGAAGCTAACCCGTAAATCATAGGGACGACTGCATTTTGTATCAGTTGAAGTTTCCTGATGGTCTTCAAGAACAGGCCCATGTACAATAAAACAAATTACAGTAATTGATACAAGAAATAAGAATGATGTACAGTACGTGACTATAGTTGTTGCTCCCTGCTCTAGGTAAGGCACGTTTCTCTGCCTTCAATAGGAACATTTATTTATTTATTTATTTATTTATTTATTTATTTATTTATTTATTTATTTATTTATTTATTTATTTATTTATTTATAAAAATCATACCCACCCATCTTACCTCAGGATAACTCTGGGCAGTTTACAATCATAAAGGATATAAACTAAAAATATAAAATAAGTTAATATTTATTTATATTTTTAGTTCAAAAAAATCAAAACACTACGGCCCAATTAAAAGGTTCTTATACATTGCCACTTAAAATACACTGCTCAAAAAAATAAAGGGAACACAAGCAGAAGACATCCGAGATCTGAATGAATGAAATAGCCTTATTAAATACTTTGTTCATTACATACAGTAGTTTTGTGTTCCCTTTAGTTCTTTGAGCAGTGTATAAACTACTGGATGTAAAGAACAAAGTATTTAATAAGGCTATTTCATTCATTCAGATCTCGGATGTCTTCTGCTTGTGTTCCCTTTATTTTTTTGAGCAGTATATTTTACTGAATATGGTGATCCCAGTAAAATTATGCTGTTTAGTTAAACAGGTGGTAAAATGGCACTGTTTAGAGTACTTAATTCAGGCGGAGGAGATTTGGATTCACCTTCTCACTCAACCATGAAGTTTGTGGGGTGATCTAGGGACAACTCCCCTTTCAGCCAGCCAGCTTCCAAGATGTAGCTGACCAATGTCTGCTTTAAGATCCTTGAAGGAAGAATGAAGTACTAAAATAATGATATATACTATAAAGAGTTAAAAGGATCCTTTGGCTCTATTTACTGCTATGAACATGAGAGAAAAGGGAAATGTCTTAATTGGTTAAGCAACAGTAACGCTCGTGAAATGGCAAAAAAATAATAATACTATATATGCTTTGAACTGAAGGGAGTCTGTAAATAATGAATCGTGTTACAACAGCCATCTGGGAGGAAGGGGTGATAGATATATGATCTTTGGGGATGCTCTGATAATTTTAATCTCTAAAATTCCTTGGCATGTAATTCTACTTTGGAGAGAAGCAGTGTGAATAGAAAATGTGATTGTTTCATAGCTGAAAGTATCTTTCCATCGGACATCATTGTGGTCAGCTCAAACTGTTGTGCCTGGGATAGATGGATTAACAGGGTCAAGTGGAACTTTAATGAGGGTAGATGGAAAATAAATTTCATTGCCATACATGGAGGATAGGAGCCACTTGGCATTGACACCCTATTTCTGTACTCAGCCTGTCTGCCAGCTGGTAAGTGCTGATGCAAAGGTAACTGATCTCCCAAAAAACATGGGTCCCTAAAGTAATGTCCATAAAGGAACATTACTGGGTGAAGTCTTAAAAATAGATGCAGTCAATGTGATGCACCCAAAATTGTCCTGGGACCAGGTCTACTCTTGTAACGGCAAAAGAAAGTGTTGAAAGAAAAGGGTAATATGAGTTTTAGTTTCCCGTGCAAAAACTATTTACAGATTACCTTATGGAGCAAGTGGAAGTAGCAAACTGTTTCTTAAGATGGTGTACTGTACAGTATACCTTATATAGGTTTGGATGCCCTTCTATTTTTTTAGAGAGCAAAAAAAAAACCCACTTCAGGAAGGACTGCACTTTCCATCATAGAATAGTCCATTTATTTTACTGATCCTTTCTGGGAAACAATGCCATGTACAATTCACAACACATATTCTCTGAAATAAAAGCAAACAGATCTATAAACTAAACTAAACTCAACTCAACTCTAAAACATTGTATTCCAGAGTTGCTGATATCCTACTCTGCAAAATAATGAAATAACTGTGGAAGAAAAGGTTGATATGAAAATAATGTTGACTCTTCCAGAGTCAGGCAAAGATCTACATAATTCTTCACAAAAAAACTATTTATTAATTGAAAAACAATTTTTTCAATTATTTATTAATTTCAAATAATTGAAAAACAATTTTCAATTATTTCCTAAATATCATCATTACATTACATTAAGAATAGTGATTTATTTTCATGACCCAAAAACCTATAAATCACAGAATATTTTGAGGAGTAAGAATAAGTTTGTGGGACTGAAAACATAAAAATATTGAAGAAATCAAAACATGATATAAGAATCTCACTTTATCCATTTTTATGGGCTCTTTCTTGGGTTGGAGCACAACTTGACAAAGATGCCTTGCTAGAGACAACTATAGTGACAACTTTAGTGCACATTTTTACTCTTCCACTCACCTGGCTATTTCAATTATGGAAGTAGGCTGATGTTTGTCAAAGCCAGAGCAAATTGGTGGGAATTTACAAACCCATTGAAGCAGACTGAGAGAGGGCTGGAAGCCATTTAAAAAAGGCATTAAGAGAAAATTAAACCCAGATTTACAAGGCATGGTTCCTGAGTTTGTGTTCGTGATACTGATGGGAAATTATATGCTGGGCTATGGGGAAAAGAAAGATGACAAGGAGTCTGGAGGCTAAAGTACGAGGGAACTGGTCTAGTCTAACAATCAGAGGGATTAGGGATGATATCATAGCAGTCTTTTAATATTTGAGGGGCAGTCATAGAGAAGAAGGGAGCAATATTCTCCAGAGCACCTGTGGGCAGGACAAGATGTAATGGGTGGAAGACAGGTGAAATCCAGCATGTTCTGACAGGTTCTGGAGAACTGGGAGCGGAAATTTTGAATAGTTCGGAGAACCAGTAGCGGAAATTTTGAGTAGTTCGGAGGACTGGCAAATGCCACCTCTGGCTGGCCCCAGAGTGGGGTGAGAATGGAGAATTTGCAATATCCTTCCCCCAGGAGTGGGGAGGGAATGGGGATTTTGCAGTATCCTTCCCCTGGAGTGAGATGGGAATGGAGATTTTATTTATTTATTTATTTATTTAATTAAATTTTTATACCGCCCTTCTCCAAAATAGGACTCAGGGCGGTGCACAGCCAAGGTAAAAACAAGACATATATACAAACATGGTGAATCTAAAAAAAAACTATTTAAAATAATTAAATGTTTTGGCCGAATTAAAACCATTTCCAATTTAAAATCAATTTAAAAATTAAAAAAATTTTGCAGTATCCTTCCCCTGCCACACCCACCAAGCCACACCTCACCCACCAAACGATGCCCACAGAACCAGTAGTAAAAAAAATTGAATTTCACCACTGGTGGAAGATCATAAAAAAGAGATCCAACCTAGAATTAAAGCAGGCGTAGTTCTACTTACCTTTACTACCGGTTTGCAACAGGATCGCATGCGCAGATTGCTTCTGATGATGTCAGGGTCAGTGGGCCGAGCCTCCCGCCAGTTTTACTACAAGTTCTATAGAACCGGTCCGAACCGGGGGCAACCCACCACTGAATTAAAGGGCAATTTCCTGAAAGTGAGAACAATTAATTAGGTTTTCTAGAAGTTAGTCGATTGACTTTTTGTTAATGTATAAGTGTTTACATGTATTTGTGTTTTACGTTTGTTTATGTTAATAAAATTTAATTAAAAAAAAAAAGAGAACAATTAATTAGTGGAAGGGCTTTCCTCTGGAAGCTTTGGGTACCAAAAAGAGACTGGACAGACATTTGTCTGAAATGGTATAGGGTTTTCTGCTTGAGCAGGTGGTTGGAGTCATCATACCCTATTATTGTATGTTCTACGCTGGTGACTGAATTTGTTTAAGAGCTAGAACTCAAGTTTTGAGGCATGCAGACATGCAATTATATAATTTTCTTCTCCGTCACTCTCCACTGCCCCCAATATTCACAGCCTGACACACTTTTCCTTCTTTCACAATGAAGATGACACATTCTCCTTGTCTGAAAAGAATCCAGATTTAAATAGTATTAATATCTAGTCTAATAAGACTTATATAAAAAACACAAATAGGAGTCTGAAAGATAATTAGAATCTTCATTTGAAGTGCTAAAATGCAATGGAATATTGTACTGATTTCCCACCATGATTTATCATTTATCATGAAGATGTATCTAATGTTCAGACTTTGCTAAATTGAGATAAGGTATAAAAAAGCAACATTTCACAGCAACCACATGCAGGTTACCCACTTTTGCATATTTAATTGTGCTGTAAATGTATCTGAGAGTACTGTGTTTAAAAATTCAACCCAGTACAGTTTTTTAAATATATATTTAGCACAACTTTTAAATCCCACTCCTAAGGGCAACAGAGAATGTACAAGACTTAATACAAACACAGGAAAAATTAGTATCCTGCATGCTTGGGAGAAATGAAATAATTCAATATGAAGATATAAAAGGGCCGGAAATACTTTGCAGGATATATCATCTTAGTACAGGGAAAAATAGGGAAGAACAACTGCAGGGTAAGTGTGATTAAGAAGATGAAAGTGCTTTGGGCCTTTGAGGATAATCATGAGCAGCTGTGAGATCTTAGAAGTGAACATGGCCTGTCCTGCAGGAAGCATATCAAGAAATTGGAAGCCCTCAAGGAATGATATCAACATAGTGAAAAATGGGATCGAGGTAATTAAGATCTATATCTGACTGGTAGAACAGTGACTGCTACATTTTCATGGGGTAGAACGTGGGTGTCAAACTTGCTGCGTCACATTGCCATCATGTGACGTATCGTGACTTTTTTTTCCCTTTGCGGAGCTGGGGTGCATGTGACGCATCCGGCCTGCAGGCCGCCAGTTTGACACATCTGGTGTAGAAATTAAGTGTTTAGAGTCAATTTAAATTAAAGTTAAAGGTGCCTTCCTGGATTACCATAAATTGGAAGAAACAGAAGTTCTATTCAAGTATCAGGAAGTTTGGAGTGCTCTGAATAGACCCTGGCTTTTACTAGAACCACTTAAATGATATCTGCAGGGGAAGAAGGACATTCAGTTGTATTTATCAGAGTCTTGTCTCATGTGGAATCCACAGTTCTATTGGGCAAAAAGTTTTCTCCTGGAAGTTTACAGGAGAAAAAAAAAATCCTTGAGAAATTCATGCAATAAGTACTGATGGCTAGACTGTTTTCAGTTTATTATTTATTAATTCAATTTATATGCCGCCCTTCTCCGGAGACTCAGGGCGGCTTACAATGCATTTAAAAAAAAACCATTATAAAAACATTTAAAAATTAAAACATTAAAACCCATTCACACCATTCATGGCCGGATCTCACAAGATCACAACAGCGAGATCAACGGCCCCAGGCCTGCTGGAAAAGCCAAGTCTTCACCGCTTTTCGGAAGGCCAATAGGGTGGGATGGTCCAGACCTCAGGAGGTAACTGGTTCCAGAGAGCTGGGGCAGCCACAGAGAAGGCCCTCCCACGTGGGCTCACCAGCCGGCATTGTTTAGCTGACGGGACCCGGAGGAGACCAACTCTGTGGGAACTTACCAGACTCTGGGAGCTATGTGGTAGAAGGCAGCTTTGAAGATAACCTGGCCCTGAGCCATGTAGGGCTTTAAAGGTAATAACCAACACCTTGAATTGTGCCCGGAGACCAATAGGGAGCCAGTGTAGCTTGCGGAGAATTGGTGTAATGTGGGTGTATCTAGGTGCACCCACGATAGCTCGCGCGGCTGCATTCTGGACCAACTGTAGTCTCCGAACACTTTTCAAGGATAGCCCCATATAGAGCGCATTGCAATAATCTAACTATGAGGTAACAAGGGCATGAGTGACTGTGAGGAGAGCCTCCCGATCCAAGTAGGGTCGCAATTGGTGCACCAGGCGAACTTGTGCAAAGGTCCCCTAGCCACAGCTGTCAGATGTTGCTATAATCTTACCTGTGAGTGTAGGAGGACACCCAAATTGCGAGCCCGTTCTGAGGGGGACAATGTCTCCCCCCCAGAACCAAGGATGATCAATCAACATAGTCTTTAGGAGGCAGTACCCACAGCCACTTGGTCTTGTCTGGGTTAAGTCTGAGCCTGTTGACTCCCATCCAGATCCTCACAGCCTCCAGGCACCGGCACATCACATCCACTGCAACACTGAATTGACGTGGGGTAGAGATATACAGCTGGGTGTCATCAGTGTACTGCTGATATATCTCACCCCGCATCATCGATGATCTTACCCAGTGGCTTCATGTAGATGTTAAATAGGAGGGGAGAGAGGACCAAGCCCTGAGGCACTCTGCAAATGAGGGGCCTAGGGGTCGACCTCTGTCCTCCTATCAACACCGACTGTGACCGACCAGAGAGATAGGAGGAGAACCACCGTAACACGGTGCCTCCCACTCCCAACTCCCTTAGTCGTCCCAGAAGGATACCAGGGTCAATGGTATCGAAAGCCGCTGAGAGGTCAAGTAGCACCAAGATGGAGGAATGACCCCCTTCTCGGGCTCACCAGAGATCATCTATGAGTGTGACCAAAGCAGTTTCCATGCTGTAGCCAGGCCTGAAGACAGACTGAAAAGGGTCCAGATAATCTGTTTCCTCTAATGACCGCAGGAGCTGAAGTGCCACCACTTTCTCTACAACCTTTCCCCAAAGGGTAGGTTGGAGACTGGACAAAAGTTCTTTAATTCTGCTGGATCCAGGAAAGGCTTCTTGAGGAGGGGCCTTACAACTGCTTCCTTCAATGGTTCATGTTAAATCCAATTCTGATATAGGAACTACATTAGTCCTCTTGATGGATGACCTTGGTTAGGGAAGAGATAGGATGAGAGCAATCTTGTTGACTTTCTGTAAACTTCTACGAGCTTTTGCTAAACTAGCCCTGCAAATTTGGTGTAAGGGTTATACAGTACATTTAAGTGCTTGATTATGATTCAGTATGTAGCATATATGCTATGGCATCCTTCATATCATCACCCGTGCTTTTCAACATCAATAATAAATTGATGAAGTCACTGGAGAATCGGAAGTGAGGTGCTATCAATGTGCCGATTGCACCCTATGTTATTTCCTCGTATCCTCTAAATCAGGGGTGTCAAACTCAATTTCATTGAGGGCCGCATCAGGGTTGTGATTGACCTTGGGGGGGGCATGGCCAGAGTGGGAATGGTCAGCTCGATGTCACTCGTGTCAGGGTCGCCTGTGGTGGCCCGAGTGCTCTGCCAGCAAAAAGGAGCTTGGGGGGGGCACACGTGGCCCTTCTGAGCTCTGTTTTTGCTGGCAGAGGGTTTCAGGAGGCCTTCGCAGACGAAAATGGAGCTCTGTTTTCGCTGGCGGAGACACTGCAGACTGGTCTTTCACTGTTCCCAGGGTAGCGCCATGGGCCAGATCTAAACACCCCACAGGCCAGATCCAGCCCATGGACCTTGAGTTTGACACCCCTGATCTAAATCAAGTGAGACTTTGTAGCTGCTGAATCTGTTCTGAACTCAGTAATTGGTTGGATTAGAGCCAGTGAACTGGAATCCTGGTAAGATGGCCCTTTGTCCAATAATTCAGCCGGCACTTATGTTTTGTATAAGCAATTGCATACATTGGGAGTACTTTTTAATCCCTGTGCTTGGTTGCTTGAGATGCCTTTTATCAGCTTTGACTGATGGAAAGCAAGGGCTATTTCTCACTGTCAGAGAGAGATGTTTTGTCCATTGTGGTTCATCTTCCAGTAGCATCTGAATTTCAGTAGCATAATGTGTTATGTATGCAGCTGTTCTTGGGTATGATTTGGAAGTTTTAGTTAGTATCAAATAAGGTGCTAAAATAATGATGGATGCACCTAGATGTCATTCAATAGTACTGATTCTAAGGAGCTGTAATGGTTGATTATTTCCTATTGGGCTCTATTCTAAATCGTACTACTAGCCTACCTTTAAATGTCTAAATGGCTACAATTTAAAATATCAATGTTTCTTACTATACTAGGTTGCCTATACCTTAAGATTTGCAGGGGAGATCTCACTATTATTTAAATTAGAGCCTTGATAGTACAGTGGTCTACGCACCCTGTTATTAACACAGCTGCCTGCAATTTACTGCTGGTTCGAATCTCTCCAAGGCTCAAGGTTGACTCAGCCTTCCATCCTTTCTAATGTAGGTGAAATGAGGATCCAGTTTGTGGGGGCAATAAGCTGACTTTGTATAAATATACAAAAGTATGAAGGCTATTGCTTAACGTATTGTAAGCCGCCCTGAGTCTCCGGAGAAGGGCGGCATATAAATCAAATTAAAAAAAAAATGGGTAGTCTATCTTCTATGTATGTTTGTAGCCTTAACTGCTGTGCTTTATTGTTTTGTTTTTAGAAGATTTTCAGAGATTCTATATTGATTTGTAGTGATATGATTTATTTCCTGATGTCTGTTTTTTTTTTCAACACTGATGTAATTATTTTATCACTACATCAAATAATCAAGTCTGTATTTGGCTTGAAAAATCCTGTAGATGCCCTGGAAAAAGGCCATTGAAAAATTATCTTAACCCTACAGACAAAGTTTGGGGAAAAAAAGTCATTATATGTATTTGAATCTTGTAGGCTGGGAATTGCTATTACTGTTATTATTTATTGGTCCCTACAATTTATCACTCCTGGCTATCCTGGCTAAGAAAAGTATCTTTTCTTCCAAATTAACAACTGATATTCTCAGAAATAATATACAAATACCAGTTTTGTAAAACAGCTAAATTGTACTGTAAATTTTGAATATTGACTTGATATCTTAAATTGTACAAGCTTGGGAACCGGAATTCTGAAGTTAGAAGAGGCCTTTTAGATCACCAGCTGTAATCCAGTCCAGAGGTGGGTTTCAGCAGGTTCTGACCAGTTCTGGAGAACCGGTAGTGGAAATTTTGAGTAGTTCGGAGAATCGGTAAATACTACCTCTGACTGGCCCTGCCCCCATCTATTCTCTGCCTCCTGAGTCCCAGCTGATCGGGAGGAAATGGGGATTTTACAATATCCTTCCCCTGCCACGTGCACCAAGCCACGCCCACCAAGCCACACCCACAGAACTGGTAGTAAAATATTTTGAAACCCACCACTGATCCAGTCCATCCTGTTTTAATAACAGAATTAAAAGATGCCTCTCCACCTCACATCATTTATTTGTTATCTCAAATTACATTGGTGTGTTTTCTCAAAGGAGGTAAGAAAAAAATACTGATGGGAAAAAGAAACAACTGTCATTCTCCTCAAGATAATGTCCTCAAGAACCTGGAAATAACAGCTGGTTGTCATGTATAATCAATTTGAATAGTGGTATCTAGATATTGCAAAGAAATATATCTAGAAATTTGGGCTCTGACCTGCCCAGAGTGATTTGGATTCAGATAGTTTCCAGGAATGAAGGAAGGAAGGAGAGAAGGAAGAAAGAAAGGAAGGAAAGAAAAACATTTAAAGGAAAGAGTATTAAAAACCAAATCAATCTACTTAGATGATGACATGTATTTTCCCCAACGTATGTGTAAATGTATAATAAATAGGGAGGAAGTAGAGTTGTCCAAAAGATGGGCAGCTATATAAATGTTTTAAATAAATAAGGCAAAAAGAATTGTTAGATTAGTATATTTTATATATATGTGTTTAAATCCCTATATGCCTTTTTGCTCTCCCTTAAACTCTTTTCTCCTCTCCCTCTTCTGTCATGAACTTTTCAGCCTTGTCATATTACTCACCAGCTGTGTAACAGAAACCCTTCAGCTGTTTTGATGTACAAGGAGTAAGCAGACCTAAATTTCATCCTGTCCTTTGGAAACCTTGTGCCCAAATCTTGGACCCCAGGAAGACAGATCCCAGGCTGGTGTAGTGGTTAAGATTGGGGAGACCCAGATTCAAGTCTACTCTCAGACATGGAGAATTCCTGGGCAACTTTGGGCCTTTTACTCTACTTAACAGTTTTGATTGGGGGGGACGGGACTAAAGAAGGCATGTAATATACATCTAAAGAAAATGAAATAAGTCCATTAACCGTTTAAGTTCTGGTGAACTATTTGAGATGACACCTCTATAGTTCCTTTTCTCAGACTTTACCTTTGACTTTACAAGGTCCAAATTACTGTTGCTGCTTTTAAATCAATTTCCTTCAGGAATCGATATCATAATTGGAAAATAGGAGATGGTTTGAAACCCCAAAGCTACCATCATGGTACACATCTCCTACTGTACTTAATTTATATCCAGACTCATGGATGTACTCATAATAGGTAATAATTGTTCTACTCAAGGTTTGCTTCTATAATAAGTAGTTATGGAATGTACAACATTACTGTGCCTCTGATTAAGCCCATTTAATTCTCTTTGTATTGGCCATGCTGCTGAAAATAAGAGACCACCTGAATTAACCAACCCAATTTTGTGACCCCTCCAAAAATCCACTTTCTCACCATCTTCTGGCCTTTCTAAAGACTTTAATTTAACTCAGCACCACTATCATAGCAGGCGAAATAAATTGATAAGGACAAAAAAAAATCTAACTTACCATTTTTGTGGTGCAGAGTCTGGATGAATTGTAATAGAAGTGTGTAGGGATGCGACATTTAGCTTTGGAGGATATGGCTCCAGGTTTACTTTTTTTTTTTTCTTACCCAACGCCAAGATTCCTGGTCATTCTCTTGTTACAGGAAGACCGGCTCAAGGCCAAGGCTGCACATTCCATTTCACACGTGCTGTGGGAAAGGATGATCCCTCCAGGCATATGTACTAATTCTGAAAACACAGTTGAGCACAGCTCTGGAAAGCTGCAAATCCCATTGGGAATGTTTTTAGAAACTCATTAATACCTCCACTCAGTCAGCGCAGGTTAAGGTCTCTGGTTGCTCTTCACAATTTTGGAGTTGTACCACAAAAACAGAGCATGTGTTTTCTTCTGTGAGGCTTTCCCATCAAATGTTGTGTGAGAGACTTCTGAATTGGCTCAGGGCTTAAACCAAATCAAACCAAAAGGATTCTTCTAGTTTCTTAAATGATCCCCATGAATTTATGGAGGAACATTTCATCAGAAACATATGTGAGAAATAAATACAATCTCTGCTCCTTTAATGTCAGTGGAAATAAATCCTTAGAGAAAGGCTGCTGACTTTGTCACTTTAAGCTGGCGGCTTCTGTTTTCCTTATTTCTCTGGCTGATTTGTTCTACTTCTAGCATACATAATTTCATCTTCATTGACAAATGCAAAAAGAGTTTTCTCCCTGATTTAAAAACAAACAGAATCTCACATTTTGGCTTAAAATGAAGCAAAATTAGAGTTTGTACAGCAGCAATTCAAAACAGAATTAAAGAATTCAGATTTTCAAATAGTAAGAAACAAGAATTTGTTAGCTTAGGATTTGCTATGGGTGGCTATTAAAATGATCTTCAGGAAAGCTTGAATACATTTGAAGAATAACTATAAGGACATTTAGCTTAGAATGAATGTCCATTCAACTGCAGTAATTCTGTACTTACCATTTTTGCTGATAACCACTTAGGGTATATTATAATTAGAATTAGAATTAAAAAAAATTATTGGCCAAGTGTAATTGGACACACAAGGAATTTGTCTTGGTGCATATGCTCTCAGTGTACATAAAAGAAAAGATACTTTCATCAACAATCATAAGATACAACACTTAATGATAGTCATAGGGTACAAATAAGCAATCCGGAAATAATATATACTACTCACAAACAAGAATGTGGTAATATAATTATAGTTCCAGGTCCCATCTTGTTTCCACCAAGTTATGTAGAAGGCTACAAAGTTGATTTCTTCCCATTAAATGTGCTTCCTGGGTGCCTGAAATGTACACACAATTTTCAGATTTTCTGCACAACTATTTATTTCAAATTGCAGATCATGGATTATTCAGTAAGTATTTGCGATCGTATTGCAGAATTGCCAATGGTGCCTTTTCGTGCACTGTTTCTGTAGGGAAGGAATACTAAATTCAATATGGCAGCTGTGACCATGTGAATGAAACTTTACTCCTTTGATCCTAGAATTGTGGCTGTCATTTTAAATTTCTGGACAGATGTTCCAGTACCTGGAGAACTGAATTTCTGGAAGCATGGGTAAAACAACTGCCCTTGACACTTACAGTACAGTGTGAAGATAAAATGGAGGTGAAGATAGATATATTACTCTGAGTTCTTTAAAGTGCGTTAGATTCAAGTTTTAAGTGACTTTGTGAATAGTAACTCTTTTGCAGTTACAGTATATGGAAATGGTTTACTATTGTTGGGGAGGTTTTTTTAGTTCTCAATTTAGTCTACAGCCCTGACATTTCCTGGTAGTCTTCTATTCAGGTATTAACTGATCTACTTCATTTTTTGAGATAAACCAAGGTCATCTGAATGTGGAGGAAAGGGTGAATAAATTCAAAATATTAAACCGTATAAATAAGTTTATATGTCCTCATTTAAATCAAATTCAGACTTTGGGAACTCAACTTGCTGCCGAAAAATAAAAGTTAAATGTTAAAATCTGTCTTCACTGAAGCCTTCATAGTTTATGGCTAAAAACATGCAATTTCTTTAAACACCTTGATATGCTTGATTCAAAAGTCTAGCATTAAAGCACTAGGAAAAGAAAACTATAAATGTTTTGGTGTGAAGCTAATAATAGAACAATATCTCAACAATAACAACATGCCACCACCCACTTAATAATTCTATAGCTATGCTTCATTCACAAGAGATGATAAGCAATAATAGCTGGACTTTGTTGACACCGGGTAGGAAGTGTGTACATAGCTTGCTTGGGCTTTGCCCATGTTGTAGAGAAAATCATCTGGATGCTTTGCATTATGTTGGAAGCCAAACACTGGAGTGCCAAACGTCCTTGTTATGTGAGTACCTCCCTCTTTAATAGAGATAGAGGCATTAGAAATATCCTCAAACAATCCAAGTGGTCTTGTGTCTGGACTCGGCCTTATGTCTGTGTACTGAAGCTATTCCAAAAGGGATGCCTTTGGCTGATTCACAACCCAGATAGAGCCAGAATATGCACAGACTTTGATCCTTGTTGGCCTTACAACAATGAACAAAAGCATAAACACTCATGTGCTAATCAAGGGTAGTTGCCCATGCATTTAGAGGTTACTCTATCTACTAACGCCTAAAATGCCTGACAAGATAGCTTAGCCATTTTCTTTCTTAGGCATTTATTTTCAAGCATGTTGAGCATATGCCATCATCCTCTGGCATTAGAAAATTGCTTTTCTATATTTATTTTCAAAGCATAGAAGGAAAAGCCTTCCTATTATGAAATTATGAAAGTAGACTGTTGGGTATAAAGATGGAAGGAAGGGGGAAGGAAGGTGGTCTGTGAAGAGAACCTTATTACATTAATTTTTTAAAAAATCAAAATAGAGCTGGATTGGACCTTCTAGTTCAACCCCCTACTCAAGGAGATCCTATATCATTTCAGATAGATGGCTGTCCAGTCTTTTTTAAAACCTCCAGTGATGAAGCAGTCACAACTTCTGAAGGCAAGCTGTTCCACTGGATAATTGTTCTTACTGTTAGGAAGTTTCTCCTTAATTCCAGGTTGCTTCTATCCTTGAGTAGTTTCCATCCATTGTTTCTTGTCTTGCCTTCTGGTGCTTTGGAAAATAAGTTGACCGCTCTTCTTTGTGGCAGCCCCTCAAATATTGGAACACTGCTATCATGTCACCCCCAGTTCTTCTTTTCTCTAGACTGGCCATACTCAATTCCTGCAACCATTCTTCATATGTTTTTTTTTTTTTGTCTCCAGGCCCTTAATCATCTTAGTTGTTCTTCTTTGCACTTTTTCCAAAGTCTCTCTCTCTATCTCTCTCTTTTTGTAATGTGGTGGCCAAAACTGGATACAGTATTCCAGGTATGATCATAGTAAGGATTTATAAAGCGGTACTAATACTTCACATGATTTTCATTCTATGCCTCTGTTTATACAACCAAGGATTCTATTAGGGTTTTTTTTGACTGCCGCCACACACTGCTGGCTCATGTTTTAAGCGATCATCCACTAAGACTTTAAGGTCCTTTTCAGAGTTACTGTTTTTGAGCCAGATTTCACCTAATCTGTACTTGTATCTTTGGTTTTTCCTGTTTAGGTATAAAAGCTTGTTTTTCTCCACATTAAATTTCATGTTTTTGGCTAGGGCCCATTGTTCAAGTCTGTCAAGATCTTTTTGGATCTTGAGCTTGTCTTCTGGGGTTTTGGCTATTCCTGCCAGTTTAATGTCAGGAACAGCCAACACAACAACAAATCTTAAGGAAGAAATTTTTAAAAAGTCTAAAAAGTTATAACTGGAATGAACTTGGGAGATAAGGGCAAGAGATGTAACTAAGGAACTTGTCAGAAAAAAGGTAGTTTAGCCTTCAGCAGGAATGTGGGCAGGACAGGGCAGGTGCCTGAGAAGGGACTCTCCCTAATTACATGTGCTGTAAAATGGACAGGGGGAGAAATGTACTTTCAGACTTGCAATAATTTGATAATGTAGCCTTACAATAAAGTAGAATTTGGTCATCTACTATGTTTCCTGTCTGGTTTACCTTGCAAGGTTGACAGACCCCAACACAGGTTGTACTCTTAATATCTAAGCATTAACATAAACCACTCTAGACAAATAAGATCATTTTAATTTAGCGATAATTCTCAAAGTTTACTTGGTGTCAGGCTAGTACCCCATCTATAATCCTTTTTCCAATGTAATATTTGAGATTAATGGAATTCAAGTAATTTTGCTTGGATTTAGCAATGGACTTTATATTTGCATGTGATTTTTCTACCAAAAAACCCAAGGCAGTTGGGGTACCCTGTGTACACTTGGCGTATTTTCCAGCATTGAAGTGAGGAGACAAAGATCATGCCTGGAAGGTTTTTAGAAACAATGCTGGGGCACACACACACACAGATGGGTTTCCCAGTATGCCTACTCCTAGAGTCTTGTGCAAACAAAAGAGGAGTGGATTTAAATAGCTAAAGCTGTGCTCCCTCAGGCAAAGGAAGAATGAGGATTTTGCTACCATAACAAAGCCTGTTCCCCCTCTCCCGGCTTGGCTGCACAACAAACATTACTTTATGATTTGTGACATCTTTCAGCCACTGAGTTAAAAATGAACAAGTAGACAACATATATTATGTGTGTCTGCCCAGTTTTTACAGATCCCTTCCTTAACTCCCTGAGGGAATTTCTTTTACATTTGTCAAAGAAGCTGAACAATTGGTATGTGCCAATAAGCATGATTTTTAGTAGAAATCATAGTTTTCCCCTTTGGTTGCTTAGTTCAGACATCACCTGGATATAGTAGGACACAAGGACGCAAGTCTAAACTGACAAGAGAATTGATACAAGTAATTTTTTTTTTCATTTATGCTAGAACTCTTATAATTTTCCAATTGAGGTAAGGGCAGACACTTATTCCTGTTTTCATCCTGATACTAACTGAGAGAAGAGCTTGTCCATGTGCTAAAGATGTAAGCAGCACTATTGAATCTAGAATTGGAGAACCCATGGGTCTGATCCTATTGATATGAAATTCTATTGGTATGAATGATAATTCCTTGATCATAAAGAAAGAAGGGCAAATTCAGATTCAGGTAATGGTCTAAACCAGTGCTTCTCAACCTTGGTAGCTTGAAAATGGGTGGAGTTCAACTCCCAGAATCCCCCAGCCAGCAGCGCTGGCTGGGGGATTCTGGGAGTTGAACTCCACCCATCTTCAAGCTTCCAAGGTTGAGAAACACTGGTCTAAACCAATGGTTCTCAACCTTTTCTTCACCATAGACTCCCTTTAAATAATTTTTGTGGCCACGGATCATGGCCACAGACCACCAAGTCTAACTCAAGATTTAAATCATAACATTTTCACAGGTTGAGAACCACTGGTCTAAACTAGTTGTTGTTTTTTTTAATGTCAGCAACTTTCCTATTGAGTATGCCCAGCCAGCATATTGGCTAGAGGATTCTGGGAATGGAAGGTTGAGAAACACTGGACTAAATTATGCAGTGTTTGTATAATGCATTGAATCACAAATTAGCCAGTCATATATTAGCTCAGTGCTTTGTGCCAACTCAGTGCTCAAGATTAGGGTTCCCAGTGGTATGGGAAAAATGAGTTACTAAACATTAACTATGGGACAGTTGGTCATGGAAACTCAGCAGAATATGGATGAGTAGAGGTATGAAAAACCATCACCTTATAATTATGGAGTGGACAGTGATTGTGTAACCTTTCCTATATTGTATCAAATACCTTCTAAATTATGACCAAGGCCCTTGATGATCAAAAAAATTATCTACCATGGTAATATTATATTTAGCAAATAACTATCTAGTTTCCCATTTATCACCAAATACAAAATACATGTGTACCAACCTTTTTTAGCCTCTTTTAGAAAGATTATAGCAAGAATACTTAAAGCCCCTCTCAAAGAAATCATATCTGCTTGGCATTTGAGAGCTAAAGGTCACCCCATGTTTCTAAGCAACACATTTCCTAGATATTTATTTTCACTTTTAACAGGCACAGAAGTTTGATAAGAAGTCCTTTTAAAACCCCATTACTGGATATATTCTTGCATGTGAAGATAAGCCTGAAAGAAGTCCTCCTATCTTTTTCATTCAGTTTTCCATAGTCTTTATTATTACATAAGCCATCATTCATCTAACATGTATCGAGCCATCATTCATCTAACAGGTATTAAGAGTTGTGTGACCAAAGAAGGCCCTAGGCATTATAGCACAGCAGCAAGATCTATTCAAAGGAGATCTATCCTGCAGGCACTGAGCTATATGAGTATCGTTGCTTTAAATGAACTGGTAAGGTATAAAACAAATGGATAATTCCCAGAGTTCTTATATTTGGCCCAGATCATGTTCCTTCTGCAGCTGGCAGACATATGCTGTGTTCACTCACTCTCCCAAGAGCCTCAACATCCATCAGAAGTAATAACAAGTCAGCGAAATAGAAGCTGCTTGTGCCCGAAACCTTACCCTGGGGAACAGTGACAATTGCACATGTAAAAATAGCTTAACTGAACTCCTAGTTCCTTCAAGACGTGCTTGGGAAGGAATTGATGGTCCCAGGATAGGAGCACATACTTAGATACCAAATGAGGTTCCTCTGTTAAGGACACTTCATCTTTTAGCTGGGGATCTCTTGAACATGGGTGTAGAGGTCCTTAAAGCCATAGCTCAGCATGAGACAAGGATCACCTCTTCGTCATCTTGCCCCAGTTTGTTGATTGGGTTGAAAAAGCAAAGAGGTACAAATATATACTTTTGATTTCACAGGACAACACCATTAAGATGGTAAACCAGAAGGTGCGGCTTGATTGTGTCATCCTGAATGGATTTAGTCAGGATTCAATTTCCAAAATAGCAATACCCAATATAAAATATGAAAACATGGGACAGTTTTCCTATACTTGGCTATAACTTGATTATAGACTACATATAGACTTTTAAATAAGCCACACATAATCAGTGCCAGTAACAAATTCCATATTATGTAGTGGAATGTAATCAAGGGTCACAGGAGGGAGGGGCTAATTTCCAGAGGACAGACATACCCTCCCTCCTGCAAGTCTTTATTACATTCCACCACATATTAGCAACTTTGCCTTGTAAGCATGTATGGTAAGTACGTTGTGGTTATTATTTTTAAAGTTGTTTCGGGATGCTTTTTGTTACACTTAAAGACAGAAAGTACAGATCTGTACTGAAGTCTGTGGGCAGACCACACATGTAAAGCAGGGATGAAATCCAGCAGGTTCTGATAGGTTCTGGAGAACAGGTAGCGGAAATTTTAAGCAGTTTGGAGAACCGGTAGCGGAAATTTTGAGTAGTCTGGAGAACTGGCAAATACCATCTCTGGCTGGCCCCAGAGTGGGGTGGAATGGGGATTTTGCAGTATCCTTCCCCTGGAGTGGGGTGTGAATGGAGATTCTGCAGTATCCTTCTGCTGCCATGCCCATCAAGCCACGCCCACCAAGCCACACCACACCCACCAAGCCAAACTCACTGGTAGTAAAAAAATTTAGATTTTACCACTGATGTGAAGGCATAACAAATAATATTAGCTTTATAATCGGTCTGAGTTTATGAAAAATTGAAAGTTTAAACTGATATGTTCTTTATCTAAAAAGGATGGCAGACCATTAAGTCATCCTGAAATTTCTGACAAGAAAAATAGGATTGAACTATAATAAAATATTACTATTGCTTAATTTCTCTGTATCATAACTTTAAGATTACCAATGATACAAGAAAAAGAAGATTAGAAAAATCCATTTGCAAAGACAAGGGTTTTTCTAGAAAGTTTAGTTTTGTTTTGTGTGCAACTAATATAATGTGTTTGGCAACAGCAAAAATGTCCTTTACATTCATATACTCTCTCTTTCTCTACAGTGGTTTATATATGTTAGAAAGAGAGAGGGGAATCTGCCCTATATTTGGCTATGTCTCTGGTCCAGTGGTTGGTTTCAAATTTTTTTACTACCAGTTCTGTGGGCATAGCTTGGTGGGCGTGGCATGGCTTGGTGGGCATGGCTTGGTGGGCGTGGCAAGGGAAGGATACTGTAAAATCTCCATTCCCTCCTCACTCCAGGGGAAGGATACTGCAAAATCCCCATTTCCTCCCGATCAGCTGGGACTCGGGAGGCAGAGAATAGATGGGGGTGGGGCCAGTTAGAGGTGGTATTTACTGGTTCTCCAAACTCCTCAAAATTTCCGTTACCGGTTCTCCAGAACTGGTCAGATCCTGCTGAAACCCACCTCTGCTCTGATCCATCTCCTTGGCTATAGGGGCTGTGCATGTTTCAGAAATAGTGTGGAAGCAATTCACACTACCCATTGCTGCTGTTCAGTGAAGCAGCCTGTCTTTTTCTGGCTTCTGGACAAGACTGAGAAACATGAGAAATCTATATTATCTGTTTTGTTAAGAACCTTAAAGGGACACCACCTTTTTCAGGGTTGTGCAGAGGTTGGGGACAGATGGGGCCGCTTGAATTTTTGAATAGTAAGAACAGGGAAATGCCTGCATTTTGTCTAAATTAATGAAGAACACCATAGCAATTGTTTGTTTTAAGATGTTTTCACTGGTAATAATGCTGAAAGTCCTTCTAGTTTGGATCTGAATGCCTAAGCTGAAGTTGAGCTTTTTGGAAAATGTTAATGCCTGACCAGCAAAGTACACCGAGGCAAAATGGAGTTAATGGGTACCCTGTATCAGGTTCCTGAATCACTTGCTCTTTGTATTTATGCAGGAAAGTCCACGAAGGGCAAAGAAGGACAAAATTAACACTCTAATCCTCCTAGATGAAGCTGGCTTTATCTCTTATTACAAAATGGTTTATGAGCTTCAAATCCCACAACTAAATAATAGGCTATAGTCCTTGGACATGCACATAAGACTAGCCAAACAAATATGACTTCCGTTTCTTCTTTTAAAGAGGTATAGAGAAATTTGGATTTTCTTTAAATTAGACAAGTATTTAAAAATCTGGTCCTGTTTGCAAATGGAAAAGTT
This sequence comes from Pituophis catenifer annectens, assembly GCF_029215685.1. NCBI lineage: Eukaryota > Metazoa > Chordata > Lepidosauria > Squamata > Colubridae > Pituophis > Pituophis catenifer. The sequence goes on from NW_027256882.1 coordinate 128,418,935, forward strand.
GGGCAGTTCTTCAAAGGTCACCTCTTTGCCACCTGTGCAACTGTTGCATCCCCTCAGGTCTCACTCTGAATGGCCTGGCCATCTTTCATCTCATGATATTGTAACTTCAAAGCATGTCAGCTCCTGTGAGTGTTTAACTTCCTCTGGGGTAAAACGTTGACCAGTCTACACCATCTGCTAGAAAAAGGTTGAGAAAGAAATTTAGAGTGCGTGGAGATTAAATATTTTGCTGGGCAACTGAAAATCAGCCATTCCTCCTAGAAGGATGCTAGATGCATTTTGCTGTTCATCACAGCTGGACACATTGGCACAACATTAGTATTTCCTGCAATAAATACATGAAGTGTGAGGAAAAACATGTTCCATTAAACACTTTGAATAAGTGTCAGAGATTGTAACCTGTCATTGGCCATAATTTCCTGGCACATTACCAAGGTGTTTAGGGACATATTGCTTCATGAAGTATGAAGTGGTTCTAAGCTGTTAGACAAAACTCCTCCAAGCTGCAGACTCAGATTTTAGTTTATTTATTTACCATGTTCTAAACATCAATTGAAAAAGACCAAGTGGGTTACAAAATCCCCTAATAGGATTAATAGCAATAAGAACTAAAAACAATTAACATCCCTAATGATCCCTAACAACACTGAAGAGAAATACAAACTTCCATCTTGACCTCGGACATCCTCCAAAAGAGCCAGTTTTTTAGTCTTGTTCTTCAGAAGTATAATGAAAAGAAAGCAGTCCAAATATGCAAGAAAAAGTTATTCCAAAGAAGGAGACTTTCACCAAGAAGGCTTAGAACAGAGCCCCTAAAGATGTCATCCTTCTTAATGATTAATTAGGATTAAGATAATATTAATTAACAATTCTTTTCTCCATGATTTCACTGAATAAACAGTCTTGGAGATGCTTGGGTTTTGAATAGGGCTTTACAAGTCTATTTGTTTGTTTGTTTGTTTGTTTGTCAAACATGTACAAGATAGCAGGTATGAATATGAACATGGACATGAACGAAGGAAATGAATACAAATAAATTGGGACAGTAGGATAGGGACGGTAGGCACGCTGGTGCACTTATGCACGCCCCCTTTACGGACCTCTTAGGAATTGAGTGAGGTCCACTGCAGTTCCTGGAGAAGGCTTTGGTATTCTCCTATGCAGGCTGCAGCATCCTAAATTTCTTTTTTTTTTTTATTGAAAAAGTTTTTCAAATACAGATTTTTCCCCCTTTTTTCTCTGCAGCATCCTAAATTTCTGAATGGTCTTCAAGGGAAGCCCCATATATAGTGAATTGCAATAATCCAGACAAGAAGTGATGGAGACATGAGTGATCACATGATAGAATATGCACCTGGAGAATCAGTGGAAAAGATTTTTTTAGCAACATAGAGCTTCTCCAGAGACAGGCCTAGACTCTGTGCAGTCCAGAGTGGATGGGTGTGGGGAAGAGGTTTAAGGTAACCACATCTTAGAATCCCTCAACATATATCTACTAAGTTAGAATAGTATAGTTTTAGTTTGACAAGATTCTGTCCATCAGATGAAAATAAATATAGAATTGGTCTTCTTTGAGCATGGGCTTGACAGATCATCAGCAAAGGCTCTGGTTCTACAAAATGTCATTTCAAAAAGCATCATATGAAGGCCCTCTTCCATTTTTCTGGAATTTAATCTAGACCTGTATTTTTCCAGGACTAACTGCCACCAGGAACCAACAAAGGATCACATCTCCTGTCCATGGTGAGATATGTAACTATTATTTGTATAGTGATAATTCCATTTTCAGATAGAACATCTTTTTTTCTGTAAGCTCCTCTTATTACAAAATGAGACTACAACTTTCATAAAGAAGACAACCCTGTTTGAGAGAATGCACTAATGGTTAAATATTTCTTCAATAACTTTTAATGTTAAGTGTTTTAAACGTATCTTGTATACTTTACATTTTATACTAAGGTTTTCCACCTTGAATTATTGGTAAAGGCGGGATATAAATTAATAAATGTGTCTTTGAAACCTTTTTTTTTAACATGTTCACTAAGCATTATTGTATTTTGAGCTTTGAATTGAATTCCAGAATCCATTGTTGCCAAATTTCACAGAAATTTGCTATATGTGTAGAAAAGACTCAGTGCTTGTGATGTAATACCACAGTATTGCTGATCTCCATCTTGACCTCCTTAACCCTGCTGCACATACCACTTCATTGTTGAAACATAGAAACATAGCATCATAGGGCTGGAAGGGATCTTGGAGGTCTTCTAGTCTAACCCCTGCTTAAGGCAGGAACCTTATACATTCTGGACAAATGGAGTTCTAATCTTTTCTTGAAAACCTCCAGCAATGGAGCACCCACAATTCCAGAGGCAAGCTGTTCCATGACTAATTATTCTCACTGTCAGGAAATGTTTCCTTAATTCCAGGTTGGATCACTCTTTAATGAACTTCCAGCCATTCCTTCTTGTCCTACTTCAGGTTCTTTGGAGAATAAGTCAACCCCCTCTTCTCTATGACTGTCCTTCAAGTACTGAAAGTCAACTATTATGTCAGCCCTAATTATTTTCTTCGTTACATTCAAGATTTGCATTAAAATGCTCCTAATATTCAACAATTTCTCTGATACGTCTCTTCCATGGCATATAAACATTGATTCTTCCAGAGGTGTCAATAGGAGGAGGGAATATGGGATAACAAATAGGAGCATATAAATCTTTCTCATGATACAAGTCTACTCTTCTGAGCCGTGACTGATACAGATACCAAAACAATCTTAAGGAGACCCCTCTTTCATGATTATCTATTATTGCTCAGTATGCCAACTGGAAACTTGATCTGCATAATCCTGTACTCTGTTAGGAACATAAACTAGAGTAGACAAGTCTGTTTAGCAACTTGAATAATTTTAGGCACAAACTTGGCACATCACAACTGATAAAGATCCCGGACTATCCTAAGAGATGACAAATCTGAGGTGACTTCTTGGAGAAGGCTGATGTGCCAGTGTTACTCAATCAGAGACAATATACCTGTTTGGAAAGTATGATCAACCTGTAACTTGTCCCTTGAAAAACCTCAGAGCCTTCATCTTATTTTCTATTGCTTGGTTCAAGAGAATGATTTCTTCGGCATTTTCTTGTGAGAATTTCAGTACCATTAAAGCGGGCAAAAAACTCATTCATTTCCTTCAACAGCTTGAGAAAAAAAAATCACATCTCAGCTGGATATCAGTTTATTTGATACTGAGGCTAGGAGAGGCCCCAAATCAGCCCCAAATGAGGACTTTCGCAGTAATGAAAGATCTGATGTGTCTCTGAGGTCAAAAGGCGTGAGAAAGCAATACCACTATTTATGCAAACTTCTATATCACAGCTCCCTCCGTGCCCTGTTGCCCAGTCCTTTGACCCAACTGAAAAGGCTGTCAAACAAGAAGCTACAAAATGGGAGGAATTGTATGGAACTTGTATAACAGGAAAATGTATTTCTTACATTTTAATTAGCCTCTGCATGGCTAATTAAATTAATAATAAGACATTTAAATGATAATTTTATGGTTCATTCTATGGAGGTGAGATCTTTGTAAAAAGAATTGTTACATTAATAGATTTTGAAATGCTTGGAAATGAAGGTTGATAGCTTTATAAAGCATCAGGTACAGAACTGAAGACAGTAAGAATTTATCTGTATCGCTTCAAATCACTCGATTTTTTTGAAAAAAAAAATCAACAAAAGAAATGTAAAGCATCTCTTATTACCCAGAGTAAGTACTTTGAAATATTGTAAGCAAGTGACAGTGGTTGGACTTTTATGTATGAAACTGATTATGAAGAAACCAAGTCAATTGTTTGTATTCATCTGCATCTGAAATGCTGAAGCTCTCATTTCCTGGAAGTGCAGTTGTAGATCTAATTGAAATAGAAGTGATAAGAGATCATTTCTAGAAGTAAATAAAAATATTAAAGAGCAACATGTGTATCAATCTAAATTGTATCCACCCCAGTATTTCATATAATATTCATATAATGAATTATAATTTTAATTATTTTAACCCTAAATTATTCTGATTTTCATGTTTAATTTTTTTGGTTAAATTATAAACCATCCAGAGCTTCTCTCTGAGGTAGATGGGTGGTTAAGTAGTATGAAATATAAACAAATAAATAAATATTCACTCACAGTTCCTGATTGTCTTACAAATATTGACAAATACCTTGTCAATATAACTATCCTAGTAAATTAGTTCAATGTCCCTTTCCTTTCTTTTCCTTTCCTTTCCTTTCCTTTCCTTTCCTTTCCTTTCCTTTCCTTTCTTCCTTTCCTTTCCTTTCCTTTCCTTTCCTTTCCTCTCCTCTCCTCTCCTTTCCTTTCCTTTCCTTTCCTTTCCTTTCCTTTCCTTTCCTTTCCTTTCCTTTCCTTTCCTTTCCTTTCCTTTCCTTTGTATGCAGTAACCACTGACACATAAAAGAGATAAGGAAACAACATCCCAATGCAAGAACCAGATTGAAACTAATATCAGCTTGATTCTCCATGGTACAGGAGTGGAAAGAGGAAAATTGGCAGGTTTCCAAGATTCTGTTATTATAATCTACAACAATAAAATTCCAATCATTCTTGTGGTGTTTGTTTTCATACCTGACTACCATGCAAACGTACAGAAATAAATCAGTAAGCAAGATGCAAAGTGTGCTGACATAAATGGTTCTGCTTTCATTTTGAAGCTCTTTGAAGCTCTCAACAATGAGTCTGATGAGAGGTGCTATCCAAAGTGAGGGGGGGAAAAAGTTTGTGGATTTCCTTAGCTTCATTTCCTGTGCTATCAAGTGTCAGCAGTCAAAGCCTACAAACCCCCTTAATTGGGAAGAGGAAGAGAGGGATTAAAACATCTGGTTTAGCTGCCTGACAATTTCCCCAATATGTCACAGTTTGGCCATCCATGAAGTATATGTATCAAACCACAAATTAAGGTAAATATAATAATATTGTGGGATCCAATCTGGGTCAGTCACTGGGACCAGAGATTTAGTCTTCCAAGTTTTTGGACTCATGCTGGAGCCCTTCCACAGGGGACCTCTCTGTCACCAGAATGTGATGGTCTCTAGCATGAGTCCGAAAGCTCGGAAAACTAAACTGCATGTATTAAACACTACAAGATGGTGAGTGCAACCTTGCAATCCAAGTCCCACCCTTTTGTATGTGCATTCGTCTAAAAAAAAATATGCTAGATCTCTTTCAAAACAGCTCAGCTAAAAGGTAGGGAGGAGGGGGGGGGGGTGAGTTGAAAGCAGTCAGCCTTCAGTAAAAAGTGAATTCTGTCCTTGGCTGGTGCTGAAAGGGAATGGTGGTGATGGTTGCAAGTGCTTGTGGCTGTTAGCACCCAGAAGTGATTCATACAGTCAGCAAAATGGCACTACTCTCCAAAGAGAACACACACACAAAATTATAGCCACAGAAGTAGCAGACAACCTGCGATGTATTCATTGGTGGCAGAACCAGCGACACACATCTGGCAAAACCTGGATGTTTCTGTTTCTCTCTTTAAATAAACCTTCTGTGCAACACAGGATTAGTGTTCTCTCAACAGTGCATGAATCTTATATTTATGCCCAGTGTACTGTTCTTTTATAAGAGCACTAAGCCTGTGTTTATAAAAAGCCTGCATTTCAGAAAGCACTGGTTAAGCAAATGCCTCTGAGAAAGCCAGGTGTATTCTCTATACTATTGCTCAAGCTGAAATGATCATAGTGGGCACTTTCCAATGACTGGAGGGGAAGAGGCAGCTTAAACTGTCCAATCAGAGTTAAAGAGGTTCCACTTCCTGCCTACTTCATCAACATAATCACCACTGAAGCCTACTGGATCACGTCCATGGTTAACATGTGTAAAGAAGGCAGTAAATGCCAGTTTAATCTGCTAAACTAACTTTAAACTGCCTTGGCTGTATCCGTTTCATGCAGACATGTCATATAAAACTGATTATCAGAGTCATGTTCTGGCAGGGTTGGGGGATGGCGGATCAGCCGATAGTCTGCACAGTAGTTGTTTCATATGTTCATCTGCTTGGGGAAGTAATTTCATATCAATCATAGAGGCAGGATAGTCTACCTAAACCTGCTATTAGCTATGCAGGAAAAAGCATGTAGCCACTGCAAGCAGTGTTCCTTCTCTCCACTAATATTAAGTAGCAGTTGGATCAGGGCTACAATCCCAGTATCAACCAAAGTGAACCTCATTCACTACTCACCTGAGTTCAACTTAATTTCAGAGATCTCAATAATTCCCAAGCTTTATCTGCTTTTATCCCATATTATTGATATTATTTATTTATTAAATTCACATGCTGCCCATCTCACATTATAAAATCATTCTGGGCAGCTTACCATTAAAGTCATAAATATTAAAATATTAACAAGATTACAGTAGGAACAAAACTAGAAAACTAAAAGCAAGAACAGTACTGTGGTGGCATCTTCCCATATTTATATATAAATAACATTTTAATTCTGAAAATCAGTTCTACTATTTAAAGTATGTATTTGATTAGGCTATTTTGATTGGAGTTTTGTTATTGGAAAATGATTCAATTGAATGATAAATCAATACAATTTTTCAGTCAAGATCTGTGTATTGTAGCATCCTGTTCTGCAATGAAAAACTGTCTTTCTTTCTTTCTTTCTTTCTTTCTTTCTTTCTTTCTTTCTTTCTTTCTTTCTTTCTTTCTTTCTTTCTTTCTTTCTTTCTTTCGCAGTACTGACCCCTGATGTTAACTAGCAATGGAGCAGACACAGCAAATGAAAAGTACCATTTTCTATCAATGCCCAGTGAAAGGGATGCCGATGGATCATCAGATGTGTGATGGCATGGCATCAAGCTGAACAGCTTTGAAACAGAAATTGATACATAAATGAGGATAATCGCAGCTAATTACAATGATTGCTATATATTACCTCAGGGATCAGAAGCAATATAGTTTCTGGAAAAAAAAATAGTACAAGAGTATACTTGTTTTCATGTCTTCTTTCTGGACTTTCCCCCCATGTGCAAAATTGGCCAATACAGAAATGGGATGCTGACATTAACAGGCTTTTGATATGATTCAGTGGAGTTTTCTGTTATTATGAAGAGGCCACATTTTCTCCTGAACTGTCTATAAAAACAAAAACTTTTTTTTGCTCCTATAGATTTGTAACCATTCAAAAAACGTTTCAGTTCTGATGGTAACTCAGGATTTTTAACAAATTGGTCTGGGGCAAATGGTGAACTATAAAGATGCTTTAATTGAAGATACTGCATTCTACAGTTTTAGACAATCCAAAATCCACTCATAATAAGCAATATATTAAGGCCTTTTCTGGCCTGTTTCCAAAACTAAATATTTTAGATAAAACACTAAACTCAAATTGCACTGCAGTTGTGCAGAAAAAGGATTCAGTGACATTTATGGTACTTTTCTATCTGTGTAAACTTACACGGATCGGCCCATGACTTTTAATAATTAACTTTTCACTGCCTGAAATGATTTGCAAAGCAATGTTTAACTCTTCAGAAATAGTATTCAACCAAGTAGTCCACTAGTGTAGAATTTCAGTATTGAATAATTTGCATTAAAACATTAAAAATATATACATATAGAGCAAGATCTAGATATTCATGCAATTGCAAATCCTTATTAAAAACAGTAGATAATATAAAACTGCCAGCAATCAAGACCAATGTCAAGGGATTGACATTAACATGAACCTTGATCGCCTTGACTTTTGGCAATACTGACAGGTTCCCTGGTTGAGGCTATGAAAAAGCAGTTGCTTCTCACATTACAGGAGTGGGTGAGGGGTGAGTAACTGCAAGAAGCAGAAAGTCATGTTCCTTAGTTGTTGTAATTTGTAACTGATGTCTGATGTATATTTACAAGTTAATATTCAGGGTCAATCCTGAATCCAGGCAATCCTTATAAATAAATTATATAATAAACTGTCTTAAGTCTTAGCGTTCTTTTGTTACAGGGTATTTGAATTTTCTTTCTACCTGCTGATATTTACAGGGATTGTGGACGATGGGAATGGAAATGAAGGAGAGCTCCATGCTGCTACACATGATGAATAGTTTTTAAAATAATTTGAAAAGATTTAGACCTTGTTTGGAATTATATCCCCCTAATATCATATATGAATAACCATAGGACTCACACAAACTTTTAATTAGAATTAGAAATAGAATTCTTTATTGGCCAAGTGTGATTAGACACACAAGGAATTTGTCTCCGGTGCATAAGCTCTCAGTGTACATACAACAATAATGATAGATCATTATCATAGTCATTGTAAAAATACATTCATCATAAAACATTAGGTACAACACTTAGTATTGTTCAGTTCTTACTATAGTCATAAGAAGATAAGGAGTTAGGTAATAGGGGAGATGAGAATAATGATGGTAATACTACCTTTCTAGATAGTTTGACAGTGTTGTGGGAATTAGTTGTTTAGCAGAGTGATGGCATTGGGGGAAAAAAACTGTCCTTCTGTCTAGTTGTTCTGGTGTGCAGGGCCCTATAGCGACGTTTTGAGGGTAGAAGTTTAAACTTCAGGATGTCCAGGATGTGAGGAGTCTGTAGATATTTTCATAGCCCTCTTTCTGGCTCGTGCAGTATACAGGTCTTCAATGGAAGGCAGCTTGGTAGAAATTGTTTTTTCTGCAGTTCTAATTATCTCAGTAAAAGTAACTTTCTGTATTTTCTTGTGTTTACTTGCCGTGAGAACTTTGGGGGTAGAGCAGGTTAGTAAAGATTAATACAGCAAGCAAAATAACAGGGGTAAACATCAGGAACATACCAATTTCATAGTGTTCATGACAAGGCCAAGCTTGTGAGCACTGTAGCTGCAGTGGAACAAGGGCTGGTCACTGTTCCTAAAAAGAAAGTGTTCAGTTGTGGCACTCTGCGGAAGAGTGGAGTTTCATTTCTGTGCATTAGATAAGTCTGCAATTCTGTCACCTGCCATGTCTTCTAAACTTTTCACCCAGGAAAACTGGCTGAAATTGTAAAGAGCTAGAGTTCCTTGGAATAAATTTGTATGCCTGTTGATTTGTTCAAATGTTGGATAGTGACAAAGATTGCATTCATTAAGAGATTCAAGGACCAATACAGGTAATCTTTGTTTAGCAATTACTATTGGTTCTAACAAAATGGTCCTAAGTGACACAGTTGCTTAAGAGAGACGGAGGGAGGGAGGGAAAGACAGACAGACACACAGAGAGAGAGAGAGACAGAGAGAGATGCTGCAAAGATTGCTAATTGCTGTGATCTGATTAAGATAAAATTCTCTCATGCAACAAAGCCAGCATTACTTTCACTTTGTTGTACATTGTTGTCAGGAGGAGAAAATGCATGCATTGGTCAGAAAATATATGTCTATATTTTAAACACCTTTTACTACTGCTTATTACCATTGTATTTGTGAACGGTTGCTACCTGAGGCAGCTGCTAAACAAGGAATACTTGCATTTTTAAGCTCAGAATGCTTGTAATGTACAAGCATGCTAATGATTCCTGATTCCATGTCAATTGATCAGCTTCCCCATGTTAAATAGCAGTGGATGCAGTGCAAACGCAGGCGTCATCCTGCAAGAAGGTTTAGGGCTCAAATTTTCCCCTTCCACTAACACTGAATTAAACTGGCTTTGAAAGAAGGAGGAGAACCACTGTTACATTATGGCTTCTGCTCTCAACCTTTGGAGATGGTTCAGGAAGATACCATGGTTAATGGTAACAAAGACAGTTATGGACAAGGATGACTAGGAGGGTTACACTCCCAACAAAGACCATCCATGAGAGTGATCAATGGGTTTTGGTGGTCTGGCCATAAACTTGTCTGAAAAGAGGAAGGATTGTTTGTTTCCTTCGTGGTCTTCCACAGCCCTACCACTTTCTCAATGAATTTATAATGAAGCTGGAGATTGGATAACAGTTCTCCGAATTATCCAGATTACAGCAATATTTCTTTGGTAGGGGACACATGCTGCCTTTTTCAAAGTTAGAAGCACTACACCCTCCCTTACATTCTGACCATAGCTCCTGTCACTTCTCTGGAAGCTTCCACCAACTAGGAAAGGCAGGGATCTTGTTTACAGAGGGCATAGCTGATGTCTTGGAGGACTTTGTCAAGAATAGAATAGAATAGAATAGAATAGAATAGAATAGAATAGGTCCTTGGAGGTCTTCTAGTCCAGCCCCCTGCTCAAGCAGGAGACCCTATACCATCTCAGACAAGTGACTGTCCAATCTCTTCTTAAAAACCACCAGTGATGAAGCACCCACAACTTCTGAAGGCAAAGCTGTTCCACTGGTTAATTGTCCTCACTGTTAGGAAGTTTCTCCTTAATTCCAGGTTGCATCTTTCCTTGGTTAGTTTCCATCGATTGTTTCTTGTCCTGCCCTCTGATGCTATGGAGAATAATTTGACCCCCCCTCTTTGTGGCAACCCCTCAAATACTGGAATACTGCTATCATGTCTCCCCTAATTCTTCTTTTCTTTAGACTCTCCAGACCCAAAACCTGCATCTGTTCTTCCTCAGTAGGTCTTGAAGGTGGAGCTCTCTAATATTGATCACTCCCACCTATTACACCTTCAACTCCTCACCTCTATGCTGGCTAGCCTGATGATAGATCCCAGGCATGGAGGAGGAATGTGGGAGGAAGTGGGGGAGGAAGACCTCTCTCTTTCTTCACCCCATGCACCTTCTGTATTTGGAAAAGCACAGTTGAGAGGACAAATATGTAGAACATCTCCACACTTCAGACAGGTCATTTGGGAAATTTGAAAAATGGCTTAAACCCTCCATTCCAGATATTCTCCTACACACATTCATCCCAGCTTTCCTGCATATTAAGGAAAACATGTGGCACTTGCTTTTTCCACCTGCAGCTGAAACTTGTTGGAAATGAAGCCAGGATAATTCACCAATTGCCTTTCCTTAAATGCTCTCCCGTTAAAAGTCTAAGGGACAAACCTGTCACTCTCCTTCTTCCTGAGGCAGAATAGAGCTAAACGTCAAGGCATTATGATTTATAGTGCTCTCTCAACTTTTGCTTGGAGGATACCAGTCTAATGCAGCCATGAGGAAGAGTCAGAAAATAGAAGTAACAGATGACAAGTAATGGTCCTTTTTATATCTGTAAGTATATTTGTATTTCCACATAAAATTATGAGTGCCATGAAAAAGCAGAGCTACTATTTCTGAAGGGTAAAAACATGGACAATCATTAGATGTCAACAAGGAGGTATAGTACGCTTAACACTTCACTAATCCCTCCTAATCACTGTCTGGATTTTTGTACCCAGAACTGGGTATGCCTAAAGGAAAGAGATATTTGGAAGGGGGAAAACTTCAACCGAATGTCTTGGTCCATGGTTTATTACAGTGCCAGCATCCTTCTATGGACAATTTGCAATTCATTTCTGAAAAGAAAGTATTCTTCTAGAGGTGCTAAATAGAGCTCAAAATTCTAACCTGTTCTGGAATTTGGTACTCAATGCATTTTGATGCAAAATTTTGTCCTGGTTTGGTACTCAACGCATAAGCTAGAACTTGGTATCGGCTGCCTTGTGATTCAGTACACTACACCTTATGGGAAAATTGTCATTTTTTGTACTAATTATGCCTCCTGGACCCAATTAACTTGGAAAGTTTCAAAGCAGTTGAGTACCAAGGTACTGTAAAAGTTTGTTTAAAATTTAATTTGAAAAAAATTGAAAATTTGAAAAAAGTAGTATTGGTGGTTACAGATTACAAAATTGGTGTCCAACCATCCTATTTTTTTTATAATTTTTTTTTCAAAAACAAAAACAAAACAGAACATAAAAAAACATTATTATTCCATACAATCAAAGACAGTGTTTCAGTCGGTGACATTTTTTGTGCTCCTCCTCTTTTCAATTTATCACTAAACATGCTAACTTATTTCCAAAGATTTCAACATCCATTTATATCATAATTATTTCCAATTCTTATTCTCTATCCATTGGTAAAATAAATCCCATATCAAATAATATTGTCTATCTTCCTGCTGTCTTATTTCAAATGTCAATTTACTCATCTCAGCACATTCCATCATTTTCTTAATAATTTCTTCATCATTGGGTAACTTTTCTCCTTTCCAATTTTTAGCAAATACAATTCTGGCTGCCGTCAAAAGATTCACAATTAAGTACTGCAGTTCTTTATTATACATCTCCGGTATGATCCCTAATAAAAATATCTCTAGTTTAAAGCCAATATGTCTCTTTATCATTTTTTCCAACCACATGTGTATCTTAGTCCAATATCTCCTTGCTTCTGCGCATGTCCACCACATGTGGTAATAGGATCCTGGGGTCTGATGACATTTCCAACATTCCTCTGATTTATTCTGGAACATTCTGGCTATTCTCGACGGGGATAGATGCCACCTGTAAAACATCTTATACAAATTCTCCTTATATGCTGTAGACATTGTCATTTTATAATTATGTGACCACAATTTTTGCCATTTCTCTAAATCAATACTATAACCAAAATTCTACCCCATGCTATCATTGATTCTTTAATTTTTTCTTCTTCCAGTTTAACCTCTAGCAAATAGCCATATAGCTTTTTAATTACATGATCATCAGAACCCATCAAAATCTTATCTAAATTAGTCAATACATTATAGAAATCTTCTTGTTTAAGATCTTCTCGATATCTAGAGAGTATTTGCATATATGAAAACCAATCCATCTTATACCCTTGATCTTCTATATCTTGCTTTAATTTAAGTTCACCCTTTTCATCCAATAATTTCTTATATCTTATAATTTGTTTCCCTTTAAACGTCACTGGATACAAAAATTCTTCAATTGTGGATATCCAGACTGGTATCTTCAAGTAGAGATCTTTTTTTGTCTTCTCCCAATTCAACCATAAAGCTTCACGTATTTTATATCTTCTAAAATACCCCTGTATTTTAGTTCCTTTATACCACAAAAAAGCATGCCATCCCAACAACAAATCAGGTTCCTCCAAATTTAACAATCTAATATTTCTTAATGATATCCATTCTTTAATCCACATTAAACTAGCTGCTTGATAATAAAGTTCAAAGTTAGGTAAACCAAAACCACCCCTCATTTTAGCATCTTGTAACAACTTCATTTTTATTCTTGCCTTTTCCCCCTGCCAAATATATTTCAATATCATTTTATTCAAATCTATAAAAAATTTCTTGTCCAACTTTATCGGAATCGTTTGGAATAAATATAAAATTCTAGGCAAAATATTCATCTTAATAGTTGCAATTCTCCCAATTAAAGATAATTGCAAATTTCCCCATTTTTCCAAATCTTGTCCTATCTGTCGCTTAACCTTACTGTAATTATTTTCCTTGAGAGAACTACATCTTGCTGTCAATTGTATTCCCAAATATTTTATCGTTTGGGGATACACTGTTATAATTTTAAACTGTTTTTAATAGAGTTGTTGATTTTAATTTATTTCATTGTGATTTGTATTGGAATTTGTCATTTTGTAAGCCGCCTTGAGTCCCTAGGGAGAAAGGCGGCATATAAATCGCAATAATAAATAAATAATAAATAAATAAATGTCTATCAGAGTAGAAAGTATATTGTCTATTTTTCCCATTTCTCTCCCTCCAAGTGTCTTTCAGGTTTATTTCCTCTATCATTTTGAAGAAAGTCCTCGGCAATATCTTTCTACTATGTCTTGTTGTTCTACTTGTTTTATAGTTCAGTTTTTCATCTACAATTCCATTAAAATCCCCCATCATGCAAACATTTTCATACTCCATTTCAATTATCTTATTATGTAATTTTCTATAAAAGTCACTCTGATTATTGTTGGGGCCATATATTGCTACTAAGAGCAATTACTGATTCAACCAAAACTTGGCAAAGCTTTTTTATCATTGGCGCAAAGTAAAAAAAGAGGAGTTGCTCTGTATATCAGAAATACATTAATGGCTGAGCAGAAGTATGCTGACTCAGAAGACAGAATTTTGATGGTGGAATTAATTGATAACAATTCTAGTGTCCAACCAACCTATTGATATATACTCCAATGGTTACACTTCCTTACAGGTTATAAATCTGATATAAATTTTCCGAAGGGGATTAAGTTAAATTCCATCAGTATAGAGCTTCTGGAAATAAGAGAACTATTTATGTGTTACTTCCTTAAACCTTAAATATGTTCCTCTTGGGAAGTCTGCCAAAAAAAATTGGAATGGGAGAAGCCAATGTAATCATATCACTATACAATCATTTCACATGTTTTGAAAATGATTGGAAGATGTATTTTGCAAATGTTCCAAGCACGAATCTTCTATTCATTAAAAGAATATGGCCTTTTTTCTAGTTTCTATATCAGCTTATAAATGCTGCTGCTTTAAAGAATCCACTCATTCATATTAAGATGAGTCTTAAAACAGTACAATCTTTTTTTTTTCTAAGTTGTAACAGAAGTCTGAAAAAGTTATATTCATTCACCAAAGAGCAGGAAAGTGTTGGATTCAGCAGAAGTCTGACATGCCTGGGAAGCATTTTCAAATCATACACTACTTTGTTTCTAACAAAGCACTTCCCTTTTATCAGTCATTAGAAAGTGATACGCTTTCAGCTGTTGACCTTCATAACTTGTCATCTTGGTCTTCTTCATCTTGTGATGGCCAAAAAAAATGCCTGGAAAGGACTAGAAATGATAAACAATTACTTGTATTAGCTGTATTTGTCATATCTGATTCAATCATCATATCAAAATGGTTCAATTAATTAATTAACTTGTTCTCTTGAATTTCTCATTTTGCCTTCCATATCTTCTTATGGACATATCTTCCCAGTTCATCTCACCTCTGCACAGCCTTCAGGCTAGCCTTCTGTTACAACAAATAATTTATCTTAATAGGCATGGGGATACCAAGTAGATGGTATAATGATTTTTTTAAAATACTTCCCTGTTTTTGAGAGTAACATGTCTTTTCAAAAAGGAGAAAAAGGATGGCCAGTGGTCTGAGAACGTTTTACTTTGACATATGTTTTGAAAACAATACTTAGTTTAGTAGTCCACATTTAATCATTTTTGGGAGGTAGAAAAAAGGAGGAACTGACAAGAAATTACAAATGGAAGACTGTTTGGACCCTTGTAATTTGATGAATAAAGTGGAATGATTATATAATAAAAGTCTCATCTGAGAAATACCAGCAGCGACATCTTCCTTTGGTTTGCTGATGGATGGTGACACCTTGTTTGGTGGCTCCTGGTTTTCTGATTGCTCCTAAAATGTTGGCCTCAATCATTCAAATGGGTTTTAATTTTTTGAGCTGTTAAGATTTCCTCAGTGATTCTTAGAACTTCTCAAGGACTCCTGAAAATGGCATCCATCTCTAGCTACTCTCTGAACTGATGCCAGGGTATTAAGTGAATCCAAATTATGCAGCCAGCCTCTCAGATAATATCACAGGGATTTTAATAAGAATATAACAGCTGGATAGAAGTACAATGCATATATGTATGCATGTAGTAAATGTCTTGTTTTTTAATCTGATCTGAATTTTCATTGTTTTAGTTTCATGATTCGATTCTTCTTTATTCCCTTGCTCTTTTGTAGTTGGAGAGCCATCTAAAAACAGGTATGTGTAAAACAGATTTTGCCTGGTTAAAAGACAAAAATAATACTCACCAAAAATGAAAAACACTTGGAAATTCTGACCCTTTACCATGGACTGTATTCAGTTCAATTATCCGCATTTGTATCTTTTAGAACATACCAAACTGGCCTTGAGTCTGGTGCTCAGGTCTTACTGTTATGCATTATCCCTCCCTGTTACAAATATATTACTTGGGTATTACTTGCAAGACAAAAATAGATGTGATCATTAAATAACACAGAACACCAGATAACTTTTTCATTTATAAAGTTAAGTCAATTTCTGTGTCGATGTATCTTCTTTCTTATTCTCTTTTAATATTGTATTATTTAAAGTCCATCTAAGTCTTCTTTTTCATCCTTTCCAAGTGAGTGTCACAGGATTGCGGTCTGCCCATATGTTTGTTTCTATTTATGCTTGTTCTATATTCAAAGTCAATTCCATTGTTGTCCATATCATATCTAATCTAGAACACGATAAATGTCTATCTGAGTAAAAGGTATATTGTCTGTTTTTCCCATTTCTCTCTCTCCATACATCTTTTAGGTTTATTTCCTCAGTCATCTTAAAAAAGGATTTTGGTAATGTTTTCCTACTATGTCTTATTGCTTTATGTGTTTTATAGTCCAAATTTTCATGCACTATACCATTAAAATCTTCCATCATACAGATATTGTCGTATTCCAATTTAATTATTTTCATATGCAATTTTCTATAAAAGTCACTTTGATTGTTATTTGGAGCCTATATAGCTACTAAGAGGACTTTCATATTATTGTCTATTATTTCCACCATCAGAATTCTACCATTTTCATCTACATATATTTGTTCAGCGGGTATATATAAAAGTCATAATCACATACAGAGCAGTGCATATATTGTCTCTTTTGAATCGTATGTAAATGTTGTTTATCTCTATGTGCCTGTTGATGGCTGATTTGTTGGAGTGTCAGGCTTCCAGGAATTCTCTAGCATTTTTCAATTTAGATTGGTCTAAGATACTCACAATTTCCCAGTTGAAACTATGCTTAAATCTGTCTATGTGTTGTGAAATTAAGGAGCTTTCAACATGTTTTTTTTGACTGATAGTTTGAGTTCATGGAAATGTTCTGTTACGCTTCCTCCTGTCTGTGTTTAATAGTGGCTGTTACAATTCTTACACTGTATATTATAGATATCTTCCATTTTTTGTTCTGGGGCTACTGGAGCTTTTGGTTTACTATCATTATTGCAGAACTTTAAATGGTTTGTGTGCTACAATGTCATGTGGTTGTAATAAGCTGTTGTTTGTTTCTGAAATATTTTTTGATGTAGAGACAATCAAAAAACTAAAAAGGAAACAAAAGGACCTCCTCATCAGCAATCAATACCAATATAAGGAGAGATTAACACCAGGATTAATACCAGTCTAACAATCAAGCAGTAAACAATGAAGGAACTATCAACTCAGACAAACAAACAGTAAACAATAATCAAGGAGCTACCAAGAAGAAAAGGACTCTCTCACCACCATAGGACAAGGCATTGTATATAATGCCTTTCTAGCACTATGTGTTACCTAGCTGTTATCTAGTCAGGTAATGAAATGTCTGCAAGAAAACAATCAAGCTCAGGGAACACCAAGGACTCCACTATAAGTGTGTGCCAACACAGTCCCACATAAATATTTCTTAATGGTAGATGCATAGTTGTGGTTTATCATCCAAGTTCTTCTGTTACATACAATATCTTACTATGTATGTACACACTTCTAAAATATGTGTTTCTTATAACCTTTAGTAAAATAGCAAATTTAACATCACAGAAGAACCCCAAATGTTTATATTTTAATATATTAAAAGAGATGCAGAACAATATATTTTAAGTGCGTGTTTTTAACATAGTGATAAGCTTCATGCATGCAAAATGTTATCTTCTGCTGCATTACGCATACATATAAGATGACTATAAATTGCTTCTGCATCAAATGGTCATATAAATCAATCTTAAGATGGAACACTTGCTTTGCCAAGGTATTAGAAGAGCAATTCCAGAAATACTTACAACAATAATAGAATATTTATCATTTTTTAAAAATCATTTTTGAGATTTGAGATTCATTTTGCAAATATTTTTTCATAAGTACTTCCCAAAGAAGATCCCCATTTTTGTTGCCGGATGACCTGAATGGTATATTGGACCAAAATCTGTGTTTAGGATGCCAGTAAGTAATGGAACTTAAGAGGCCCTTATTCCATACTCTGGCTTTCTTGAATAGTCCAGATTCTCTCCTTTAGATCTTGGTGACATTATTTATAGGGCATTTACTCACATAGTAGGAGAGACATAAAATATTTCTAATTATATCCAGCTATGTCAAATGACAATTATGTCTTTAGTCAAGTTTGCCAAACAATGCTTTACTGGAAAAGGTTAGCCAAAAATGCCTCCAGTGAAGAATGGCGATGGGGAGGGCATGGGATAGTTCTTATGTTCATCCAACAGTATAAAAGTGTTTCAAGGACCAAACCTGCCTTGTCCTTCTTAAGATAGTAGTAGGTAAGTGCTGGGCAGCGGTGGCAAGGTCTGAATGGGTGAAGCACCCATACATTCCATTCATACTGGTTGATTCTTATGCCTGGTTGTTAAAGTGAGAGGATTTACTTGGATCAGAGGGATCTCAAATCTATTCATTCAGCTGTAATCAGTGGCTTGTAGCTGAACGGCTTAATAAACAAAACCCAAACCATCACTAAGAAGAGATTGACCTTTTATTTTGCAGCATTGGCCAGTGCTGAGCCTGAATTCCAACTATTTTCTTCATCAGGAGGTAAGAGGGTATTTATACTCGCTCTTGAGGGAGTCAATGAGTTTGTTTTCTGGGTGCTGAGCTGAACAGACAGTTTTGAGTTTTCCTTACTAATACCATGCAAGACACCTTTTGTAGAGATTTTGCTCAGATTGGAAGGTCTGATCTTTTACTGGTGTTTGGTCTTGACATCTGTTAGAGAAGCTTTATGAGCATTGCCTGCTCCTCTAAGCATGTGGCAGGAGTCTGCAAACCAGCTTATTCTCACAAAAGACGAAGAGTGGCAATTTAAAAAAACAACAACCCCAATAATGGAATCACTTTGAATGTTCATATTTGGCTAGTAGTCACATGGATTTACAATGACCTTTCACTTTTGACTGAGTCTTAAAAAACATAGCTGAAATTTTGTTGTGTTTTGTTTCTTTACTTCAAAATAGACTATTTTTTTTTCCAGCTGAGGTTGTAGGCCTGGCTTTAAAGCTGCTTTGTTTCACATAAATGGAGAGCTTGATCCAAATTGTAGGCCTATGTTTTGCCAAGAGTCAAGGTGGTGATCGGGTATCCAGGGAACTGGTCCTTTTGGATCCACAGATGAGCATACCAGGGAATAAAGAGATGTTAAGCTTTATTATTTAACTGTAGTAAACAGATTTAAAAGCATGACATAAAAAGCAAACGTACCAAGCAAGATGATATCCAAATCTCTTATAAGAAGATCCTTAATGACAATGGCAGTGATTCCTCCCCCACCCCCACCCCCCGGGTATCTCATTTCCAAGGTGCCCAATGCTAGGTTCTGTGCAGAAACTTTCAACAAACAACAACAACCCCGTGATGTTTATCAAAACCTTTCACCATGATTTAATAAGCCTGCTAGGGATAAGATTGTAAGACCTGATCTTGACTAGGCACCACATGATTCTGGGATGGGAACGGAAAGTCTAAAATTTCACAGGTTTGCAGCTATGTAAAGATCCCCATCCCTTCTCCTTTATTCAGCAAGCAAGAGCAAAAAACAATGCAGGAGAGCTATGAATGAGCTCTAAACTTCTAGACTTTTCTTAATCTGAAGGAGAAATAAAAATATGTGACTAAACTCAAAATAACAGTGGTCTTCTGCATTGCCAATACAGACTAAGCGTCAATTCTTCCTATCAAACAATAGGGATTAGGATTTCTGCAACAACAACTAGAATGAAGAAAAGATAGAGAAATAGAATTGAAATTTAGAGGCCAAAGGAGACACAGATTGCATTGGTCTGTAAGATACATTTTTAACTTATTCTGTGATGTAAGCCTACTAAAATCAAATTTCCATGGTTTCCATGGTTTATGGTTTAGCTGTTTTTAGAGACTGGCTCTTGACAAAAACCTCTCAAAGTTATCATTCACAAGGAAACTGTTTTCTCTTCATATCTTTAGTTAAAGAAAAAGGAGGATTTTTAAAAAACCAAATCTTGTGTAGTTTCTTCTCTGGTAATGTTGTACTACTAACTAGAGCATACAAAACATTAGCTAGACCAATTCTTGAATACAACTCATCTGTCTGGAACCCACACTGCATATCAGACATAAATACAATTGAGAGAGTCCAGAGATATTTTACGAGAAGAGTCCTCCATTCCTCTAACCGCAATAAAATACCTTATGCCACCAGACTCCAAATTTTGGCCTTAGACAACTTAGAACTACGCCGACTTCAGTCTGACCTAAGCATAGTACATACAATTATCTGCCACAATGTCCTTCCTGTCAATGACTACTTCAGCTTCAACCACAACAATACATGAGCAAATAATAGATACAAACTCAAAGTAAACCGTTCTAAACTCAATTGCAGAAAAGATGACTTCAGTAACAGAGTGGTCAATGCCTGGAATGCACTACCTGACTCTGTAGTTTCTTCCCCAAACCCCTAAAACTTTAACCTTAAACTGTCTACTGTTGACCTCACCCCATTCCTAAGAGGTCTGTAAGAGGTGTGCAAAAGTGCACCAGCCTGCCTACCGTCCCTGTCCTAATATTCCTTTTTACTTACTTTTCATGTATTCAAATTATGTTTATACTTTTACCTGTTATCTTATATATGCTTGACAAATAAACTTATGATTATGATCTGTATTAGATGCAGAATACACATACGATAATGCAGTTTCCCTTAAAAGAGTGAGATATAGTGATTACAAAAGTGTCAGCTGGGAAGAACCTGATCATTAAAGATCTGTCTTCACTGGCACTTAAGCCCAGCACAATCATGCCTAGACGACAAGAATTTCTCCCCTTGTCTCCAAGACACTTACATTGAGTGAGACAGTTCTGTATAAAAGTAGTATTTGAATCCTTATTCCAATACTGTCAAATTACAGCCTTAGGAATGAAGTCAGGGGAATGTGTTGTAGGTGTCATTAGAGATGTGCTTGGGGAGAACTAGAAAGTGGCAGAAGGGTTCCCCCGGGTCATTAGTCAACCTCTAGAGCATCCATTACTGTCTTTGCCTTTTCCCTTTTCATTATCATTTGCTTTCATGAAGTGTGTTCAGATCTGTTACTTTTTCCTACCAGCAGACAGTTTCATCAACTTCTCCACAGGCTTTCATGATGATAGAGAAAACTGCAGACCATCACTATTTAAATAAGGGGAAGCAGAATTTGTGCAAATTGGCTTTACAAGTATTGTATTCTGAAACATATAACTCTGTTCGTCATTACACTCAGTGGTTGTGTTCATCCAATATACTGAACCACCAACTGGACAACTACATTTTAGCCAGTAGGATAAATCCAGGCTGTTTAGTTACTAGAAGGTTCAACATGTCATCGAAATTTACAATTAAATAGATTAATTTATTAAACTATTGTTAAGTGTGCCAGTCAGACGTGCATATTTTTCAGTGAAATTGAATAGCGCACAAACTTTTTCATAACGTGCCCTGATTCCCTTATTCTTGCAATAATTGCTTATCCACTTATTAGTAGATATGCATTCTTTTCATGGATGAAAAGGACTTTTCTTCAAAGTAGTTTGAGATAACCTGAGATAGCAAAGTAGGAGATTGCATGAAACGGCACATTAAAGTTGTGATCTCTATATGAATTGTTTCTTTCTTCCCCAGTGCTCTCTGTTAAGCTGCAGCCATGTCATCTGACAGTGAGATGGCAGTTTTTGGCGTTGCTGCCTCCTTTCTCCGCAAGTCAGAGAAAGAGAGAATTGAAGCTCAAAACAAGCCCTTTGATGCCAAGTCATCCGTCTTTGTGGTGGATCCTAAAGTTTCCTTTGTAAAAGGTACTGTCCAGAGCAAGGAAGCGGGGAAAGTCACAGTTAAGAAAGAAGGTGCAGGTGGAGAAGTAAGTAAAAAAACGTAAAAGTAAGGCTTTGTTATCCTCATCCTCTGCATGCTTTTAACTGAAGTATCTTTTGTTCCCTTGAAGACTGTGACTGTAAAAGAGGATCAAATCTTTCCAATGAACCCGCCCAAATTTGACAAAATTGAGGACATGGCCATGATGACCCACCTCAATGAACCTGCTGTCCTGTATAACCTCAAAGAGCGTTATGCAGCCTGGATGATTTATGTAAGAAGAATCTGAACATTATCGTTGAATTCAGAACCAAATATTTTATGTCCACAAGCAAACAATTACTAACTTGTCTTTTCTTTCCAGACCTATTCAGGTCTCTTCTGTGTCACAGTCAATCCCTACAAGTGGTTGCCAGTGTACAACCCAGAGGTGGTTAATGCATATAGGGGGAAAAAACGACAAGAGGCCCCTCCTCACATCTTCTCCATCTCTGACAATGCGTATCAGGCCATGTTAACTGGTGAGCAGATAAGTAGATGACTATTTCTGGAAAAAAAATAAACAAGGTTGGGAAAAAAGGAAGGACATGGCTTCTGGAATTTCCACACTGAGTCTTTAACCTTTCCAGAAAGTATAACAATGGCCAATTGTTTGTGGTTATTCAGTTTGAGTGGAACCAAATTCAGTTAGCTTTGTGACAGTATTTAGGACATTCCTCTTATTATTACCAGATCTGTGGGGCTGAGTCCATGCATTGCTCATGTTGACTCATGACTGATAGATCTGTTTTTACCCCAGTCACTGTTTTTATGTGCATGGGGGGGGGTGGGGGTGGTTGTTTTTTAGGCTTTTATATTTTCTTTTAACACTATTCATCACCCAGTCATGAGTTTGAGATTGAAATAATAAAGAAATAGATAAAATTAATATGTTTATAATTCAGTATTGTACTATATATATATAGTATTAGAGTCTTCTTTGAAAGGAAGCAGTGTAAGTTACATAGGAACTAGGGGTGGGTTCTACTTACCTTTACTACCGGTTCCCAACGAGATCGCATGCGCAGATCGCCGATGATGATATCCGGGGCAGTGGGCGGGGCCTCCCGCTGGTTTTACTGCCAGTTCTTGTGAACCAGTCCGAACCGGTGGCAACCCACCACTAATAGGAACTGCATGAAAGACTATGAATTAAAAAGTTATGGATGTATATTAGAAGCTTTACATGACTGTCAACAAATCAGCTGATTTCGTGCTGAAGATTGATAACAGAAATGAAAAAGTCAGATTCTAACTATTAATAAGTATAACACAAAATTAACCCAAACATTTATTTCGGCTTGGATTACTTCTTTGTTTCTTTGCTTTCTAGATCGCGAGAATCAGTCAATTCTGATCACGTGAGTACACTTCCAATAATCATATTTATGGTCAGCAGAAGTTTCACAGAGCAATATATTGGCTAACAGCATGGCCTTTTACTCTGTTTTAACAGTGGAGAATCTGGTGCTGGAAAGACTGTGAACACGAAACGTGTCATTCAGTACTTCGCAACAATTGCTGCAGCTACTGACAAGAAGAAGGAAGAACCAGAGCAAACTGGCAAGTTAAAGGTGAAGTACGACTGTTGGAGAAGATTATACATTCCTTTCTGACAATTTCATTATATTTAAAAGTTGACTTAGTAATGCTACTTTTACAGGGCACCCTTGAAGATCAAATCATCAGTGCCAACCCCTTGTTGGAAGCTTTCGGAAATGCCAAGACTGTGAGAAATGATAATTCATCTCGCTTTGTAAGTTACAGTTTCAAACATTGTGCGGGAGTATAATTCTTTTTGTGCCAATCTTCTTAGCATCCCACTAAAGATGACAATGAATTAGAAACAATAGGCTGTGTTTGGGAATGGAGCTTTCTAGACGAGCTACAATGTTATTGTACTTGTTTTTCAGGCTAAGAATGCCTCACATCAAACCTACGCAGCAGCATCAAAATAACATAAGCAGTGTTATGTTATTGAACTGCAAGCTCCACCCCTTTGGGATGTGTCTATGACATCACAGTGCACTTACAAAAGGGGAAGGCCTCTGTCATGACAATGCTACTTCAATCATTCTGTCCTTCCTTGCCTGCCCCCACTTCCCCATCCCCATAGATGCTGATGAAGAGGTCTATCCGTAGGTCAAATCCCATTTGGAACACTGAAATCCAGGATCAGTTTAATGAAGCTTAGCCCTCCTTTCCAGTTTAACGTGGTGCACTGTGACACTAGTCTTTGAAAAGGAAAGAAATTATTTGCAATTATCATTTGCAATGTTTCACGTTCATATTCATCTCATCTCATTAGATAAAGAATAAAAATATTCTTTATCAACCATTACTATCATATCAACCCACTTTATCTTTCTCCTATATAATAAACCTCAACTGTTGTCCCAAAGTTGTTATTCAAAAGGCAACTGGCCTTCCTTCCCTCCCTCCTTCCTTCCCTCCCCCTCTTTCTTTCTTTCTTTCTTTCTTTCTTTCTTTCTTTCTTTCTTTCTTTCTTTCTTTCTTTCTTTCTTTCTTTCTTCCTTCCTTCCTTCCTTCCTTCCTTCCTTCCTTCCTTCCTTCCTTCCTTCCTTCCTTTTGAACAACTCCTTTGGGACAACCATGACTTGGATGACTGTGAATCTCCATAGACAAACCTCAACTGTTTTTCTCCTTTAATTCATTCACATTTTACACTTTTACTAAAGTTTAATAATTATTGTATCATGAATATTATTAAGATAAAGTTTCACATATGGCATATTAAAATTTTTGTATTTTTATAATGGTAAACTCTTTCACTTTTTTTTCTTAAAATCTCTGAGACAAATTAGGTTTAAAAAGCACTATTTTTTTTAAAATTCCATACATTCTGTAGCCAGAAACGAAATTCCTGCTATTAAAAGGAGAAATCTTTGTACCATCCTATTGTACAGTTAAATAAATGCATTGAAAATGTACTGTAATTAAATACTATTTTCTCCACAGGGCAAATTCATCAGAATCCATTTTGGTGCCACTGGCAAGCTGGCTTCTGCAGACATTGAGACATGTAAGGGATATTTCTTTGTGTGTTTATTTGACCCTTTCTTTCTTTTTTTTCTTCCTTCCTTTCTTTCTTTCTTTCTTTCTTTCTTTCTTTCTTTCTTTCTTTCTTTCTTTCTTTCTTTCTTTCTTCCTTCCTTCCTTCCTTCCTTCCTTCCTTCCTTCCTTCCTTCCTTCCTTCCTTCCCTAATTCAACTTAATTGCTTTGCCAGATCTGCTGGAGAAGTCCAGAGTTACCTTCCAGCTCAAGGCTGAAAGGAGCTACCATATCTTTTATCAGATCATGTCCAACAAGAGGCCAGAACTGATTGGTAAGGAGAATCATCCATTTGGAGGACTATTTCCACTATTAAACATTAAAAATGTGCTGATGCTTGAAAATGAAATCATGTTTGTGCTTCTTTTTATGCAGAGATGCTTCTGATTACTACCAACCCATATGACTACCATTTTGTCAGCCAGGGTGAGATCAGTGTTGCCAGCATTAATGATCAGGAAGAGTTAATGGCAACTGATGTAAGTAATTTGCAGAATCGGGAACATAAAATTGTAATTTGATTAGAGAAGCAATAATATTTGGT
This sequence comes from Pituophis catenifer annectens, assembly GCF_029215685.1. Lineage (NCBI taxonomy): Eukaryota > Metazoa > Chordata > Lepidosauria > Squamata > Colubridae > Pituophis > Pituophis catenifer. The sequence goes on from NW_027256882.1 coordinate 128,444,354, forward strand.
TTAAATGTTTGAGTGTGTGTGGTATTTGGGCATATGATGAGTGGCATAATGTTCCAAGAGGAACACTGGCAAAGACAGTGCTACTGTAATTGCCAAAATGATTTCAAGTGAGTTTGAACCCTCAACTTGGCTCAGTGCTGGGTTAGACAGAATCCTTTCTATTGCTTGAATTAATAGGAAGCCATTGACATCCTGGGCTTCACTGCTGAGGAAAAGACAGCCATTTACAAGCTGACGGGAGCCGTCATGCACTACGGGAACATGAAGTTCAAGCAGAAGCAGCGAGAGGAGCAGGCTGAGCCAGACGGCACGGAAGGTATTTGAAAAAAATATGGCAAAATCATTTAGAATAATTGAGGACATTAACTAGGACATTATTTTGTAGAAACACATCCCATGCTTCCCTAGTGTTTTTTAGAAGGATACTCATATTGATCATTTGGAATAGATGGTAGACCATAAAAATATTATGCTATCATCTATTTATTAGTATTTAAAAAGGAGGAAGTTTTCATTATTTTTACCGATATTATAGTAAATACTCTTGAAACACTTTTCTTCTTTTTGAAAAATCACTTTTTGGTAGGTGAAGCTATAATTTTAGAGAATGAACATTCCCAGCATTGGGCAAGTAGAACTCAGCCAACACTAACCAAAAGTTCATTTTGTACATTTTCCAGTCTGATTTTAATGTTCATTACTTAACTATTACATACTGCATGAATATAGTGAGATTTATAATAAAAAAAGACTCTAACCCTAAACTCTTTCTTGTCTATTTTTAGTTGCTGACAAGGCTGCTTACCTCATGAATCTCAACTCAGCAGATTTGCTGAAAGCTCTGTGCTTTCCCCGGGTCAAGGTCGGCAATGAATATGTCACCAAAGGCCAAACTGTCCAGCAGGTAATCTTACATTAAACCAATTCTCACAAACCCTGGCATGCACCAAGAAGAATGGATTTATAATTATAATACTTATAAGGTCAATATTCAAAACTGTAAATAATAATGATAAAATCCATTTTTCTTTCTTATCTGTATTCAATATGCTAAGGCACCTGAATAATAGAACATCAAGAATCTAAGTTTCTTACAGAATTATAACTGAACTGAAATAACCAATTGTACCAAATCTGGGAAGATGGAGCAGTAGATGGTCTATATGGATAGATTTAAAAATATGTTAAATGATTGAGCTAGATCAGTGATGGCTAACCCTTTTGGTGCCAAGTGCCCAAAGCGTGCACGCACCCCCAAAATGCACTGTGAGCGACCCCTGCATATGCCCCCCGTGCATGCGCCCTGCCCCCCTCGCCCTGTTTTGGCTTCCAGGTTTGTGCAGGAGGTCTTCCAGGCCCCCTAAAATGCAATGCGAGCGCCCCCCATGCATGCACCATGCCCCCCACATATGCACGGGCATGTCCCCTGCATGTGCTATGCCCTTCGCGTATGCACGGCAGAGACCCAAAGACCAGCTGGCCGGCGGGAGGTAGTGCGCATGTGTGGTGGAGCTGGGCTGGGGCGACTGCTGACGTGCCTGCAGAGAAGGCTCTGCCATAGATTCACCATCACGGAGCTAGATCTATATAAATATTTTATGGATATATTTTTAGTTTCCAGAAAGCTTATTCATTTCATATATATTTTCGTATATTTTTTCAAACTTTATTAGCACTACTATATCTTTAGTTGTTCTTCATTTTTCTTTCTCTCACACACACATGTATATGTATGTGTGTGTGTATGTATATGTGAGTGTGTGTGTGTGTGTGTGTGTATATATATATATATACACAGACCTATACACTGTATATAAGATTGGAATAATTATTAATTTAAAATATCCCTTATACATAGTGATTTTTGCCATTGTCTTCTTATTCTAGGTCTACAATAACGTTGGTGCTCTGGGTAAGGCTGTTTATGAGAAGATGTTCTTGTGGATGGTCATTCGCATCAACCAACAATTGGATACCAAACAAGCTAGACAATATTTCATTGGTGTGCTGGACATTGCTGGCTTTGAGATCTTTGATGTAAGGAAACAGGGAGAAACATGTACATATTAACAGATAGGAGGAACAGTGTTTTGCTTACTCAATCAAATTTATTTCATCTTAATTCATCTTAACAAATCTCTCTCTTCTTATAGTATAACAGCTTGGAGCAGCTCTGCATCAACTTCACCAATGAGAAACTGCAACAGTTTTTCAACCATCACATGTTTGTCCTGGAGCAAGAAGAGTACAAGAAAGAAGGAATTGAATGGGAGTTCATTGACTTTGGCATGGACCTGGCTGCCTGCATTGAGCTCATTGAGAAGGTCCATTTTATAGTAGACATAACTGATGCATACTTCAGATGGGATAGGAAATGCTTTAGGTTTCTCTCAAAAATAATTGATGAAAATCCCAACTAAAACTACATGTACCATCATCTTGTTTTGTCCTGCCTATTACAGCCTTTGACTGCTCCCCTTACTTTATTATTATTTTTCTAGAAAGTTTAGCTCTCAGCTTTTCTAATGACTTTATTAGAAGGACAACCTAGGAAAGAATAAACAGAATTATAGCAGGAGCCTAATAAATTTATAATAATATGCTCAAATCAATTCTTGACATAAAAATAAAATTATATATAGAATATATCATATAATAAGTATGAAATCATGTTAGATATTCATAGTTGCTTATTGAAGTATAATTTAGAAGATGGGGTCTACTTTTCAATGAGAGAGTGTGTCTCCATGTTTACATTTCATTTCTTTTCAACATCTCTGCTCTGTTTATTTTACTTGTGTCAGTGGTGAAATCCACATTTTTTTTTACTACTGGTTCTGTGGGCGTGGCTTGGTGGGCATGGTGTGGCTTGGTGGGCATGGCTTGGTGGCCATGGCCCGGGAAGGATGCTACAAAATCTCCATTCCCACCCCACTCCAGGGGAAGGATACTGCAAAATCCCCATTCCCTCCCCACTCCTGGGGGAAGGATATTGCAAAATCTCTCTTCCCACCCCCTCTGGGGCCAGCCAGAGGTGGCATTTGCCAGTTCTCTGAACTACTCAAAATTTCCGCTACCAGTTCTCCAGAACTTGCTGGATTTCACCCCTGACTTGTGTGTATATACTTGCTGAAGAAGTATGTTATTCAATATTTTCTCAAGATGCTGCCTAAGCAACCATGTCATTGTTTTTTCTAGCCCATGGGCATTTTCTCCATCCTGGAAGAAGAGTGCATGTTCCCCAAGGCAACAGACACGTCCTTCAAGAACAAACTTTATGACCAGCATCTTGGCAAATCAGGCAACTTCCAGAAACCCAAGCCTGCCAAAGGCAAGGCTGAGGCCCACTTTGCCTTGATACACTATGCTGGCACTGTGGATTATAATATCACTGGCTGGTTGGAGAAGAACAAGGATCCCTTGAATGAAACCGTAGTGGGGCTCTACCAGAAATCCTCAATGAAGACTTTAGCTTTGCTGTTTGCTGATCGCCCTGCAGAAGGTGAGAACTATAATGAAAGGATTTTTTTTTTATTGAATGAGAAAAAAAAATGTTCAAGAAATGTAAGGTTTATTTATTTTTTCTATTCATTTCGGTTTTAGAGGGCAAGAAGGCTGCCAAGAAGAAGGGTTCTTCTTTCCAGACTGTGTCTGCACTTTTCAGGGTATGGTATAATGCTATACTTGGATTCCTTTGTGAGGAAGGAAAAAAAATATTATGTGGTAATAATGCAACAACTCATTTGGGTATTTAAGAAAGATATTGAATT